>NC_081826.1:205024785-205372821 GCF_030867095.1 Alligator mississippiensis | reverse complement strand
TAGACTCTGTTTTCAGGTACAAATCAATTCATTAAACAGACAAAAGCCACAAAATGTCCTCAGGATTACTTGCAAAGGAAACAAAATTCTGATCATGGAGCCTTTTTGTGGCCCAAAGTTGAAGCAAATGAGATATAAAAGCCATAAATTGGTTCATGAGACTCCCCCCTCCCAAAAAATGCCCACAGGATTGCTTGAAAATATCAGATCAGAGCATAAGGACCAAATCCAAAGAAGACATTCTCAGGGAAGAATTACTTTCCATCATGCCCTTCCAACATCTCTTATTCCCATATGCCAAGCTCAGAAATGTGGTGATGGAGCTGCTCTGGAAGTGGCTCCAGAGACCTATGTCTCCAGTGTGTTTGCAAATGACCATGTGGGTCACTCCGGGAGCAGCTTCACCACTGCATTTTCTGTTTTTTATATGCGAGTAGGAATGGGTAGGTGGGACATGCCTGTGATCATGGAGGATGTAGTGTAGACAGACCCACTGGCCCTCTGTAGAAGAGCACAGCTCCAAGAAAAATGAATAGAAGTGAAGAGGTAGTAGAGAAAGTTTCCATAACATTGTGGGAAAACTTCACAGAAACTACATGTTGTAAATGTTTTAAATCTTCTCAGTTTAAGCATGAGAATATCTGTCACGGCGGGGTCCTGGCGGAGGGCCATGATTTCCTTGAGGTCCTCTCACCGCGCTACTCCGGCCCGAGGGCACCCTCCATTCTCGCCCGCCACGTCTTGATGTAATAGGGAGGCTGCCTTGTGTTCCCTCGGGCCTGTCAGCTCCTGGACCCCTCGTGGGTCTCCCCGTACAATGGCGCTACCTAAGCGCCCCAGCCTTATGGGCTATGCGTGGCTCCTACCTCCCCTGATACCACGCCTCAAGCCTCGCAGATGTAAAGGACGTTGTTTGGTCTATACGCCCGCTTCCCGGGCCTCCTCTCTCATGTGGCCCACTCTGGGCTCTCTCTCTTGTGCCCAGCCTCTTGCTGGGACTCTCGCCTGGCCCACTCTGGGCCTCCCCTGCCAGTGTGGTTCCGCTCCGGGACTCTCCAGCGGGCCTCCGGTCCTATGGGCCAACCGCACGGATACCCTCCCTGACTCTGGCTCCCTGCGCTGCTACTCCCTGTCTTCTCAGGGGCAACCGCAGCGCTCTGCCTTGGTCTGAGGGGGGGATTGCCGCACTGGCCTGCGGCCGGGCTCGCTATGCCCGTGCACCCACACTGGGCTACTCAATAAAACACGATGGCGTTCCCCCTCTCTGGGGCTCGCCGCGCCCACACAGGGCTACTCAATAACATACAAGGGCGTTCCCCCTCTCTGGGGGCTCGCCGCGCCCACACAGGGCTACTCAATAATACACAATGGCGTTCCCCCTCTCCGGGGCTCACCGCGCCCACACAGGGCTACTCAATAATACCGCCCCTTTCCTGGGGCCGGGGGGCTATGTTCCCCCGCACGCAATCCGGGGTCTCGGTCCCCGTCCGCAACCTACAGGTTGCGCCCGCGACCCACTGGCCGCGCTCCTCGCCGCCAGTTGCTCACACACTGGCATGCGAGCTGCGCCTTCCCTGGCGCTATGTAGATAACGCGCCCTCTTGGCGCTAGGGCACCCCACACTCTCTGGGGTCCCTGTGATTGAGGCCTCCTCCAACCCCTACAGCCTCACCCAAGCCTCTGGGCATAATAACACAACGCAAAACCACAAGCCCCTAGGCTGTAACACAAATGCAAGCCGCATGGCCATAACTCATCACCATAGCTCAAGCCTCCAGGGCTATCATGAGCTGTACTTGCTACTTAGGCTCCTTCCCATCTCTCGGCCGAGGGAGCTCCTGCCTCTCCAGCTGCTGGCAGAGAACTGCCAGCCTGGCCTCAGCCCTGAGCTTTATAAGGGCCAGGCCCTGCCCCCTACAGGCAGCTGGCTCCGCTTGGTTGCTCCGGCAACCCGCAGCTGCGCTCATTACCTGAGCCAGCCTCAGCTGGGCTCGTCATGTCAGGCCAGGGCGCGCTCACTCGCTCCCTGGCAGTTTCTCCACTCTAGGAGCAGGGGTACCGAGGTGCCCTGCGACAATATCATTAAAGGATAAAACTGACAAGCTGCTCAAGTTTACTCAGAGTCCCCAGACTATATCAAGAAAACTTGGAAGTCCCCCTCTCTCTCATTAGGACACACACTGGGACAATATTAAATGCTCATCAGATGCTTATGCAATTAGACATTTAAGAGTCTAATCAGGGGCAAGCATATATTTCATTGATGTTCATGGCCCTGTTGGATTTGCTTGGGCAATATTCCAAAAGTCTTGCAGTATCTATGAATTCTCCCATTTGAAAGGGAAACATAATAGATGTTAAGTTGCAGCTGTGAAAAGGCTGAACTGTATGCATCTTTTGAAGTAAACAAAAATAGCATTGGATTTTTCATATTGACAGATGCATATGTAATTCTGCATGGAAACAGGGCTTTGTGAAAGTTCAACAGTACACCTGCACTTTAGCAGTGACAGAATGAGACCTTTATCTTGTAAACTGCTGTCACCTTTTGGTTATTCGCTAGAAAGAATACCTTAATAAGATCCAGTTATATCAGTCCTATACACACTGCTTTAGATTATTTGCATTTACCCACTGAAGAATGCATATTAAACAGATGGGCTGAGATGATTTTAATAAATTTATATTTGTAGTTAGTTTACTATGTGCTCATTGCAATCATATGCATTGAACAAAAAATAAAATAGGCAACAATGAGAGCCATAATTTTATTAGGAACAAGGAACAGGTACATTTCTAATGTCTTCTGCTAAATATTACTATAATGCTTCAAGTGGTAGTAATATAGTCTAATGGAAAAAATCATCATAGATTAAATGGCCACTGCCAAGTTTGACAGGCATCTATTTCCTTACCGCTTTATTCTTTAATAAACGATCAAATTAAACAAATCCATGCACACAAATAACTCTCAATCCCCCGAGCTAATCTCCAAAATAAAGATGGAAGTCATTGCATTTTCATTCTTGGGGAATGGCAGCTGATGAGACCCATCTTTTGATCACATGATGAAGTAAAGTCATGTTCAGCTCCTACTGGCTCTCTAGGACAGAGTGCTTAGGCCCAGTGGAGAGATGGCATTGCCTTTTTGTGAACTGAAATAGCATGCACACGTGGTTTCAGAATAGCTTATCCAGCCCAGAAGAGAAGAGTAAAGACTGGTGCAGCCTTTATTCTGGAATCACAGTGAAATGACTACATTTTTCAGGAGCTGGTGTATCATACTTAAGGCCTGTCAACATTTACAGCACCTTATAAGTGATGACGTGTTTCCTGCCTTAAAACAAAATGGAGTGAACATTGATACTTGCTATGCTGCCAGCTAGCTGGCCTGGGAGATTTAACAGTTAGCTTCCAAGTTTCTATCTGTTCTTACAGGATGGCAGTTCCCCCTATGGTGCCAGATACGTGGGCTCCATGGTGGCTGATGTTCATCGTACACTGATGTACGGTGGGATTTTTATGTATCCAGCTAACCAGAAGAGTCCTAAAGGAAAGGTAAACTGTTTTGTCTTCTCCTTTCCTCCTGAGCTTGCCCTGCTCTGTATTTATTGGAACCAGCATAAAGAAGAACACAATATACTGTAGGGCAGTGGTCTCCAACCTTTTTATGGTGAATATCACTTTTTGTAAGTAAAGGACACCCCAAGATCTACCACCCCTGCCCTGCCCCACTCCCCCAGCCCCACGCCTCCTGGACAAGCTGACTGGGATTTGACCTCATTTACCCAGCCCAGCCCAGGCGGCAGGGGGCATGGCTTAGCTCAGCCACATGCATCCTGCCTCTCCCAGTCATGGAGCCTCTGACAGACTGAGATCAAATGTCAGAGGCTCCACGATTGACCAGTCAATTGAGATCAACTGGTTGGTGACCACTGCTGTAGCACTTAGCCCATTATGGACTTGGCCTGCTGTACTGAGTCAATGGCCTTATCCTCTCTCGGATTAGTATGGCACATTTATGTTTAAACACAGCTGTAGAAAGCAGTATTTCTGTGGTCTGTGTGAACACAGACTTTTCCTTGTAAAACTATCCAAATTACCATGTTACACTCTGCCCAACTATTTAAACCATTTCAAGACAAGGGACTAAAGACTAATCTGTAAAAGCAAATGAATGCTTGTTTATTAGCTGTTGGAGGAGGTTGTTCTGGCACATCCAGGACTGCAGAAATTATAAATACAGGGAAAGAGCTGGGTTGAAAGCATGCTAACATTGCAGAAATCCCCTTGTATTCAAGATTGGGCTTTTTATCTGTTTTGGGAAACAGTTCCTGAGGCAAACTGGCTTTGTGGTGTTAGACGGTGTTGTGGCCCTAAAGAAACATTCATTACAATTTTGTGGGGTGATTGTGTTTGTGCGTATAGTGATTTTACTGATTTTTCTTTTCCAAGTTAGATTCTTAATAGTTAGAAGTCTGTATAGAACAGCTGTCAAGTAAACAAGGCAGACAGGAAACAAGGGACATCCTGACAATATTTGCAGGCATATATGCAGAAGTGGCGCATACCGTACATTTTGAAATCTATCTGGTCTAGTAGGCTTCCAAACATGAAGGGACAGGTATGCAGGGGAATCTCCACTTCATATAAACAGCAGCACCAAATACTGTTTTGTTGAACTCAAGAGCATATGCTGAAATGTTATCTTGTGTCTCTTTCAAAAGCACTTACAGTTTTGAGATTATTTCATTTCACAGCTTTGGAGAAAGCAAGGAATAAAGGGGGAGGGAATTAAAGGTTCACATGTGAACCAGCATCTAGTAGCTAATGACTGACATGAACTGTGCTACCAAGGAGAAAATAAGACTTTCACTTGTGCATTGTGAAGGGGATAAGAGATTTGTGATTTTTGTGGTGATGGACCAGGATCCTGGTTCCCAGACCTGTATTGCCTGCAGCAGGTGTATTTGTTACATGCCAATCAGTTCATTTAAAGCCATAATTCTTCTTGGTTTGAAAGATGATGCCATGCTGACTATTACCTAATACTTTTCCTTGACCCTTTGGATACCACCTCCAAGTAAGGCAGGTTTCTGAAAGAGCAAGCAAGTGGAGTTACACAGTGCATGGACTTAGTTCAAGGATTTTATAACAAAGAGTGAATGCTGGCCATTGCTAAACAGACTAGTGTAGCTCACTTCAAGGTATAGAGTGCTAATCTCTGCCTCGTTCAATTGATATAGATGTAAACCAGTAGAATCAGGCACTTTGCAGATGCTGTTTTTAAACTGGAAATATTAAGTAGTTAACATTCATGTGCATTCAGTTTTTACTGTGCTCTAATGCATTAAAAATACTAACCCATTTAAAGAAGGGAGGCACTTTCAGATCATATTTTTGAAAAAGGGAAAAATAATTATTTCATTGTGCTTTACATTCCCACCAAAGTGATGACACACTCCATCCCTTGATTCTGCAGTGATGTCACTGCTGTTTTCTTTTTAAAACGGTCTGTGCAATAAGATGAATACAAGGATCATTGCCCCCACATTTGCTTTCTGCTGGACATCATGTACTCGGAGTAGCATTTCAGCAGGCTTCAAAGATTAGAAGAAGGAAATCAAGCTAATAAAATGTACATTGTTTAAGATGTGTGGAATGCCCTACTGTTATTGCAAATGGCATGATGACAAAAATTACAGATGGAAGAGCCCTACCAGATTATACTGCTGGTCTTTTTGCCTCCTCCAGAAAAATCCCATTTCCCAAAAATCCATTCTCTTTTGGGAAGATGAACAAGCTTTGAATAGGCTTTTGCATGCCATGCATTGTACAACACCTGCATGGATATTTTATGGAGATCTCCCCAAACCAAATCCATTAGGTTAACGTATGTTAGATTACAATCTTTCCATTCCGTTTTAAATTCTGCAGCATTTAGCATATGACCTGAAGTTACCTTAACTGGAACATTGTTACGATGACTTATGGGATTCCAGATTAAAATGTCTGTTTAATACTGACAGATGTGAAGGACCTAATTGCCTTCACGCTACATTGAAAATGGGCTTCTGAAATGAACAAAGCTATTAAAAACAAAAGCATTTACTGTCTTCATGAACTTAGTGCACCATAAAGGGATTAGTCACTGTTGTGGAGATCTGCACTTGGGTATCTGATGCTTGAGACTTGACAGCATTAGGTTTCAAACTCTAAAATATCCCGAGTAAACACAGCCATCCTAAGCTTCAGAATTGCAAGCAAGGTCTGGGCAGAAGTGAGACTTCACCTTTTGTTCATTCTGTTCCATCACCGTTTTTCAGTTAACCATTTAACTGCTGGGTTCAGCCTCAAAACCTTGTTTCTCAGACAAAGCACACCTCTGGATACCTCAGCTCTCAAACGCTAGAATCCCTTTGGATCAGTGTTTCAAAGCAGCATCACTGTATTTGTCCACAGCACAGAAGCTGCCATGAAAGCCAGAAAAGAAAGATTTTTTTAAATTACATAATAGTACAGTCAGTGGTTTTCAACTTTAGACTCAAGGCACCTGTCAAAAAATGCCAGATCTTAGCTTTCATTCTTTTTTTTTTCTTTTTAACTATGGAAAAATAGAGTAATTCTTCTGTTGAAAAAACTCTGAAAGACCACAACAGGTCAGAATGTTTTTGACATGATGCATTCATATTTGAAATAACTGAGTTTATCTTGTGAATCGTGTAAGTGTTTGCACACTAACCAGGGCTAATATTACACAGCACCCTGGCAACATCCTTAAAAGGATCTCATGGCACCCTGCTTGAGAATCACTGCACTAAGAGGCAGGAACATGACACAATATGATGCTTATTGGGGTGATCTTATTGTTAAAGAAACTTTGGGAGCAGAATGACTAAAGAGTGGGTATAAAGTAGTGGAGTTAAAGGACATAGTGGTTATAACCACTGGCAGGTGGCTTACACAAGAATTTCCATCAGTACAACCACCGGTGGAACTGTTGTAGTAGCATGGCTTTGATAGGAAATTTGCAGAAGTAATATCAGAACGTAAGCAGTTTCTTTCTGGTAAGTTTTATTTCCCCAAATCCAACCCTGTGTTCTCTATTCTTACAGCTCCGACTCCTCTATGAGTGCAACCCTATGGCTTTCATCATGGAGCAGGCAGGGGGGATGGCTACCACTGGAACTGAACCAGTGCTGGATGTGAAGCCTGAGTCCCTTCACCAGCGAGTCCCTCTTATTCTTGGATCCCCAGATGATGTGCAAGAGTACCTTGCCTGTGTGCAGAAGCACCAGAAGAGCAGCTAATGCAATTCATAAACCAGATGTTGCTCATGCACCTGCTTTAATCCTTCTGCAGGAAAAAGAGAGTAAATTAGACAACTTGGTTTCCAGGAGATCAGTTCCCTCCTTTAATTGACAACAATAGAAATCATGAAGGTTATTTCTAAGAAAAAAAGGTTTACATTTTCTTTACACACAAAAGAAAAAAAATCCTTTAGTTTCAGATTGTACTGTAATGCAAGAGTAAAAGCAAAGGCCTAATGTCAACACTAACAGCAACTATTAGCGTCTTACTAACAAAAGTAGATTGTTTAGGTGACAGCCCATTTTACCTGACATAGCAATAATTGGAATTTTGAGACAAAATTCAACATCCAGGACTTCACGTAGAGACAACATATCTGTCCTTTCTGTCCAAGTTTTTTCTGGCAGGTGCTTTTTATCTTTATCATTAGACTCCTGATCTCTGAGGTATTGTGTTTATGTTCCAAATGATATTTGCCTTGGGTAATTAATAAAGATGAAAACTGAACTGCCTTACTGTCTGTTCCCATGGGAATGGAAAGAATCTCGATATGATAATTAGTAAAGGTGCACCAATACATCGGTCCGTATCGTATCAGCACTGATCAACGCAAAATTGACATTATCGGCATTCAGCTTTTTTTGGCTGATAATGTCACCAATAAATGCTGTGCACAGCTGGAGCATGCACATGGCCAGCCTGGCAGCTTGGAGACCAGCATCCAGCTGGTAAGTCTGTTGGGAAGGAAAGGGCGAGGTGGGGGGGGGGAAGGAAAAGGGGAGTGCAGGGGACAGATCGAGGTCCCAGCAGTGAGGGAGGAGGGGAGATAAGGCTGGGGGCAGGCGTTGTCCAACTGGGGCAGGGGGCAGGACAGAGCCATGAGTGGCTGGTCCAGGGGCTAGGGGGGAAGGGAGGAGGGCAGCTCCCACTGCTGTGCATGCCCACAGGGGAGGCATGCGGGAAAGTGCTCCCCAGATCTATGCAAGGGTGAAGGCGGGCTGCCACTGTGGGCTGGGGGCAGTGCCAAGCTCTTCCTGGCAGAGGGGTTGGGTTGGGGGCTGGGCTTGGGGCTGGCAGGAGCAGCGTGGGGGGGGGCGGCTATGGAACGGGCTGTGGCCACCCCAGAATTCACTGTAACCCCCTGTAGTCCCCCACTCCCAGAGCCACCACCACCCATCCTAAGCGCAGCCCCAGCCCAGCCCCCTTCACCTGGAAAAGCCCGACACTGCACCCAGCCCCAGCCTGCAGCAGCAGCTTCCTCTTGCCCTGTGCACAGATCTGGCGGGTCCACACCCCTCCATGCCTCCCCCGGGCATTCACACAGTGGTAGGAGCTGCCCCCCCCCACACCCCCCCCCTGGGGCCAGCCACTTGAGGCTGCATCCCATGTCCTACCCCGGCTCAGCAGCACCTGCTCCAGCCCTAGCTCCCCTCCTCCCTCACCACAGGGTCCTTGATCTACGCCACCCCCCCGTGCCCCTTCCCCCCCAACAGACTTATCAGCCAGACACTGATCTCCAAGCTGCCAGGCTGCACATTGGCAATCAGATCAGTATCAGCCAATATGGCTCGTTAGTAGGGGCGTGTGAAGCAGGCCCTATTCAATTTGGATTTGGCCCAAGTCAGGGACAGTGATTTGATTAGTTGATTTGGATCACTGTCCCCAATTCAATTTGGCCAAAACCGAATCTGAAGATTCAATGCTGATTCAGAGAATCGGTGATTCGGACATAGACACAGTTTTAAAAGTTTTTTCTACATACCTTGAGGTACCAGGTGTGGCTCGTGAATGCTGCAATGCTGGGGCAGATGGAGCATGCCACAGGAGTGTGGGGGGACCCTCCATGTGCTCAGCAGTGAACCTGGAAGTAGACCAGAAGCACTCCTGATAAACTTCTAGGGTTGGTCAGGGTGTGCACTAGGGCCCCCCCACCATGCCTCCCCAGCTCAGTGGTCAGCTGCAGGGGGACCCCAGGTCCCCCCCCCAGACCCAGGAGGCACCAGTCACTGAATTGGGGGGGGCACTAGGGTGCTCCCCAGCAGACCTGGAGCATGCTGGGGATCCCCCCATGCTTCTGTGGGATGCACCATGTGCCCCAGCATCGCAGCAGTCATGAGCCCTGCTACCTAGAGGTATGTAGAAAAAACGTTTCAAGCTGTGCCTATGTCTGAATCTCTGAAGCTTTCCAAATCTCTCTGAATAGATTTGGAGGGTTCTGATTTGATTCAGAGAGATTAAAAGGTCCTCTGATTTGATAAGGATTCAGAGATTTGGCCACTGAATCGGGCTGAATCTCTGCCAAATCGAATCAGCAACCGGAGCTTCGCACAGCCCTACTTGTTAGTAATCGACCATCAGCATCAGCCCAAAAAATCTTTATTGATGCACCCCTAATATTTAGTATTTACAGGTAAGTGACCTTAGTTGTGAAGATTAGGTTAAGTCACTACTAGCGATGTGAAACTGAAATCCCTCTACTTCCATTCTATCCATGTGGTTTTTGTGCAGACTATTGCCACACAGCTGCTGATACATCTCAAGTCTTCTTCATTAGGAAGGATTTCTCATTTCAGACTTAAGTTTACTCTTTCATTACACATGGTGTTACCCTTTATCTATCCCAGCTACTTATAATACATACATCAGCTTGGTATCCAGGTTTCATAACTCTGTCATAAGTACGCATTTGTGAAACAAATATTTTTTTTAATGAGAGTGTAACATATTTTAACTTAAGAATCAGGATCTACATTTTGCATGCCTCTTTGGGAGGGGTTTTGTCCTCCATTTGGACCATTGCGAGTCAAATTATGCTGCACAAGTGAATTCATTTACATATATTTCACTCACATGTACTACATCAAGTTGTAAAGTGGTACCCTGCTGTTCAAAATAACGTTATACTTTAAAGTCACCCTCTGTTTTCAAAGCCTATTACAAAAGGTAGCTACTAGGTCTTATCTTTCAGAGGAGGGAAAATGACAGCAAAAGAACAAGTGCTCACTGACAGCAGGGCAAATTCCTGGGGAGGCAACACAAGATTTAAATTATTCTGAGGTACATCCAAAAAGTCAAGAAAATAATAGATTCATAGATGTTTGGGTCGGAAGGGACCTTGATAGATCATCGAGTCCGACCCCCTGCATAGGCAGGAAAGAGTGCTGGGTTTAGATGACCCCAGCTAGATGGTTATCTAACCTCCTCTTGAAGACCCCCAGGGTAGGGGAGAACACCACCTCCCTTGGGAGCCCGTTCCAGACCTTGGCCACTCGAACTGTGAAGAAGTTCCTCCTAATGTCCAATCTAAATCTGCTCTCTGCTAGCTTCTGGCCATTATTTCTTGTAACCCCTGGGGGCGCCTTGGTGAATAAATACTCACCAATTCCCTTCTGTGCCCCTGTGATGAACTTATAGGCAGCCACAAGGTCACCTCTCAACCTTCTCTTGCGGAGGCTGAAAAGGTCCAGTTTCTCTAGTCTCTCCTCGTAGGGCTTGGTCTGCAGGCCCTTAACCATATGAGTGGCCCTTCTCTGGACTCTCTCCAGGTTATCCACATCCCTCTTGAATTGTGGCACCCAGAATTGCACGCAGTACTCCAACTGCAGTCTGACCAGCGCCCGATAGAGGGGAAGTATCACCTCCTTGGACCTATTCGTTATGCATCTGCTGATGCACAATAATGTGCCATTGGCTTTTCTGATGGCTTCGTCACACTGCCGACTCATGTTCATCTTGGAGTCCGCTAGGACTCCAAGATCCCTTTCCACCTCTGTGCCACCCAGCAGGTCATTCCCTAGGCTGTAGGTGTGCTGGACATTTTTCCTCCCTAGGTGCAGCACTTTGCATTTCTCCTTGTTGAACTGCATTCTGTTGTTTTCTGCCCACTTGTCTAACCTGTCCAGGTCTGCTTGTAGCTGTTCCCTGCCCTCCGGCATGTCCACTTCTTCCCATAGCTTTGTGTCATCTGCAAACTTGGACAGAGCACACTTCACTCCCTCGTCCAAGTTGCTGATGAAGACATTAAAGAGTATCGGTCCAAGGACCGAGCCCTGCGGGACCCCACTGCCCACACCCTTCCAGGTCGAAGCTGACCCATCCACCACGACTCTCTGGGTGCGACCCTCCAGCCAATTCGCCACCCACCGGACTGTGTAGTCATCCAAGTCACAGCCTCTTAACTTGTTCACCAGTATGGGGTGGGATACCGTATCAAAGGCCTTCCTGAAGTCTAAGTATACGACATCCACCCCTCCTCCTGTGTCCAGGCGTTTCGTAACCTGGTCATAAAAAGAGACTAGATTGGTCAGGCACGATCTGCCTGCCACGAACCCATGCTGGTTTCCCCTCAGCATAATTTGTCCTGCCGGGCTCTCACAAATGTGAGCCTTGATCATTTTTTCAAAGACTTTGCCAAGGATGGAGGTGAGACTGACTGGCCTATAGTTGTCTGGGTCCTCCTTCCTCCCCTTCTTGAAAATGGGGACCACATTGGCCCTTTTCCAGTCCTCCGGGACTTGGCCCGTGCGCCACGAGCGTTCGAATATTTCCGCCAGTGGCTCTGCAATGATGTCGGCCAGTGCCTTCAGCACCCTCGGATGGAGCTCATCCGGGCCTGCCGACTTAAAGGCATCCAGTTCTTCCAAGTGACTCTGCACCATCTCAGGGTCTACGCATGGAAGTCTGGTGCCTTGCTGCTGCCTCTCTACAACCCCAGTGAGAGACTTGTTGCACCCCTCGCTTAGGAACACTGAGGCAAAGAACTCATTGAGGAGTTCAGCCTTGTCCCCCCTGTCCGTTACCAATTATTTCTGCCCATTTAGCAGGGGTCCTATTCCTCCCTGGGCCTTCCTTTTACTCCCTATATATCTAAAAAACAATTTCTTGTTGTCCTTTACTTGGGATGCCATCCTCAGCTCCATGGCAGCTTTGGCCCGTCTAACTGCCTCCCTACAAGCACGAGCAGAGGAGGTATATTCGTCTTTGGTGATCTCTCCCTGTTTCTACTTTTTATGTGCTCCCCTTTTGGCCCTTAGGCTGCCCTGGATTTCTCTGGTCAGCCAGGGAAGCCACCTGGCCCCTTTCCCTCTTTTACCCCGCATGGGGATCGTCTCGCTTTGTGCCCGAAGGATCGTTTCCTTAAGGCACAGCCACCCTTCTTGGGCTCCCATCCCTTCAAAACTCCTACTCTGCAGTGCGTCCTTGACTAATTGCCTGAGTTCATTTAAATCAGCTTTCCTAAAGTCTAGTACTTTCACCCTACTAGTTACCTTACCCATTCGACGTCTTATGGTGAATTCTATTCTAATGGGTGCTTAAGTCATGTTACATGTTCAAATCATACAAAAACTAAACTAAAGCACTTATAAAAAAAAAAAAGGTGGGGGGTATTATTTGAAAAAAAAAAAAAAAAGCATACGTCACTCAGAGGAAGCTGAGGCACGTCCACTTCTTTTTTCTCAAAGTCACTAGTGATTGTAGAATAAAGGAGACACCTGCCCAGAGCTGTCTGGGGGGCATGTATAAACCTACTTCCTCCCTGCTGCAGGGGATATGATAGAAAAGGAAATGCCATATTTTGAGGAGCACAATATAAATTTATTTTCTACTTGCTCCTAAGTCCCTTCTAACCCATGGGCTTCAAGCCAAACCAGTAGCATAACTAAGGGTAGGTGATGGGGGCACAGTGCCCAGGCACTGATTAAGGGGGATGCTGGAATGGAGGCCTTTCCTCAAACTTATTTTAAGAGAAAACAAACCATACACGGTCTGGTTGAGAAGCAGGAACTCAGCATCATGTGTGAGCCATCACATCACACACTGGGGCACAACCTCCACTCCTGGCCAGGTGCCAGGATGTCAGCATCCACACAGATAGCTGAAGAGGACCGACTTTATTTCTGGAGAGACAGACAGACCATGTGTAATAATGGAAACCTAATGAAAATAAGGATATGCAGCCTTATTCAAACTGCCAAGAGAATATGGGAAATACCAAGGAACATTTGTTATATTCAGTAAACACTTATTGTGCTGATTGTATTTTTAAGCTCTATTCTTTTGGCACTCAAGAAATAATGCTCCTATTTGCTGAGAAAGCTTGAAGTTTTGTGAAGCAGCTGAGCCAAGTGCCAACACAATACAGTAAGTAAAGCTTTGACTTTGGAAGTTACCTGTTACCAGAAGATAATTTTGCAAATATGTCTAGGATTAGAAATATGCTTAAAGGCACACTTCCACATTTATCCCTAAAGCTGTATTTCTTTGTCTTTCTATTGAAATTTGGCTTATTTAGACAATCCAGTGTCACGCTACAATAACTTTGTGGATAGACTGCAAAAAACTCCATTGGATATATTGTATCTGGGGAACATTGATCATTATATTTTGCAAACAGACACTTTCCTACTGTTATTCAACTTCATTCAAACCACCACTTCCAATGCATTTTAGGACCCATTTCAGCAGTAAAATGAAAACAAATGATTTGACCCCTCCAGTTATTAAAGTGAAAGAATGCAAATTACTTATTCCAACTGGTGATCAACTTATATGTCCAGAAGAGGAAGGATGTTTTTGTGGCTAAATCATAAGACTGGGAATCACAATATATAGATTCTACTTGAGAAACTTCAGCTTCTCCAGTGGTTTTTCTTCCAAGAATCTCCAAGTCTCTGTGCTGCTGCCCTGTTAACCCAGCTCTTCAGAAAATGCTCTCCAGCTAAACAGCAGCAGTAGCACAGACCAAACTGATCGATCCATTCCCTTCAGTGAGATGTTACCATCAAGGGTTTGGGCAGCTGGAAGCATTTTAAAGGCTGGCACCAATAAGCATAAACATTAGCACTTGAAAAAAATAAAACAGAGAAGAGGTGCTTTTTTAGAGCATCAGGCCAACTATGCCGTGCTATAACTCTGCTGCTGTCCTGGGCTGTGTTCTGCTTTCCACGGATTTCTCTGGGGTTAGCTATAGCATGAGACCAATGGTCAGAGCAAATACAGATGCATAAAATCCCCATGTTAATAATCCCAGCCTCCCACAGATTCCCAACTATCTGTCAGGTTTATGGACAATGTCTGTGACATTTTCTGCAGGACAGGGACAGTCTTGCCCCCAACCTGACAATGGAAGGATTCTCACAATGCCCAGCTCTCTTTTGAAAATTTTCTGATTTGCTTTAGAGCTGGTTCCATTAAACGAATGACAGCAGGGCTATCAAAGATATGGCCCATGCACACCAGATCTGGCCCACAGAGGCTTATCATTAGGCCCACAGGCTCTTAGAGAGGCCAGGAATTCAGGGGCAGGGCTTATTGCCAAATTTGGAGTTCAGAGTCTTGTGGGGATACATTTTGGTGGTAGGGGGTTAATAGACAGCTGCATTAAACCCTGCAAAGAGCTCCGTAGTGTGGATCTGGCTTGGAGGGCCAAACCAATTTGACACCCTTGGATTAGAGCGATTAGGTAAACCCTATTTAAGGAAAATTTGTTTCAATAAAAAAGGCCACAGCAGCTTTCAACCAGTGTATATCCAGCTTTAAATGGTTTAATTGAACTGGAGTTAGTCACTGGAGAGTCCAGTGACTATACATCTGCCCCAGGATTGCAGACAGCACTACAGAAAATGTGGTCAAAGTTGTTTGTTAGTACATTAGTCAAGTCAATCATATGCTAATGCATCACACCGCTAGAAATCCTCCACCTGATATCTAGCCTTAGATGCCTCAACTGGGTCTTCCTCAAATCTAGGGGACCGATGATACCAACATAGACTCACAAGCATTTTCTCACCAAAATCTTTGTTCGGGATTTCTCCCACTGATGGGAATGATTTCGGCCTTTTTTTCTGAAGGATGGATCTAAATCAGGTTGACCGGAGCGGTGCTCATTAGGCAGTGCCGGTATGAATGATTAATAGATGTACTGAGCCTGAATGATTAGTAGACATACTGAACCCATGAGCAGGCTCAGGCAGGGTGGAGTCCAGAAAAACTGAAGTCCTTACACCCAGATAAGTCAAGTTTAGCTTCAGTGTTCTTGTCAGCTGCTGCACAGCTCTTCAATGGAATATTTTATCGCTCCTGAAAAAGAGGGCTCCATGGAGGAGATAAAATACCCAGGCAATTATACATTCAGCTCTGGGTGGTGTACAGTAAAGAATGTGCCCAGCAGGCCTAATCCCAGCCCTGGGCAGGCTTGTTTGTTATGTCGCACTGACTCAACATTAAAATCAAAATGCTCTGTCGGCACATGCCCTGGAAAGAGAGAAGTCAGTCTCTCTCCCACACCCAGCGATAGGGACATCAGCTTCATCATCACATATTAAAAAAAGTTTGTAACTCCAAGATATAAACATGGTCCATTGGCTTGCACAGCTAATTAGGGGCCATTTTATCTGTGCTTTGTCCTTTGGATGGCTTCGTTTTCCTGTTTTGTTCCTGCCGTACTATTTCCCTGTGTATTTTTAACTTGGTATTTTCTGGCCTAGACACAGGAAAACTGGGGGTGGCTAAACTGAAAAGTTAGATGATAATGAGCCACTTTATAAAATTACATCTTTTATCAAATTTAAATCTAAAAAGATTTTACCTGAAAGCCTCCACTGAGCTTGTATTTAAGAAAAAGAAAAGAAAAGAAAAATCAACTAGTAACTCATTCCCCTCACAATTAAAAATCTGCTGCCCAGCCTCTGGCAAGTTGTTTCATCTCTTTATGCCTCCCACCCTTTTTGTCTGTCTGGCACATCCATTTGGAGTTAGACTCATTGGAGCACGAACTCTCACTATTTGTTTGTCCAGAGCTTAGCAAAATGGGCCCCTGAACTTAGTCAAGATTCCTGGTATCGCTGTAATACAGATAACACATTATTAAGAATTTTTATTGAAGTTCCTGGAAGATGCAGGTTTACATCTAAGATAATGAGGAGGACCTTTCAGGTTCAGCACTATAAATCAATAAAGAAATGTGATCTGAAAACAGGGCCCAGAGTCAGGAAACACAGCCTCTTCTGTCTTTTTTATCTGACCTTAGCAAACCACTTAATTCTTCTGCGTCTGTTAGTTTGTTGTAAAGCGGCAATAATACTCATGTTAAGTTTAGATTATCACTGTAAGCAGATTTCATTTCAATTTTGTGACTTCCAGAACAGGAGTTTGGCACTGCAAAGAGGAGAAGCAGCAGCAGCAGCAGCATTCAGAGGTATGCCTTTTGTAGTTGACTATGAAAAAGCATTCATGACTCAGCAGCAGCTGACAGCTCCCTCAAGCCACTTCCACTGCATTTAACTTAAGCAGCAGCAAATGGACCATACAGAACCCCAAGGAATATACTGAGGTGTGTTGCAACCTGCAAGAAGTTCCAATGCATTAATTATCCAGATGTCCCAAAATATGGTTATGATAAGCACCCAACTCAAAGGACACCAGCAATACAAACACATAATGTAAACACTGAAACCATTTTATGCACAGAAGACTGCTCCTTAGCTAACCCTGTTACCCACTTAAGAATATAAATAATAACAATCTTAACAAATTCAAAACTAACACAATGGAACCATAGTGAAAATCTATGTAAGCCAGTCTCGTCACTGGAAAAAATACATATAAATAAACCTAGTGACAGAGAACTGCAACACTTGAAGTTAATTTCAGATATATCTATCTATCTATCTATCTATAGCTATTTCAGATATCTATCTATATCTATTTCAGATATATATAAATCTGAAATAGATATAGATATCTGTTAAGATAATCTGTTAAGATTGTTATTATCTTATATACTTCAGTGGGGAAATATATATTTAATTTCATGTCTGGGGCCAAATCAGCCAAATCAGTTCCGAATTCTATCAAATGAAGAGAGCTCAGTTGTTCAAATGTGTGTGGTGCTACCACTAGCAAGTATCCTACTTTCCAGACTCTTCAGCCTGGGGCCTCAGATACTCCCAAATCCATGGCAGGCACTCTGTGTGCAAGCCCCAAGCCTGGATGCCTTAGAGATCAGATGCCCCCTAGTCTCGCTTGCCCCTACCCAAAAGGCCAAAGGAGCAAGCTAAAGGGAAAGCCTGAGAACAATCCTCCATCACCATAAATTGTGTAGCCAAGATCCTTGCATTTGGAGGCATGTGTAGGCTCTTGCAGGGGTCAGCCTGCTGGTAGTGCAAAGGACAAGCCTTTACTCTCTAACTACACCAAGTCATCCAAAACCAAGAAGAATGGTATCTACTCTGCTAGGTCAGTAAAACCACCTGGGCTTAAAAACACCTTATGGTATCTCTCCTGTTAGATTCTTTTCAGATGAGAGCCTGAAAGCTTGTCTGAATTCACCAGACATATTTAAAACACCTACCAGACCTGGAGACCACCTTACACAACTCCCCTCTCTGACAGGGTCAGTAACAAACCTTCCTTCCAACATCCTACCCCAGGCAGTCTTACCTGGAAGTGTCTTCTGGCAGGGAAGGAAAAGGGGCTCCTCCTTTTCTCCATCTTGGACCATTGCTTCCCAACTCAGAATGGCCTGTGGCGTGCAGGACAGTTGCGTACACAGTGCTGCACTCCTGCAATACTTTGAAGGTCATCTCAAAGCACTAGTTCCTAGAATCACTTTTGAAGATGAAACTATTAGTTTGGTTTTAAAAGGAACAAGATCTGCACTTCCTTACTGAGAACACTTTGAAAACATGCCAGCAAAATGAACCAAATGATAAAAAAATGTTAACACACCTAGTATTTTACTTTTAAAATACCTTTCATGATTCATATTAGGGATTGACTTTTGAGGGCTGGTGATGGTACAATCTATTACCAGCTCTACAACAGACCAACACAGAATCAGTCGAAACAAATACATCCTGGAGAAATAAAACTGCAGACAGGGGCAGTAGTGAGAGGCACAATGGGCGCTGCTGCCCACACTGCTCCCGCCCACACAGGGGAAGTGTGGCAGGGCAGTGGGGAGCTGGGAGCAGGCAGCTTTCTGCGCCCCCCCCACTGTGCCCTGCCCCACCAGGTTCCAACACTGCTCTGCAGAAGCAGCGAGGGCGGCACAGCAGGGAGCACTGCGGGTACGTGCTGCCTCCCTGGAGCCCAGGGCAGGGGCTCGGGCTGGGAGGCAGCTGATGTTTGCAGCTGGCCCAGGTTCTGGGTAGCTGCTGACAACCACAGAGCCTGGGCTGGGGGAAAGGGTTTTGGGTGGGGGGCAAGAGGCACAAGCAGGGCATCCTGCCATGTACCCCAGCCCTCATTTTGTTTCTCTAGCATGTTGCCACTCCGGCACCTTTCAAGGTAGGCATTGCGGGGGGTTTTGGCACTCCAGCCAAAAAACATTGCCTACCCCTGCCCTACTATCTCAAGTACCACACTAGTCCTCTTCCCCTGCTTGTTCTTTTGCTCTTCTTTCTGCTCCCTGCCCTCTCTTCTGCTGTTTTCCCTACCTCTTCCCCTATCTGCCACATGCCACACACACGGGCTACCTGTGGCACTTGTGCAAGTTAGCCTCCCCTGCTCTAGCCCAAAGAAAAAGAAATCAGTATGGTTCTGCTGAGCCAGGGGACAGAAGACAATGTGCCTTTTTGGGAATGGGATGAAAGAAAACCTAAGAAAGGATCCACTATTTTCTAAATTTACCATCTATTCCCAGAGTTCATAGTCTATGCATGGACTACAGAAATCATAAAACTCTACTGCCACCATCTAGGGAAAGGAGTCAAACCACTGGTGCCCAAAAATAAAACTTCTCTGGGCATACTGTGGTACCACAATTAGATAGCTCAGGGAACACTGGCTTTAAGAGTAAGCTAAGGATAATGGCTTCTTTTCAAAGCCTTGCTAAAAGGTTTTATATATATGTAGATCCTCAGTTTATCAAATGATTTTCTTACCACTACCAGGCTGCTGATCCAGTCAGTGTTAATTTTCACTGGTTTAATAACTCTCTTTGAATAGCTCTGTCATGGCTAGTGGTACTCTGTGTTTTGGCAATCATACACGCTGTACTTATAGGTCTATTTCTAACTTTAGCTTACCTTTCTAGTGCCCATCTTCCTCAGCTTCATCTTTAAAACACCTGACAAGGGCCATCCTATGCTTCCTCCTTCCTGTCTCATGTGGAGGATATCTGGTGTTGCATTGCAATCTGGTTCATGGCTTGCACTGCTTAGCTGCCTAACTGTGGATGGCTTCAGCTCCTGACCACCTTCCACCCACTCTACCTACCTGGCATGATGAGCATCCACCTGGGGGCAGAGCAGGTGAATGGTGGCCAGGAGCTGTAGCCAAAGCCCCATGTGCTAGGGCAGGAGCTGCACAGCAGCAGCTTCCCCCCCTGCCCAGAGCTGTGCAGCAGAGGCAGAAGCATGAGGAGGAGCCACCATTGGAGATAAAGGGAGCTGTTGCACTGGGAACAGCCCAGCCAGTAAGTTGCTCATGCTACCCCGGGGGGGGGGGGGGGGGGTGACAGGTGCATGGCATGGTTGGTCCTGGGCGGGAGCCAGCTAAAAAACAACCCCATGTAGAGCACCATGGACTGCTTTGTCTGGGTGAGCTCTGCTGCACACACCTCCCACCCTCCTGGGACCAAGTGCCCAGGCAACCTACCTCCTCCACTGGGCAGGGGTGTGCAAGGAGCAGATCACCCATCCTACTCCCGAACACCGCTCCCTGCCTGCCCACGGCCCCATCCCACACAGATTTTCCGTGAGTTGTGGCACAGGAATGAGGTGGAAAGAGGTGGGGTGCTGACCAATCTCCGACAGCTCATCAAAACTTCCTATGCAGCCCCCAGGCCAAAATAATTCCCCAACACCCCCATCCTATTTTATATACAAACATAAGCATGATGAATAATTATAGGATGTGTAGAGAAAGACACTCAGTTACTAAAAGAAACTGATACTTTTTTTATGTTCAAAGGCTGACTTCCCTGAGCATATTCTAACATGCCTACGTAAAGACCATTTCCTCATTCCTGTCTGCCTCAAGACATTTGGTCGATTCATTTCTGCAATAGAACCTAATTAAGGAAACATTTGTACCTTTGCAAGTCACTGGACACAGAGTTTTATGCAATCATAAGGACTTCAATCATTAAAAAAACATGGTTTCAAATCAAACATTTTTGTGAGGGTTCAAATTAAGCTTCACAAAGCTGGAGAATAAAATATATTTTATCATGGTGCCACCCACTTTTCTCCAAAATGTAATGTTCTCCATAAGTGGGCAATGTCAAGAGCTTAGGTAATCACAGCACCCACGCAAAGAAAAACATTTCAAATGTATCAGGGGTTAGAAGGGTTAGCTTCTCACAAGCTGTATAGGTACACTTGTTTTTGCAGTTTCAAGAACAGCTCTTCCTGGATGAATGGTAATCCTTCATTGTTTTCATGAACTAGCTTATCCTTGTGAATATATGCAATAGGTCATATGATTGTTAGACACACAGAAACAGCCATTTGTCAATTAGATCAGAAAAACTATTATTCCCGAGTCATTTTTAGAATAAGATCCCACGGCCACAACTGCCCACCCACAACAGGTACAATTATAAACCTACACCACATAGTTAAATCAGGACATCGTGACAGTATAGGTGGAACTGAGCTGTGGTTATGGTCCCAAATCATACGTAGAACTGCCAGCAACAGGCTTGTAGCTTAATTCAATTCTGTCCATAAATATGCAGTTTGGCCATGAAGTAAGTATGTAGGAAGTGTAAAGGTGGTACATGTGGGGTTTTCTGGCACATTAGCTATTATGGTTTAGACCAGGGGTAGGTAACTCCTGGCACACATGCACACAAAGGCATTTTGCTTGGTGTGCACGTCAGGGATAGGGCAGTGGCTGCGCTTCCCCACTTTGCCCCTAGCATGCCAACATCAAGTCAAAGTTACTAGTATTTTTGGCATTGCACCTGAAGACACTACTGACCCCTGATGTAGACCCTTGGCCAAGGACAGAGATTGTTGAACTTTAAGGTCTACTTGTAGAGTGTTCAGATACTGCAAAACGTAAGGATAGAAGCTTCAGTAGACACAGGTACTAAATGAGGCACTTTATTTATGGTTTCTAGGACTCCTAATCAGGAATCATTATCTTTTAAAAATAAAACAAAATACTAGCTGAATTGCTTGTATTAGTAATATAGAGCCATAAAAAAAACTCCTGATTAAGAACAGCATAATAGGCATTTCTACACATACCTTTTCATGTCCAGACACACTGGAGATCTGGCACATTGTAACAGACTATTAAGATAGAGCCTACTCTGCACACAAGCTGATGTGCGCTGTGCTACGTCACTTGCAGTTGTATAAGTGGCAAAATGCATGTCAGCACAGAGAAAATAGTGGTAGTGTGTTGTTGAACTAAAGCACCTACATGCGTTTTAGTTCAAAAGTGTGCAACCGCTGGTTTCTGCATGCTGATGTACATTTTGCTGCTCAGACAAAGCAAGCAACACAGCACCAAGCCCTTTTCAAGGTGCCCAGCACTTGCATGGGTAAAAATGCCTAAGATGTGAGTTGTGGAAAACTTTTTAGTTTATTTGTGCATGTACTGTTTCTAGAAACAGTACATGCAGTTTACTTTTGCACAAGACAGTTGTTGCTTGCTGAAGCATTTAGTAAACATGATCAAGACTGTTGTGAGATCCATCCAAAGTATCCTGCTTAGAGAGCATGGCAAATAAGGAGCATTTCCAAAGTGTTATTTTGTTTCCTTTAGAAGTTAAGGCAGTTGGAAAGGGATTTACTATAACTATGAAGCAGAAGATGGATGCAACTTAAATCTGTTTAAATAGAAGTTGCATGTATATGACAACTTAAAGTTCTATAGCAAAGACATGCTTTGGCAAAACTTATTTAAAAACATCCATGTAAGCATTCAAAAGCCATCCACAGGACTGGAGATACTCCTGACACCCTGATATTCTACTCCAAGACAAATAGAAAAGGTAAAGCAAAATAAGTGTACAGATACTTGGATTACCAGATCTGAGATTAATCTAGTATAGAGGTAGTATTCAATTCTTACGAAATTATTTACTTCCCCCTGAAAGTAGGAACCCCTTTCAATTTTAGAGCTGTGTTTTTCTGGCTTTTTCCAGCAATCTTTGGGTTCTTGGTCCAACCTTTGCCCTTTTCTGTCCCTTTCTGCAGGACTCCCAGTGAACAGCATCAGAAAAGTCTCTTTCCCCCTTTATTCTGTGACTCTCTAAACTCTTGTATTTCATAATCAGATACAGTGTCTGACTAGGAAGACTCCAAGTATAATTAAACAGATTAAAGCTGTTGTTTGAGCCCTGTTCATAAAATATACTTTTTCCTCTGCAGTTTCCATTTCTACATAGTCCGAGTCTTATAAATTTTAGCAAAATTTGTTTAACGAGCATCTTCGTCCCGCTACTGCTTATGCCCTTTTCCCCCAGAAACTTCTCTTGGGGAAATGAGAGTTAGCACTGTTTAATTTAAGTATATTAATAATCAATCATGTGTTTGGTACTTTATATATCTTCCAGAGCCCCAGTAGAAAGCAAGACAGAGCAAGCAAAACAAAAAACCATGCTCAACCCCCCCCCCCCAAAACAGCTATATAGTTACAGCTGATGTCCCCCAAATGAGAATGTTCAGAATTAATGGTTTCCCCACAACTCCAGTGTTACCTTGTGTATGTTGCTTTCAATCAGAAAAAACAAAGCCACCACCACCACACACTGGACATAAGAACTGCTTTTGTGTATGCACTAACTTAGTCTTATTGTTATGCATGGTGTAGTTTGGTACCACTGTAGCTGCCCAAGTGCAAACATAACTGTCCAAATGACCACAATACAAGCAACTGTCATAAAGGTTTTAGCTAGATACAACCTAAAATTAATCTGCCCCTCCAACCTTTTTGCAATTATAAGGCTTACTAGTGCAGATTTTACTGCTAGAAAGACCAAACAAAACAGCTGAAATGGGTCAACTAAGGTTCCAACTGCAACACAAACTGGATGGTATTATTATTTCAGCAATCTGTTACTTGGGGAGGAAGGGAGAAGGAAGATTAGGGAAACCCAAAGAGACCAGATTATTACCTGTAAAAGGGTTTTAAAAAGTGAAGTGAATGAGAAACAGCTTTTCCACTTTCTAGAAAGCATACTAAATATAGACTACTTTTTTTAAGCTAACTATCCTAGACTTACATTTCCACTCTGAGTTTTTCAAACTTTAAAAATGCATTTTCCAGAATAGCATTTTCCACATATGATTTTAGTGTTTAACTATGGCTTCAAATACTTTAATTTTAAAGTTAAAAATAAAACAAAACACACAAAAACGTACACTCCCCCACCCCTTTTGTTCTCGGAAGATAAAGAGACAACACTGGCCCACTTTTCTAGAATGTGCTGTAGGGTCACAATTATAGCAGCATAATCAGATACAACTTGTATAAACAAGTTTATTTTTGTGCTGCTAGAAGTAGATGGAGGGTACCAGCTCTGGAATGAGATGGTGAGTTACAAGGAGCTCAGTCCATTTGCTCCAAGATCACATGACTGATATGCCGTATTAAAAATTGTCCACTGCAGCCAAGCCCATTCTTAAATGGAAGCCCACAGAGTTCTATCATTGTATTTTTCAGCTGCCTACAGTAATTTTAAGGTTTCCTGCCCTTTGCAGTCTATACTAGGGAGCATACTATAAACAGCGTTCTTTTCCATTTCTCCATCTAGCTACATTTTAGTGGCTGGTTAAAGTGAATTGTGCACAAAGCTTTGTATAATACTATCACTTACAAATCGGATGGATATTCTTAAAACCCAGTCAATACATATAAAAAGGAAAGCAGAGTCACCTGTACACACTGGAATTTGAGTGTTTATTTAAAAAGTAAACTTTTGGGCACATTAATTAAAAAAGGAATAATACAAAGTCTGAGTAAGCAGTCTTCAAGCCAGCAATATTGCAAGCTGTTTACATACCAACATTTACATTAATTTAAACAAGTGGCATATCACCAACATGTAAACAATCAAAGAACTCAAGTTAAAAAAAATTACAAACTTGAATCTCTGAAGATACAAGTGTCCTACCACGTGTCAACATGTGTTCAGTCAATCAGTTTAAAACCCCTCTTGCATGGAAATGCTTAGGTCTTCTTCAATAAGTTATACCAGTGGATAGCTAGCTGCTGTCGCTATGCCACAGTGGTTCTTCTTGTCTTTAGCCATATAGATATATCCTTTGTCACCCCACTTCTCTCCCCAGCTGGAAAGAGAGAGACACTTTGATTAGCCTTAAAAAAAAACAAAACAAAAAAAACAAAACAACCCAGCAAGTTTGCACCAAGATACATATTTATCCCAAGGACAAAATGGTAAACATCACTTTTCAGCTTTATTGGGGGGGGGGGGGGGGGGGGGGGGGAAGAGGGAGAAGAGTACCCCCCCCCCCCAAATACTGCATTGATAAAATACAGATTATATCAAATTTGTGCAGAGTGCAACACACAAACTTGTGGTGCAACCCTTTAGTTTTTTTTTCACACCCAACATTGTTGCACGTAGTTAGAAAGAATGGAGAATCCAAAGGCATTTAAAAAAAAAAAAAAAAAGAAAAAAAAAAAAACTTAACCCACTGACTTCCCCCAAAAGTAGAACATCAGAAAGCTACAATGGATTACAGGAACAGACAACTCCCTCCCACCTTCCTCCCCATGACCTTCTCTCTCATCTTCTAGCACCTGCTAGACTGCCTCCTATCCCAGCATTTAGGAGGTCTGTCTTAACCCATGTGGCTAAAGTGCACAAGTCATTTGAATCTTGAATGCATCTCACTACAGATTACTCCAGTTTTGGGTTTGCTTTCAGCAGGCCAAACTGTGCCAGGTCAAGGCACATTAGAATGAAACTGCTGCTTAAAGACCGTTTCAGCAATAATCCAAACAGCACAACTGCAGGCCCCTTCACACGAGTCTCTATTTAAAGTTGTGCCAATTTTGCAGTATTCCCTCTTCTTCCATCATGCTCAAATGGAAGACAACTTTCACATTAATTGGCTCTCCATATACACCAGTGTACTGAATCTCTTACTGCATAAAGGAATCAAATGCAGAAGAGCATCAGCCAAAGACAGAAGATGCATACCTGTTCTTAACAATCCAGTACTTCTTTCCATCTACATCTTCTCCCTCAAAGCCATAGCCTACAACCAGAACACCATGATCCAGATCTTCACTGCTACAGTCTGGCTCATAATAAATACCTAAAAAATGCAAAGGTAAAAGTTAGGACCCCAATATTTGCAAGAAAGAATGCTGCTTTTTGTTATTTCCTATGAAATCATGGTAAATGATGTGGTTTCAATTCAAGCCATCAGTTATTAGCATTTAACAGGAGGAAAAGCAACTGAAGGACTGTAGCCTATAAATTCAGGTCATACCGGAAGAAAAGGTCAGGGTCAGGTCTTTTAAAATGCAGTTCTGTGCATAAAGTGCAATACTATATTTTTGCAACAATTGAACTAAAGAGCAATTCAAAACTGAACTGCCAGATACAGAGCATAACTAGATCTTAAGTTGTCAGACAATCCTTACCCGATTGATAGAACTGGAATGATGAATGGCCTGCATCAATAGCAACAGAGACTGGACCCACGGCTGCCACTGCTTTCATGAGTGCTCTTTCATGTCCTTGTGGGATGTCAACAAAGCCAGTGTCATTAGCAGCACTGTACTGTGCCTTATACTTGCAGTCTTCATCATCCTATAGAAAACAGAATAAAAAAAAAGTGTCGAATTACTATGAATTTCTTTGTTCAGTTTGGCAGCTGGACATTGTGAACCTGCTTGAACAATCCCATTTTATTTATTTATTTATTTTTAAAGATTAAGGACTTTGAATCTTTATATCAGAGTAAGATTGGAAACAGTGCCAAAGTCTCACAAAAGATCTTCTGACAAACACATTCTGAAGACATGCAACCAAGCTTGGGAAAGCCACTCAGCCTGAAATAGTGTTTTGCCCCAGAGAGATGGAAAAGCTGTACCGAGAAACTATTAGATCCTTTTCTTGAAATGGGAGACTGGTAACACAACAACTGATTTAGAGGCAAGGAAGAAAGCAAAATAGCATTTTGGCTGCAATAATAGCCCATGAGGAAGGATCAGGAAGGGGAAGAAGAATGGCAAGGAAGCTGCCTTGTTTATTAGGAAGGTGGCAGAAAGAGAAAAAAGGGGGGGGAGGGGGAAGCCAATTTAGAACCCCACCCACCCAATGCACAAGGAAAAAGCAAGCAAGCAAGAAGCAGGGTACCCTACAAGAAAAGAAAAAAAAAAAAAAGTGTCAATGGAATGCATAGATCCTGAATGTCTTGAAGCTCCATATTCACTCATCTCACCTATGGGCAGGGATCTATCTAAAAAAATCAGTTCTTACAGAAACTGCAAAGCAACCCAGCTTTGACACAAAGCCAAGAGAAAAAAAAAAATTATATATATTTTGAGAGGGGGGGAGGAAAAGCCCAGAACCTGTTCCAGAGAATGACTCAAGATTCTTTCATTAAAAATAAAGAGGTAGAACTAACCAGGGCTTAAGATGACACTAAGGGATGGTACCACACATGATGGGAAATTTGTAGATAATGCTTTTAGGTCTCCCAAATCCTTAACCAATTATACAGTTAGCTAACCATTTTGCATTCCCTCCCTCTATTTACAAATTCCTATGTACTTTCAAACTGGGAATCATCTGTGGACCAAAACAGAACTGCCAGGTTAGAGGAAGAGGGAGCTCATAACAAAAAGTTCATCTTATAACAACAAGAGTTATCAGGATCTTTCACACCATATAGCTGAATATATGCTCCTGTATCAGTTTCTCCTACCAAGCCTATACATACTATTAATACCTGGAGTGCTAGCAAAGCACCGATTTCTCCTTTGTACTTTGTGGGGAGAGGGGCCAGGTAAAGAGCTTGCGTGTCAAGTGTATTACAGAATAGGTTAGAGAGACTGCCTTGAAACAGCAAGTGTTTAGGGACACATTTAACAAAATTAAAAGAGTTCAGGGGAGCAGGAACATAGATTCCAAATTATAAAAAACACACCAATAGAAAAAAAGCTTACAAGTGCTACAAGCAGTGTTAAAAGAGACCACAAAAGGAGTTGAGTGGCCATTGGCAAGGATGATGTCCCCAGCTAAAAATAAAACAAAAAAGCCTAAGCATCTGATCTAGTATTCTGAGTCTCAGATGAGACTGCTGGCAGTCTTTAAAATCGGTTTATCTACTGCTGATTAAACAAACCGGAACAACCATTTCTGAGGCTGACCTCTCCTGCATGTATCTTTGACTTCTAGGCTTGATGACCAACACCTGACATAGACAGCTTAAAGTGAATGGCAGGTTGCCCTGTTTAGTGTTGCTACAGGATGTACTGTATCAGCTTCTCAACACACACACACACACACACACACACACACACACACACAAAAAAAGAAGATCTACACCCAGAAGTCCATTATGGTCAGCCTTGATGTGTCCGTGTCAAAACTACCACTAGTAGTTTTTTGCTCCTCCAAACCAGTAGTTTGATCTGGCAAGCATCTCATGCTTCTGAGAAAATAAAGATAGTGCTAGGCAGATTTCTTCTTTGGTTAGTGAAAGAAGCTAAAGGCTAGAAAAAGTCTATTCAAGAAGTTATTTATGAAGTTCTTCCTAAAAATAAAGCCTGTACATTTACCCTGCATTTTTACAGTTTAGATACACCATATAGAGTGAAGTATCTCTCTGTAGTTAGTGTATTTACTTTTGCTAGGTATGGGTAAGACTCTTCTGAATCAATCCCTCCATTGTCCAGGATATACTGGAACGCTTGATCCATCAGACCACCATTGCATCCTTCATTGCCTTCGGGTCGAGAGCAGTCTACAAGGTTTTGCTCACTCAGGGAGACCAGCTGACCAGTTCTTCTGAAATGTTGTCCTTCAAGAGCACCAGTTGTGCTAAACGCCCAACAAGATCCACATTGACCCTGAAATAGAGCAGGAAAATAAAATGACTCCAAAAAAAGGTCAGACAGCATACACAGTCCAGATTACCACAGCAGTCTGAACAGCATACAAATTCCAGTTTACTCATACTCAAAAGGGACCTCACCTGAAAAAAAAATATTAGGTAGGGGTCCTTTCAAAGCTTACAGTTGCCATTCAGTTGGGTGAAAATCCTAAAGAAAAGTCTGCACCTTAGAAAATGCTGCTACGAGTCTCAAGTAAGTGATTTCTTCACCATAAAAAAAAAAAAAGTTTAAAGAAAACGTTATGCTATATTAGCAAGTGTGCAGCAGTCTTTACGAGGATTAACGAATGCTTAATATGCAATCATGTGATTTTTCCCGTTAATTTTCCAAAGTTAGTTATTTGATGAATCAGGCTTTCAAATTGGTCAAACACACACACAAAACACATCACAAGACATACTTGATCTTTAACAGGAGTTACATATCCCTTCTCTCTCCAGTCCACAGATCTTGGGGCTTCCAGGAAGTTGGGCTCAAGGAACTGGGATCCTCTATACTTTTGTGATTTTTTATGGATGTACCCATTCATCAGCTGTCTGAACTCTTCATTTGTCTGAAAAAGAAACGCAGTGAATTTCTGCCATATGCTATTGAGACCAAGTAAGTTTCATGGCTCTCAAGGACTTACCATGTCACCAAACTGATTCATTCCCAGTTTGTAGCTATGCTTGCCCAGCGTGTGATCAAGGTTATGTAGTTCAATTGTTTTCAAGTTCTTTTCCCATACCATTCTCCTCCAGCCTTCTTCCTTCTGCAAGTCAAAAAACGAGCCAACCCAAGTTATTTTGATACTAGCGTACTTGTAGAGCAAGACCATCAGAACAGATAGGCTTTTTGCTGCCTTAAGTTTGTGTAATAGTTAAAAGTATGCAAACAACATTGTTTTCAATTAAGTTAAATCTCATTCAAGGATGAGAAAAAAAAAAAAATTAAGCTTTTTAACTCCTCCTAAAAATCAATAACTCCATCTTGTAGATGCGACTGTTAGCCCCCATTAAAAGCCAGCAGGACTAAACTATCACAGTGCTAAACATTAGGCCACATTGTATAGGCCACATTGTACACCCAACCTTAGCTGCTCTACACTGAGGTGGCCAGCTTGCCATACATGGGCCACAGGCCTGTGTAGGAGGAACACAGCAGATCTGGAAAGGAGTAGAGAGAGAAGAGTGGGAATTACAGCAGGGAGAAGAGCTGGGTATTAGGCAAGGGAGGGAGATAGTCTTATGTAGAATTTAGTTTGCAGTTTGATAGAGACAACCCCGACTCAGGCAGCAGGTTGGACTAGATGACCTCTGGAGGTCCTTTCCTGCCCTACTTCAATGTGACTATTGCAGTGTCATTTGGGGAGGTGTAAGGATTAGCTTGTGGCAAGGCTGCCACAAAACTTGGCCCCCCATGGTACTAGTTCTAAGCAAATACCCATATGACAGCAGTCTGCCTCTGCTGGAAAAAACAAAACACTGACCTCATGGTAGTTTTTCAAGTGCCATGACTTCCACAGCTGCCAGTGGCTAGTCAAGTCAGGATCCATTCTGGGAGCAGCAGAGGACAGTCCCAAGCACAGGGAGAGCAGGCACAGGTGGAGGTTCATGGCAAGAGATCTTCCTAGAATTGCAGGGGGTGGAAAATAAGCATCAGCTGATATTTCCTCTCCCTCCGATAAAACAAAACAAAAACAAGCTTTAAACAATTTCTACAGAGCAAACCCACTGGCTAACAAAACAAGATGGGGGGGGAGGGGTTTATATTATGAACATATCCAAGTCTAGGTCCGGATCTGTACAGCTCTCACTTGCCCTCGGCTTTGTGGGCGTAAACAGCAGCACTACCTGGAGGTGGGCCAGGCCAGGCCCCCGCCCCGAGCACTGGGGACTCTGTCCCCCATAAAAGAAGCCAGGCAGGAGGAAAAGCCAGTCTGGACAGAGTCCCAACCAGATGACCCATCACCTACCGCAGCCAGCCACTTACGCAAGAGAAAGCCACATCCTCCTCAAATCAAAGCAGGCAAAACCTGGCACAGACACCTCTCTGCACCCAGATGCCTTCAGGGGACAACAGCAGCCCCGCTCCCCCCATCCATCAGCCCTGGGCTAAGCAACAAAGTCCCGCTGGGGGGTTAAAAGGGACAGGAGGAGGTACAATAAGCCGGCTCCTGGCCTCCCCCTTCCCTGGCGGGGAGATGATGGCTCTCCCCGCCCCCTTCCAGCCCCCGGGCCCGGGCGCTCCGTGCCCCGTGCCCCCTGCCCAGCGCCGCCCCAGCCCCCCGCGCTGCGGAATGTAAACACGCCGCGCCGGGCAGAGACGTGCCCGCAGCGGCCCGCACACAGCCCCGTCAGCCTGCAACCAGCCAGGGGCCCCGGCCCCACTCACCTGCCTAGCCCTACCCTTGCTCAGCAGCTGTGGCCTCGTGTCCCCCTCCGCCCCTTTTTATCCTGCCCCGGCTGAGCCCGCCCCCGCGGCCCCATTGGCTGCGCCCGGCCCGGCCCGGCCCGGCTCTGGGCTGTCTGCTGCCCGGGTTGTGACTCCCAGTCCCGTGACAGGCCAGGCCCCAGGCTGTGGGGGAGGCGGCCGGCTCGGCTCGGCCCGGCGCCGCGTGAGGGAGGGGGCAGGGCAAGCACCCCCCTCCCGGCGGACCTGGGCTTCGGGCAGGCCGGGACCCTGGGGGCAGCATCGCCCCGGGCGCCCGCGGTGGAGCGGGAAGCCGAGAGCGCGGGCGGCCGCGCGCGCATACACACACACGTTGGTGTGAAACACTGCCACCCCCAAATATTGGGACACACACGGGAGACGCACGCAAGCAGAGTGGTTGAATTTTAAATGCAGCCACTCCAAAATATCGGGACACATACACACACAGGATTGGTCTTAAACAGCTACCCAAAATATCGGGACACACACACACGCACAGAGATTGGTTTTAAATGTAGCCACCCTAAAATATTAGGGTGCACACACATGTGCACACACACACACACACACTAGGAACTGGTCTTTAATGCAGCCACCCCAAAATATTGGGGCGCGTGCACGCGCACACACACAGAGGTCTTAAACACAGCCACCCCAAAATATTGGGACACACACACTACTAGGGAGGCTTACACAAGCAGAGGGATTGGTCTTAAATGCAGCCACCCCAAAATATTGACAACCCCCCCCCCCGTTATATTTTCAGGAGAGCTGGAAAGTGTGGTGGGAAAGCCCATGGGCCCCTGTGCCTGGGGTGTAATCACCAGGGCTAGTCACTCCTCAGTCTGTCAGAGAGATGGGGCATTCTCCATGTTATAGTATCAAGGTGCAACTTGGGGTAGGGCTGAGAGCTATAGCCTGTCATTACTGGGATCCTTATTAACAACCCCCCAGCACTGCCATTCCCAGGCAGCAATTCACAGACATTAAGAATGAAAGCCCGGCTCTATTTCAATGTTACAGGATAGACTGGGACCAATGAATAACCTTAAAAAAAGACCCAACCATGGGATCTCTCAATCCTTTTAATAAACTGCATTGTAACCATAACACTTAAAACAGATCAGAAAACTTGGTAGTAGATTTGACAGAAAAAATTCGAGGAAACACAGGACGGTGTCTAGAGCAGTGTTTCCCAACATTTTCCAGCCCAAGGCACACTTACATTAATAAAAATGTTCCCTGGCACACCTGTTAAGGCATTCCCTATCCTCATACCTATTGTTGCTCATTTCCATGGCTAAATTCCACAGCGCACCTCTTCATTTCTGATGGCACACTTTTGTACCACAGCACATGGGTTGGGAAACACTGGTCTGGGGGCAGCAGTTCCTAAACTGTGGGTCACAACCTCAAATGGGGTCATATTAGTGAACGGGGTCACGGGTTGGGGGCTGTGGGTTGGGAATGAAGGGCCAGGCTGAGGAAATGGGGCCATAAATGAGTTCATGCTGAGGGAAAGTTTGGGAAGCATTGGTCTAGGGCAGAGGTTCTCAAACTGTGGTCCACGGAGCACCACTGGTCCGCAAGCTCCATTCAGGTGGTCCGCCGAAAGGTTGCAGAACAATCGAGACTATCTGTACTTAGCCCTGCACTTGATCTATTTTTTCTGATGACAGAGATTAAGTGGTCTGCTGAGACCCTCAGCAATTTTCAAGTGGTCCGTGAACAAAAAAGTTTGAGAACCACTGGTCTAGGGTGTTGGTTTTAGCCATGTTGGTCGAAGGACATAGGTAGACAGGGTTCTTTGGGTAAATATGATCTCTTTTTATTAGACCAACTAAATGTGATACATGTCACAAGGTTATTTGGGTAAATGTGATCTATTTATTAGGCCAACTAAATAGTTGTAAAATTGCTTGCAAATAGCTTGCAAAGAACACATTTTTCCCAGCTATTTAGTTGGTCTAATAAAAGAGATCACATTTACCCAAAGAAGCTTGTCAGGGCAGTGTCTGGACTTTTTTTTTAAAACTCTTATAAGAAGTCGGCATCATTTTCATCCTGTGAAAACTTTGCACGCAACATTTTTATTAAAACAATCCTTTAAAAAGGGCTAGGCTTGTAGAACCATAAAATGACGCCTCTGTTTTGAAAAACTGAGCAGTGGTCTGAAAATATCACAGGTGCTTCATGGTAATAGTGGGATAGTTTCAATTTGTTAGCTAGATCCCACTCCTGTGAATTCCTATTTAGGTGTTTTTTTAAGTGACAAAAAGGGAAGAAGGTATCCAGGTTGCAGCCATATTGGTCTAGAGGAAAAGGCAATCCGGAATTGTAGTAGAGATGATATCTTTTATTAGACCAACACAGGTTCCATTCAGTGATCCAAGCAAGCATGGTTGACAAGGTTGAAAGAAATTAACTGTTAATTGCCCATGATCAGATCAAATCAAATGAATCAGCACGTGAGCAGGCCCATTGAATGCAATGGTCCCTGTAAACTCTGAATTTCACAACACTGAGGCAAGACAGGGTGGGGATGAATGGATTTGCACTTCTGTTGCTCAGGACAGAAGGCATTTTACCATCAAGCAGTCTAACTCAGCACATAATGGTACAAAATTTCCATAACCAGTCAGCATAGGGCATGCTAACATTGATGGAAGTCACTGCTCCACCTGCATTACAGAAGTGGGGAGAGATTTGTACAAGAACTTGTGTACCATCACCCAAAACGTAAATGTATTGTTACACATGCAGCAGGAGAGTTCCTCTTGATATTGTATAGCTAAAGGCAAAAGTTCAAAGTTTTTCCACATGTATGTCTGCACATGCTTTGATTACTATATCTTGGACACTGAAAATTATTTTTTTTAAATAGGAGCTAAGGTTTTAAAAAGAAGTTGCACAATGCTGCAAAAAATACGCAAGTCACATTCATGCATTTTTCTGCCTTTTCCCTGTGGCCGTTTCCCTGATGTTAACACATTTACAATCCAACTTATGCAAACCATCTCATCAGACCTCTGTGATGTGCTCCTCTGGATCTATGGGGTTCTTTATTAAGCTAAATGCATCCAGGTCTTGGGTGTTGTATCTTCCTCTGTGGTAATCTCCCACCATTTTGCTAGTACAAGCGTTCCTCACTATGCTAGTGCAAACAAGTACTAGTTGCTCCTGTACTATATGGTAACTTCAAACCAACATGCATGCATTAGCTAGCCTATGTAGTTTGCAGGGGCTAACCTGCTACCTGGATACCTTTATTTCTGGTCCCCTCTTCCATCCTGATGGGGCCACACTCCCCATCTCATTCTCAAAATGGCAACATAAGTGTAGTCTGGTTTGCTAGCTGCTCCTCCACTGCCAACAGGGGGGTGGCTGTTTCTATGCCCAGCTTGCTGTGGTGATGTCCCAACCACCATAGATTCACAGGGCATTTCTATGTAGAACCACATTTTCACAGAGCCAAGCATTTTGTATTTTTCTTATTAAATGAATAGCACAATTTGAGCACACTGGATGAATTCAGTTAATTAGGATGTATTTGTTATCAGTACAAATCTTAGCATATTTTATTTCCCCCCCTATAAAATCTCTTCTGAAAGTTTTTTTTTCAATCTACTCAAGAACATTGTACCAATAAGTAAATTGCACAGAGACAACACATCATTGCACAGTTCTGTTTTATGAGGCACTATTAAATCCCAGGCTGTCAAACAGAATTAATGCTGTTCATTGCAGAACAGTATTAATGCCATGGTTGGCCCAACAAAAGATACCACCCACTAACATCCATGCCTCTCCCATTAACAGCACAACAAACTTTTTGAGCACATCTGCAGAAGACATAAAAATGGAATTTTATCTATATAACAGCAAGTTTCAAGTGCTTTATAACAGCGTTTCTCAACCCGTGGGTCGTAGGGTTGCCACTGACTGAAGCTATTTTTTTTTGCCAACATGACGTAATAACATTAATTGTTCTGTTCAACCCGTTCACAATATCAATCTCCTGGATTGCTTTCAATAGTCACCAGGAGATCAATGCCAATTCCAGTAGACTCCCGGCCAATCTGGGAGGTTTGGCAACCCTCGTGGGTTGCAGCCCAGAAGTGGGTCACAAGAATATATGAAAGGGTCATGAACAAACTTGAAAAATGGATAAACAAACTTTAAAAATGGATTCTCCTTTAAAGAAGAAAACCATGGGAAATTGTGGCTTTTCCCTTGCAGGCTGGCAGAGCTCCACTCTTGGGGGCTAGGGCCTGGGGGCAGGAGTATCTACAGATGGTCAGTGCTCTTTCTGGATGAAGTGGTAAAGCAGCCAGAGGCCTCTCTGGCTGCTTTACCACTCCATTCCGGAAGAGCACAGACCATCTGCAGATGCTTCCTCAGCCTGACGAAGGGTGTTTCTGCTCCTTATTTAGTAGCTTTTCCTAGTAAAAGCCTTACCTAGTAGCTTCAAACTGTGATTTAGGTGAAGCACCAATACTTAAATTAGGTGCATATTAGGTGCATATTTATTTTGAGGTAAAAAAATAAAGCAGTGCCTGCGTTTGAAACAAATGGTATTTGACTAAGCACTGTCTGAAAACTTGCTGTGTTGGTTGATGACACAGTAGGGTTATCTATTCAAAAACACCATTGTTCTTTAGAATGTCCTTGTGATCTTGGGAGAACCATCATTTCCCCATCCTCTTCCAAGTGTGAGATAAAAACGACTGCATTCCAAATACTCGGAGGGCCCTGGGGGTAGAACTTGCTTTGCTTGCATCCCAACACCCTGCCAGGTCACAAGGATTGGATATGCCAATAGATTTGAGCAATGATGTAATGGAATATTTGCATTGCATGCAAAACACAAGAAGCCAATATCAGTGTCAGCTGTATCGGCAGGGTTTCCCAAAAGCAAAGAGTTTTGTCAGTGTTATGTATATTGTTAGAAGTAACCAATTACTATTTTTTTTTTGCGCAGTGAGGGAAACAACACTGTTTTTATTTGTTTTAAATAAAAATTGTTTTTACACAGGATTTACCAGTTTTTAACACTTTGCCCCCTTCATCTACCTCTGACATTTAATCACTTTCAAATTTTGGAATATTGTGATCGGTGATCATTTACATTGTGAAAACTTCAGTGGTTTTCTGTTGGAAAAATGTCACGATAAACAACTGACTTACAAAGCTGATGGATCTGAAATAAGAAAAATAATACCATGTTGAAACTAGAAAAATGTAAGAGCCTTAAGAACATGTCCTTATACTGTATACAGATAATTGTTTCCTGTAAATTCTACAGACCCTAGTTTCTCTTCTGACTTGTTGCTATAAAAATAAATTTTGGAAGCAAGAAAGTGAGGTTGGCCTTAAATCTGCTTTGCATTTTTAAATAAGATCAAGACAGATTCAAAGCCAGTATCTTATAGATTCTAAGACATTAGTTTTCAACAGTGTTCTGATACAAATATTTATTGTGTATCTTGCCCTAAATTTAATCAAACTCCTCAATATCTTATTTATGAAGGGTAAAATAGTGCAGCAGGGGTCAGAAAAACTTAACCAAATGCACTTCAGAATTTTCTTAGTTTTTGTGAACTGTAGATCACTGTCCTATGTGGAAGAATATCCTGTTGACCCGTGTTCTCTGACTCCTGGGGCAGCAAAAAGGCACCATGACTTGCCAGAAAGCATTTCTTACGGTATGGCTAGTATTTGTAGGCAGTGACCAGAAGGGTGACATATTTAAATAAGTTACATTATAGGTTGGACTTGTATAATGACTAATGTGAGAGAAGGAAAACAAGAGCTACCTCCTGGAGAAGTGATAGGTGAAAGAGTGCAATTTTTTTGTAATGTAAAAGGCAAAATCAGGTAGAGGGAAAAAAGCTTTAAGGGATGGACTTTTGAAAGCCACGGACTTATTAAAAAACTACTACAATTCCCACTTTATAAATAGAGAATAAGAAAGCTAATCTCACCCCTATCTTTTGCTAAGGTTACATGTGCCTCTCCATAGGAAAGTTTCTTCCACCACTAATGCAAATGTAATGTGTGCCTGCATAGGGTGGCTCAGTTAATTGTCAGCAATACAAACAAATGAGACTCCCTCCAGGAATTTGCAAGGATAACCAAAGATAACTCAGCCCACTATACACCAACCTGTTTGCATCTGTGAGCATAACTGCAAAATCATTTAAAAATATTTCTTTTTATCTAGTCCCACTCTGCCAGTCTCAGTGAAAGCAACTTTTTTGACCTATACTCAGGAACCAATTTCACCAGAAGTCCCCCATCAGAATCTGCCTCTCGCTGTCCATCCCCTACCAAACCTCAGTAATATCCCACCATGCCTATTGAAAACAGAGAGCAGGAATCTCTGGATATGCCCCCAGGTGGGGTTGTGAGAGAAATGGTGCAGTAGCACTAACTTATTGCTGCAATAGCTGCATGTGTTTTTAAATGATCCAGTATAAAAAATTGATACAAAATATTCAATGAAAATGGTGAAACTTATCCAGTCCACAAGTTTCTAGCAAACCAATAGTAGAGCTGACAATAGTAAGCTAGTTTCCTGACTTCTGATCTCATCTTCTTCAGTGCCTCATAGCTCTTCTGTATCTCATATCCCATTTATATCAATGAGAGTTCTACTGCAGGTTACCAACAGACAGGCAGACAGTAAGGATTACAAACCCAGACAGTACAGGCTGATTTCAAACTAGCTCCCAGCCATGCCTTCAGTATTACACTAGACAGTTTTGTAATAGTCCCGAAACAATGGGATTCTGGACACATGAGAACTTCTTTAATGGGTATAGCTGGGTAACTGAGTAATTAGCAACCAGGCCCACCCAAATTTAAGCCTACCTGAATGCTAAATTAATACATTAATTTAGGGACAAATGAGGTACCAACCACACTTGTTGTTCTCTATAGCCAGGGGGTTAAGTGTAGGCCACTTGCAAATAAGAAATGATGTCAGACTTTCCTTTATGATCCATACTCCATCATTTCCATTTGTAGCTCAACTCCTGGTGTTATATGCTGTATCAGCATAGATAACTCAATATATTCTGCAGATTAAACACAGCTTCTTGTGATCCCTCTGCCTTCATTAAACCTTTGTTTTCTTGCTGTTGATGAATTTTACATCTAATTACCTATACTCCTCATCGAACATTCACATTTAGGTTCACATGGTAAGAGAACTGCTTCTTTACCTGCAGGTTGCTTTAAACTCGTTTATGTTTCAGTCATGCAATGAAAGCGTGTGATTTACTGTCTTTATGTTCTCCTCCCCCACTCCACTCCAAGTTTCAAGTCTGGCTGTATAAACAGTGTCATTCACAAGCTATTTATCAGAAGTACACTTGAATTGCTGCTCCTAGGAGCTCATCTGCTGCAGTTTTCAATACGGAAGCGAATCCTAGCTTTTCTACTTCCTGTAATCTCAAAACAGGCACTTGGGCCTGAAATTTAGATCTCGGTTTAGATGGTTTAAAAATGTTATTCCCATGAGTTTAATTGTAAGATAAATGTAGGCAAATGGACAAAAGCAAAGAATATCAAGTCTAGTGCTCCAACTGCTCACGTTACTTTGGTAAAACGACAGTAGTTTATGCCAGTGTAATTTAAAAAAAAATCTGTTTTGCAGCAAGAGGGTTTTGCATGTACTGCATTGGAGATGTTTGCCTCCTAAAATAATCATTGCCATACCACAGACATAACATAGGTGATTTCCAGTGGCATCAATTATATGAAAAGATATTTTCACTACCCTTAATTGTTAGCAATATTTACACAGAGAGATTCTGAGTAAAAAAATGGGCCAAAGTAAAAAAGGAGAAAGTATTACTTGTCTGTTCTGCAGTTTATTTTTTTGTTTCTCTTTTGAAGTTTGCAGTATGTAGAGAATTTATGTTTTAACTAAAGATGTTTTTAGCTCTGCCTTGCAGAGACAGCCTTCCCCACAGGGCAGTGAAATGGCTGAAGGTAAATCTACAGGAATTGGTCTCCTGAGAAATACTAGAATCCAACCGTATCATCTTTAGTTCAGGATTTTGACTAAGGCAGATCCTAACCCTGTGTGCACCTATTCTTTCCCAACCTAAAAATGAAGTGCCAGACTTATCACTATAGTAATTCTTTCCTGCATTCTCTTCTTTGAATCTTACATTATATCCAGAGTGTCTGCAATGCATGTAGTTTGTTTTGGGGTTTTTTATATCCAAATGAAGAGGGTAAGGTACAATCAAAGCATGGAAGCATTGATCTTTCTATACTTGATTGCTTTAAAACCATGTTACAACATTGCTCCTGCTTAACTGTTACACAGTTTGGTTAGTCTGCCTGAATGAGACTAAGTACTGTTAAAGCTACTTTTAAAATAGTTTCAAATCAAGTGGGACTAGAACAGTTTAAAAATGGGACTGAGGTGAGGAAGCAGAACAACACAGCTTCATTTCAGCTACATTGACATTCCAGTTCTTAAACAAGAACAATATAAATGCATTTCTTAAAACACATCAGATTGGCCAGTACAGAAAGATAGATTAGCTCTGGCTGTTTTTTCCCCTCCTTTTCATGTGATGTGTTGTGTAGTTTTATGCATTGTAGGCAAACTTAAATGAACTCAGTGACTCTGATGTTTGTTTACTTATACTGGTTCATACTTACCAAGGTGCAAGGCTAGTTTCTCAGCATGTCTCTACCTCTCCTGGTGCTTATTTTCCCATTTGCAAAGGCTGAAATTCACAACCAGTCCTTGGATTGTTTTTCCACGAGCTGGCAGTTCATTAGCAGAGGGACAACTGTAAAAGAAATTGCCTACTTACTGTACAACAACAAATAATCAGCACGACAGATACATGGGATTTCTTGCTCTATTCACCAACGCTTGCAAGACTTGGCTTTCCTAGCAGCTTGGTTTATAGCCTTTTCTTTAACTCTCTGTTTCCAGAACCACTAACTGCCATCGTCTCTTTAAAGAGGAAAATACAAGGAAAAATATCCTTTCGGTACCTCCCCACAAAGCTCTCTCACCAACAGCAACACAGGACGGAAAGAAAATTGTTTCATAAGGTGGCAGCTCAGCTTTGTATGTTGTTAATTGTAGCAGAGAAGTCAGGTGGCCTAGTAGTTGTATTAAGAAGCAGTAGATCAATATAGCACCAAGTAGCACATAGATTTAATAGATTTCTAGAGTCAGAAGGGACCTGGTAGATCGTTGGGTCCGACCCCCTGCACCAGGTAGGAAAGAGCACTGGGGTTAAGTAACCCCAGCCAGATGCCTGTCTAATCTCCTCTTGAACACCTCCAGGGTAGGGGAAAGCACCACCTCCCTTGGAAGCCCATTCCATATTTTGGCAACCCTTATCATAAAGAATTTCTTATGTCCAATCTAAATCTATTCTCCTTCAGTTTGTGGCCATTATTTCTGGTAAGCCCGAGGGGTGCCCTGGTAAACAGATTGTCCCCTATTCCCTGCTGGCCCCCCCCGATGAGTTTGTAGGCAGCCACAAGATCGCCTCTCAGCCTTCTCTTGCGGAGGCTGAAGAGATTCAGATCTCTCAGTCTGTCTTCATAGGATCTTACCTGCAGGCCCTCAACCATACGAGTAGCCCTCTCTGAACCCTCTCAAGGTTATCCACATCCCTCTTGAAGTGTGGCACTCAAAACTGGATGCAGTACTCCATCTGTGGCCTCACCAATGCCACACAGAGGGGAATTATCACTTCCCTAGACCTGCTTATGATGTACATGCTGTGGAATCAGAAAAAATATATGCCTTAAACTTTGATTATTTTAGTTATAAGATGACATAACCGCTTTGTGTAGAATTGCTGGCTCTGTACAGTAGAACAGATAAGGGCAAGTGTTTGTTCTTTGTAACTCTTCTGCAACTGCTTCGCTCACCGCGGACTTGAAGGTAGAAAAAAAATATGTACAAAGTAGATTTCCAGGTGCAAGAAGGAGGTTTGTGAACTAACTTCGCCTCCCCCATAAATTCCCATCCTGATTACAGCAAAGAAATAATGAAGTAATATTATAGCTGCTTTTCATGCTAGTTTCACTATATGATCACGTGAGTTGTAAGCGACTGTTAAAAAGTATATAAGCCTCCTGATTTTGCTCTTGGGGGGGGACCCCTTCCAAGTGCTTGGGAAATCCATGTCACTTTGGAACTCCCCCTACAGCTGTAGTTTCTTTTAAATAAAAGCTTTTGCTGACCTGACCCAAAAGTACTCTGTGTGTGTTTCCACGACAATTCCTGGTGCCATGACTCGGATCCAGAACACAGGCTGAGGAAGGAGGACCGCAGGCTACCCCCCCCCCGAACCCTGAGGCGCCAAACTTGAGAGGTAAGAGACCTAATTCAAAATCTCTATTGGGGTTTCGGAGGAGGACTGCCTGTAGGCTCCCAACTTGGCCGTGGTAACTGGATCTGAACCTTGTTAAAACAGGTCAGTCTGAACCTTACTGCCAGCTAAAATTTTCTGTCTGGTAAAGGATCCCATTTTGTGTCTGGTAACGTACGTTTTAGGGAGAAACTGTTTGAGGCACCTTCATCCAACAGCACATCGGGCTTGTAGTTAATTAACTAAGGCGGTGTGGGGTAGGAGGTCTGGCTGACAGGGCTTATTGAATGAATGTGTGTGTGTATTTAGAAATATGAGCCACTGACCAGGACTGAGACTACGGTTGGGCTCAGCCGCCCCAATTCTGCCTGACAGGGCAGTTTTGAAAGCAAGAGGGCCCAACTGGAACCTCGTGACCCAGTGGACAGGGCTTATTGAATGAATGTGTGTGTGTATTTAGAAATATGAGCCACTGACCAGGACTGAGACTATGGTTGGGTTCAGCCGCCCCAATTCTGCCTGACAGGGCAGTTTTGAAAGCAAGGGGACCCAACTGGAACCTTGTGACCCAGTGGACAGGGCGTCTGAGTAATTTTGTCTTTTCCAAACCCCTTGTCCCAGTAGCTTCTGCCGAAAGCAGGAGTGAAAGGATCCCTCTAGTGTTTCCCTCCCCATTTCCATTTTATGAGCCAGTGTCGGGTCAGAAGCCTTTTGTCTGGGCAGTGAAAAACTGCGGGGCAAGGCACTGAGCGGCCCGGACATCCTAAATAAGCCTCTCCTACGTCTCCCTGTGTGACTGAAAATGGGAACAAGTCAGTCTAAACAGGTTCCTGTCCCCCCTAAGGGGACTCCGGCGTACTTTATGTACACACACTATTCTCCCGAGACTTGCAAGTACCTGGATAAGTGGAACTGGTATACTAGGGATGATCCTGTGAAACATTTTCCACAGGAAGGAACATTTGATCAGGATAAAATAGTGCACTTGAGAGGGGCGTTAGAGTCCTGTGGATCCAAAACACCACAAAACCAGTGGGACGCGTTCTTTTATTGGTATGATGAAATGTCCAAAAGGCGGACAGAATCTCAAACTAGGAGCCTAAAAGACTCTCAAGAAAAATTAAAACAGCAGTTAAAAGCTGTTCGGGAGAAATTGGCTGCTCCCCCAAATTACACGCTGGCCACTGCTCCGATGTATCCAGCATTGCCCGGGGCACCCCCACCACCGGAGCCAGCAGAGGATATCCTTGACCTTTGTTCGAACCCTGCTCTCCTGGGACTCCAGCAACAACCGGTTCAACATCAGGCTGCAGCCCAGGCTAGTGACCCATTAGCTGAAGCTCCTTCAGTAAATCCATCCACGGAGCTTAATAGTCCGGACTCATCCACCATATCTGCCACTCAATCATCACCAGTGTGGCAATTTACTCCTGGGTCACAACCCACCACAGGTGTATTTAGAAGAATGGGAATAGGCATGGAAAGATCTCCCATCAATCTGAGATCCCAAACTGCACAAGTTTACCCCCTAAGACAAATGCCAGGCATTGGCACCGATGGACAAAATATAGTAACTGTGCATGCACCCTGGACTCCAGGTGATCTCTACAATTTAACTCAAAAGTTCCCAAAAATCAGAGAAGACCCAGAAAAATTTCAGGAAGAATTGCAGACTGTTATAAATTGTTATAATCCAACATGGGCTGACATTAATCAGCTCATGCGATCCATTTTGCCCAAGGAAACTATGCTACGTCTGTACGCTGCCTGTACTTGGCCAGATCAAAACCCAGGGTTTGGCCAAGACTTTATTGACAAGAGAAATGCTTTGGTTCAGGCAGTTCTCACAATTTGCCCAAAAAAGGCAGACTGGACCAAAATAAATACCTGTAAACAAAACAAAAATGAACACCCCAGTGACTATTTAGAACGCCTCAAACAGGCATTTGAACGATACTCAGGAATGGATAACCCAGTCGGAAATGCTAAACAAGCAATAGTGGCAGCATTCGTCCAGGGACTTAACCCTAAAATTGCTGAGAAAATTCAAACAGTAATTATTGGCTGGGAAACTAAAGATTTGACCGAAGTCCTTGCTGCGGCTAACCATTTTCATAACAAATTGGAACGGTCTAAAGACAGTGCCGAGTTTAAGTTAATGGCCTTACAGATTTCTCAGTTGCAGGGTCCAGGTAGAGGAAGGGGACGAGGACGGGGAAGGGGAGGCCCGGGTAGATTCAGGGGAAGAGATAGATCCTTGAGCCCACAAAACCCAGGCTATGGGAACCAATGTCATTATTGCAAGCAAGAAGGACATTGGAAATCAGAATGCCCCAACCGCCCCGGCCAAGGACCCAGACCCCAGCCCCCACCTCCACTTCCTGTCAATTTTCCCAGTGTTGAGTAGGACAGCCTGAGGGACAATGACATCATTGCTCCTTTGCTTGCTACTGACCAATCTGGTCCGTTTGTTGAATGCCTTATTTCTGGTAAACCTGTCTCCTGTCTTGTCGACACCGGAGCATCCCGCTCCACACTAAAGGCTGCTGAGTTTCCTTTTCTACCTTATTCTCCTGAAACTGTAAATGCTGTCGGTATAGGTGGACAACCTATCCCACATCCCGTCTCTGAACCTGTCTCCATCTCTATTGGCCCTTTGTCTGAAAATCATGCCTTTCTTCTTAGCCCCTGTGCACCTGTCAACCTTCTTGGTAAGGATTTGCTGTGTAAACTGGGATGCATGATTTATTGTAGCCCAGATGGTGTTTACCTTGAGGTACCGGAACAGAGGGAAACTGAGCTTGTGGCTTTGCTAACCCAGGAGTACTCTGATCCTGACACTTCCTACTTGCAAGAGGAACTGTTGGCACGAGTACCTCCACAGCTGTGGTCCACCCATGCGAATGAAGTGGGGCACATGCTGAGTGCTGAACCAGTGTGTATCATCCTGAACCCTGCCAAGCCACTTCCTCGTGTCCCACAGTACCCCATCTCAAAGGAAGCTGAGGAAGGGATCAAGCCTGTCGTTTCCTCACTCCTTGAGCAAGGGATTATTGTCCCAATACGCTCCCCTTGCAACACACCTATCCTACCTGTCAAAAAACCTGGTAAAGATACGTATCGCTTTGTGCAAGATCTTCGAGCTGTAAATGCCGCTGTTTTACCCTCTTTCCCCGTGGTCCCTAACCCTGCCACTATTCTTTCCTGTATCCCTTCAGATGCTACATATTTCACAGTAGTGGATCTTTGTTCTGCTTTTTTCTCTATCCCCGTTCATAAGGATAGCCAGTATCTGTTTGCATTTACTTATCAGGGATTTCAATATATCTGGACAAGACTCCCTCAGGGATATACAGAGTCCCCAACCCTGTTTTCCCAGATCCTAAAAAAAGATTTGGATCCTATCACGTTCAAAGGGGGGTCCACCCTTGTTCAGTACGTTGATGATCTATTGTTAGCCTCACCCACTTTAGAGGCCTGTGAGCAAGATACTTTGACACTCCTCACAGCTTTAGCTCAGAAAGGCCACAAGGCCTCAAAATCTAAACTGCAGCTCTGCAAGTCTAAGGTACATTATTTAGGGCATGATATCTCAGCAGGAGAACGACACCTTTCCCCTAGTAGAGTTGAAGCTATCCTCAACATTCCCAAACCTATGACTAGAAAACAGATGAGGGGATTCTTAGGTGCAACGGGTTATTGTAGACAGTGGATCCTGGGTTATGCTGCTTTTGCAAAACCCTTGCAAGCATTCACTCATGATACCACCCCGGAACCCCTCCCTTGGACTCCTGAAGCCGAACAAGCATTTGTGGCCCTTAAGCAAGCCCTCACTCTTGTTCCTGCTCTTGGACTTCCTAATTATAAGAAACCCTTTACCTTGTTTTGTCATGAATGGGAAGGAATCACTTTAGGAGTACTCACTCAGCTGCATGGTGAAAAGTATCGCCCAATTGCATATTACAGCTCTGCCCTTGATCCCGTAGCTGCGGGACTTCCTCCTTGCCTCCGTTCAGTTGCAGCTGCTGCCTTGTTGGTTGAAAAGGCAGATTCTCTAGTTTTGGGACACTCTTTAACCGTTGCAGTTCCACATGCTGTGATGGGCCTTCTGCTCAAGGGCAAAACTCAGCACATTTCCAATTCCCGTCTTACTAAATATGAGAAACTTCTACTGTCAGCTGCAAATGTAACCTTAAATCGCTGTTCAATTCTGAATCCTGCGTCACTTCTGCCTATTGCCTCTAATGGTGAGCCTCATGATTGCCTGTCTATCACAACTCAATTGTTAACCCCCCAAACTGACCTCAAGGACATTCCTATCCCGAACTCTGACCTTGTTTTGTTTGTTGATGGTTCCTGTCTTAGAAATGATGCAGGCAAATTAGTTGCGGGATATGCAGTATGCACTCAGTATGCTGTTTTGGAAGCCTATTCTTTACCCCAAGCTCGTTCTGCTCAAGTTGCTGAACTCATTGCTTTAACACGTGCTTGCATTCTTGCAAAAAATCAAACCACAACCATTTATACTGACTCTAAGTATGCTTTTGGTGTTGTTCATGATTTTGGACAAATCTGGAAACAAAGAGGGTTCCTCACTTCATCAGGGACCCAAATCAGTCATGGTTGTTATGTAAAAGCGCTCTTAGAAGCTGTTCAATTGCCTCTTGCTATTGCTATTGTTAAATGTAAAGCTCATGAGAAACCCTTTGATGATGTCACACGAGGAAATGATCTGGCAGACCGTTCTGCCAGAAATGCAGCCCTTTCTGGCCCACAGGCTCCTAACTCTGTTTTTGTTTGTTTTTCAGCAGACCAGTCTCCTTTGGCTAACCTTTCAAGTCTGGCCCTTCTTCAAAATCAGGCCCCAAAAAAGGAAATAAATGACTGGCTGCGTGCAGGATGTTCACTGCACCCCAACTCTCTCTGGCGCTCCCCGGACGGCCGCCTGGTGGCGCCTAGAGAGCTTTTGCCACATCTTGCTCGTTTAACCCACTCTGTGGCCCATACGAGCAAAGGAGGAATGATTGCTACAGTACAAAGAAATTGGTTTGCCCCAAATTTTCCTTCCATGGCACAACAGTACTGTAGCTCCTGTCCCATCTGCTTAGCTCACAACATTGGGCAACAGGTAAAAACGACACCCGCAGCCCATCCCCCTCCATGGGGACCGTTTGTAAATCTGCAAATTGATTTTGTGCAGCTACCTAAGTGCTGTTCTTATGAGTACATTCTTGTTATTATTGATGTGTTCTCTGGATGGGTGAAAGCCTACCCATGCGTACGTGCTGATTCCATCACTGTAGCAAAGAAATTGCTCAAAGAATTCATCCCTAGATTTGGATTGCCCCTCACAATAGATAGTGACCGTGGCACCCATTTCACAGGACAGATAGTAAAAAACATCTGCCAAGCACTCAACATACAGCAACACCTACACTGTAGTTATCATCCACAATCAAGTGGTGCTGTAGAACGTAAAAACTCTGATTTAAAAACGCGCATTTCGAAGATTTGTGCTGAAACAGGCTTCAAATGGCCTGATGCACTGCCCATTGCTCTTATGCACATTAGGAACACTGTTAACAGAAAACGTGGCCTAACCCCTTATGAAATACTCATGGCACGACCCATGAGGATGCCAGCTACACCACCTGTTGCCCCTCACCAAACAGACCTACAATTAACTGATGAAACTGTACTAAATTATTGCAAGGCATTAATGAAGTATGCCAGGTCTGTTCATTCACAGGTCCAAGAAGCCTTACCTCAACCACCGGATGTTCCCTGTCACAACCTCGAACCAGGGGATTGGATCTACGTAAAGGTCTATCAACGGAAAAACGCACTTCAACCCAGATGGAAAGGACCTTTCCAGGTACTTCTGACCACTAATTCTGCTGTTCGTTGCCAAGGTCACCAAACGTGGACTCACACCTCGCACTGCAAGAAGGTATCACCTCCATTGGACCCCGAAGCAGCTGTATTCCAACCAAGGTTGGGATCTTTCCCTGAGGCCAAGGACAAAGACCCTCAGGACCTCACTCAGGCAAGTGAGAAGCATCAGGGTGCAAGTGCTAATAACCTCTCCCCTGCACCCAACACCTCAGCCCAGCCGGATTCATCAGTTGAAGAACGAAGATATCATCTTCGGCCTCGAAGAAAGTGAATGCTCCCATTCGGAAGATCACCACCTCGATCAAGACCAAGAGCCGACATTATCAGTCCTTTAGGTAACTTGAGCCCAGAGGACGAAGAAAGACTTTGGCTGCCATCCTGGGTTTGGCTGGTAGTGTTCTTTTTCTTACTGGTGCTGGTTATGTTTGTTGTTAAGATTCTTTGTCCCTCCTGTATCTAAAAATGGCACTGATATCCTTATATATCACACTTGGGTATCTCAGTATCACCCAAGGGGGGTGGGAGAAAAATTTGTACTTGCAGATCTCCCATGCGGTGGCTCAAGCTGGAAATAAAAGTGACTGCTGGATATGCTCTCACAGCCCAGCACACCTACACCAAGGAATCCCAATGATTGGAGTACCAATATCCCTCCAGCAATGGGGAACAATAAACGGCGGCTTCGTTAGACTCTACTCGTTAGCTGCCCATCGGTCCGCTCCTAAAGAATGGAGGGCCGCCCCTGCTAACTGGATAATCTCCCCAAGAGTAGAGGCGCCTTTCTGTTACAGATCCAACAACACCGGAGCTTATAATAAAGCCACACCTGTAGGACACTACCCTCATTGCCTAACTACTCTATAGCCTTAGTAGCACCAGTGGAATTCTGTTGGGTAACGTACCCTCTCTCAATTGTACAGGATTCATGGTCTACAACTTTTCTAAGGAACCTCATGTTGCTCTCATTGCAAACAGATTGGAATTTTACATTGACTCCAATTTTACTTCTTGTAATATATCTCGGTCCAGCAGGATAGCAGCTGAACGTGGTCCGTCCTATACGATGCATATCAATCGAAAGTGCCGGATATGGCACAACAACTGTCGAGATTTGAGTACCCTTTCTGCCCCAGGCCTTTACTGGCTCTGCGGAAACAGGGCTCATAAAATCTTGCCCTGGAATCGGGTGGGGGCATGCACTCTTGGACGTGTTATCCCTGGTTTCGAAATGCATAGTGCAATATATCTGGAACAAGTAAAAAATTTCAACCATCACATGAAAAGGGCGGTTAACCCCTTAGCTACCAGAAACACAGGGTTCCATCGATTTGTGAGGACCTTCATACCGTGGCTTGGAGTAAGAGAATTGGAACTAGCCATAATTAACATTTCAGCCACAATGGAAGCTACGGGAAATGCCACTGCGGATGCAATTCAGGCTCTGCAAAAAGAGATCTCCCAGATCTCACAAGTAACTATACAACACTGCATAGCCCTAGATTACCTATTGGTATCCCAGGGAGGAGTATGTGCCTTAGTAAACTCCACCTGTTGTGTCTATGTCAATCAGGACATGCGAATCGAAACTGACATTCGCAAAATCCGAAATCAGTTAAGGGTCTTACATCAAGTGGCCTCAGAAAATACTGACTGGGGTCTAGAAGAAATGTGGTCTTGGCTAACCTCCTGGCTCCCAGATTTCGGGGCCCTTGGCAAGAAAATCCTGTATGGAATATTGTTTGTCTTGATAGTTCTGATAATGTTCTATGTCTTAGTGCAACTGATCCTCTGCTGCGTGAAAGCCAGCAGGAGAAGCTTTAGTAAGGCAAGAAAACCCACAGCAGAGTCTAGAATAATGGTGTTACAAAAGTGTGAGCAGATTGAAAGAAAACATGAAAGGCTGCATGATGAAATAGAGGGGCTCATGAGAATGGAAATTTAAGGCTAAAGTGAGACTAAATAGTCTCAAAGGGGGGGGCTGTGGAATCAGAAAAAAATATATGCCTTAAACTTTGATTATTTTAGTTATAAGATGACATAACCGCTTTGTGTAGAATTGCTGGCTCTGTACAGTAGAACAGATAAGGGCAAGTGTTTGTTCTTTGTAACTCTTCTGCAACTGCTTCGCTCACCGCGGCCTTGAAGGTAGAAAAAAAGTACGTACAAAGTAGATTTCCAGGTGCAAGAAGGAGGTTTGTGAACTAACTTCGCCTCCCCCATAAATTCCCATCCTGATTACAGCAAAGAAATAATGAAGTAATATTATAGCTGCTTTTCACGCTAATTTCACTATATGATCACGTGAGTTGTAAGCGACTGTTAAAAAGTATATAAGCCTCCTGATTTTGCTCTTGCGGGGGGGACCCCTTCCAAGTGCTTGGGAAATCCATGTCACTTTGGAACTCCCCCTACAGCTATAGTTTCTTTTAAATAAAAGCTTCTGCTGACCTGACCCAAAAGTACTCTGTGTGTGTTTCCACGACAATGCTGATGCAAGAAAGAGTGCGGTTAGCTTTGCTTATTACCTTGTCACACTGGCAACTCATGTTCATTTTTGCATCAACCAGGACTCCGAGATCTCTTTCCACTGTTGTGGTACTCAGAATGGTACCCCCCCAGTCCAGGGGCGGGCAATTATATCAGGCAGAGAGATGCTTACTGAGTTTTTGCAAGCCATCAAGGGCCGCATGACAGGCATCCGGGGCAGATATATATTAATTTTCTAAATTTTTTAAGGGCCCCATGGGACAGATAGAATGGCCTGGCGGGCCGCATCTTGCCCACTCCTGCCCCAGTTTATAGGTGTGTTGGAGATTCCTGCCCACATCCCTCCAGGGAGAAACCACATCATCCACCACCCCTCTCTGGGTGCGTCCTATAAGCCAGTTTCTCACCCACTTTACTGTGAAAAAATACACATCACAGCTACTCAGTTTATGCATAAGAATTGGGTGCAACTCTGTGTCAAAAGCCTTTTTAAAATCCAGGTAAATAATATCTACTTCCTCCCCTACATCTAAGCACTTTGTGACCTGGTCATAAAAAGAGACCAGGTTAGTCAGGCAGGATCTGCCTGCTATAAACCCATGCTGGTTGCCCCCCAACATTGTGCTACCTGCTGGCCCCCTGCAAATGTGATCCTTAATGATTTTTTCTAAGGTCTTGCTGAGAATAGAGGTGAGGCTAACTGGCCTATAATTACCTGGGTCCTCCCCTTCCTCCCTTTCTTGAACATAGGGACCACGTTGGCCCATTTCCAGTCCTCTGGGACCTGTCCCAAGTGCCACGAGCACTCAAACAGCTGTGCCAGTGGTTCTGCTATGTCATCGGCCATTCCTTTAGTACCCTTGGGTGAAGATTGTCAGGGCCTGCCGACTTAAATACATAAGGTCCCTGCTGTTAGGTAAATATTATTTGAAAGCTTTTCTTCGTCTCAGGAAGCCAAGGCATAGCAAAAAAAAGAGGTCATATACATAATGACATAATTATGGAAGTGTTAGACTCCTTTCTTCACCACAGTTTCAAAATGCTTACCTAGGCCTCTACATGCCTGTGGGTGAGGGAAGGTAGGGACCCAGAAAAGTATTCCACATAAATGGACCCAGCATTCTGTAAGAAGTGCAGCATACACCTCATAGGAGTTTCTGTCTGCACAGTGTCTGCAACAGGACCCAAGGCTATGCTGAAAAGACAAGTCATCTGTGATGGAAAATAGAAATGATACAGATAAATAACAGTTTAGGACAAGAAATAAAAGAAAATGCACCATCAGTGTGAACTCACAGAATAAAGATGCAGTTACCCCATCTGGAATGTGCCCCAACAGCAGGGCTAGCATCATTTAATGACCACAAGATTTCAGGCTTTCACTTGGCTTCTGATATGAAAATGGAATCTCCAGCAATGCAGTGACCACTACCGTAACTTTACATTATTAATTCATTAGTGATTCAGAGAACAGAAGAGCAGATTTGAAGTATCTAAGTACCCTGGAGTCTCAGGATGAAGTCTTGGCAGATTTGCCTCTGTTTTAATGCATCTGGGGTAAAGCAATCGAGTTGCATGCTTTTTCCTGGATTGGAACCCAGATACTGTGGAGGATGATGAGCTCATGGAAACCTTAATAGATTTTGGTGATCCTCTTTCAGAGGGGACTTTGGAAAGTGCATCTATGGCCTGCTCAATGTGAAGATTAATGAGGTCCTGGCATTTTCAGAAAACCAAGATCTAGGGCTCAGATCTGTAATCAAGATTTCCCCTTGTCCACTGCTGTGCCAGTGCAGACTAAGCACTGGTGTTTTGTATGCTTGCTGCTTTGCTCTGCATTTCAGTCCTGTCCCTCCCATTCATTACCAGAGCAGCTCTGCTGCAGCTCAGATGACCTCATTCTGTCACTCACAGCTTTTTGATATTTTTGTGAATGTTTTTCAGTATGTTCTGCTTCTCTTTACACGAAGCTGCTTTAAAACTGAGAAGCCCACAAAGCAGGGATTTCCCATAAACAAAGTAAGGGCAGGAACTCAGCACAAGCATCTTTTTCCATTTTGCAGTTTACTGGTGTGAGAGAAAATTAAACATACCTCTAGAAAGGCTAACTAGTTAGAGTATGCAGGACCCTATCTAGTGTTCATACTCAGGCAAAATGATAAGAAGCTAGGAGCTTTAGTGGGAGTTTTATTTGAACAAGGCCCTCAATAAGGATGAAAAGAAAAGTTAAGGACACTATTGCAGCAGTTAAGCTCATACTTAAAACATTTATTATTTGTTCATACATTTATCACCAATGTTTATTAATTATGCCAATATCTGGCATAATGGTTGGCACCATAATGACAACAACAACATTAGCTATTATTGCTATCATTATTATTGAATAATGCCAACCCTTATGCCAGATGCAGGCAGACAGGTCCCTACTGTAACCACATTACAGTTTAACCTGTCAAACCGCTATTTCTGGATACATCTTTACACCGATGTAAATCTAGTACAGTGATTTTCAACCAAGGTGCCACTAGAACCTTTGAAAGGTGCTTCCAGGAGGGAGGAGATAAGCAAAGTAGATAAATGCAGGCTCACGCTTGTCCTTGCATGAATGATTCTCCACCCTTCTGCAAGAAGGTAAGCACTACAGTATAATACGTAAATTAGTTTTTGAAACTTAATGCCGCTCAATTCATAAAAGTTATGGAGGGGTGTCTTGAGTCCAAAAAGGCTGAGAACCACTGATATAGAGGCAGTAGGAGGTTTGAGTAAAACTAAGTGAAGTAGTACCAGTTAGCAGGTTCAGGACCTTGTAGACAGAACAGGACAGCAATGCAAACTGAGTTTTATTTTTTTCTTTTTCTCAGTCTTTGTATTTGTATAATAAAGCTTTACTTCAGATGCCTGATCACAACATCAGATCCAAAACCAAGCTCATGGTTACCAAGCAGTTCTGATCCCCATTTTACTGTATGGAGCTGAGATGTGAATGGCTTACAGGAGATGCTTCAAGTCACTGGAGAAGTACTGTCAATGCTAACTGCAGAAGATCCTATAAATCCAATGGGAAGACAGATGCCTCAACATCAGTGTCTTCTCACAAGCAAACACCGCAAGCATTGAGGTGATGATCATCCAACATCAACTTTGCTGGGCTGGCCACATCATCCAGATGTCTGACTCCAGACACTTGAAGCAAGTTTTACTCTCACAGCTCAGTCAAGGCATACGCTCAAAAGGAGGGCAAAGACAGCATTTCAAAGATGTCCTCAAGCCCAATTTGAAAAAATGTAACATTAACATCAACTCATGGGAGACTATCACCTGGAGGAAAAGTCTATTGCAAGAATCTCAGTATTTTGAAACCTTACAATGACCCACCCTGCATGGAGACATGTGGTCAAGTTGCAACAGAGACTGTCAATCCTGGACAGGCCTTGTCAGCCATCTTTGGACTCGCAGATAAAGCAATCATGGAAGGATTATCCTTGACTAAGAAGGACTATGAATATAAAAATAAAATAAAGCCTTACTTGGATAAATTACTTGTCAGTCAGTTGAAATAAAAGGTACTAAGCATGTTAAATATTGCAAGATGCTGTTTGTCATCAAAAGCAGAACTTTATGGTGAATAGCAGCAGTCTTAGTGAACTAGTAAAAAAAAACAGGATTAAATACCAGAATATTATTTTAATTAGAATTTATATAATGTATCTGAAAACAAAAACTTTTTTAACTTTTTTTTAAATTGGAAGTTAAGCCTAAGAGAAGTCACAGAATTAAACACTTCTAGGTGTCTAGTAAGTCCCCTACTGCTGAAACCCATATCTGAGCATGTTTATTATGTTGCTCACATGAGTAGTAGTAGGCCCTTCACTGAAAGGCTCACATGAGTAAAAAGTTATCATGTTCAAGACCTACATTCTTAAAGTATATGCTTCTAGGGAATGGTGGAATTCCTTTTGTTTATAGCTGGGGACCTACCGAAATTGCAGTTTCATGGATTTCATAAAATCCGGCATTGCCTATGGAAGTGGGCAATATCTGCAAAATCTGTGAAAAAAAAAAAGAAAGAAAACTTACTGAAAATAAAATCCTGGCTCCCCAGAAGGGACTGCCTGTCTGAAGGGCAGTCCAAGATGGCTCCTGCCTCTTGCTGCTGATTGGCAGGGAGGAATGTTAGTCATGTGGCCCTACTCCTCTCCTCCAATTGGCAGCAAGGGGCAGGGCTGCATGATGGACAGCCTTCAAGACCAATCAGTGGTGAGGGGTGGGGCTGTTTGTTGGATACCCCTCACAGCCAACAGTGGTGAAAGGCATGGCCACGGGGGCCGCTCAGCCAATCAGAAGCATGGGGTGGGATTCACGATCAGCCTGTGAATATGGTGGCCAGTCCCATGATCTTCCTGTAAATCAGCTGGCCACCTCTTCAACTTAGGTAGACTCTTATTTATAGCTCAGAGGTGGTACTACATTCTTACTTGATTGCATGAAATTTTAAAATGCTTAAATAATATGTTATGAAGATTTGTAAAAAAAAAAAATATTTAAGAGTCAGATTGTGTTCAAATTTACTGTGTGCAGGTCTGCAGAAGTCAGTGCATTAAGCCAGGGTGTTATTCAGGACAGTATTTGTCCCAAAAATAAGATGATATGATATTAAATAAATATCTTGCTAAAATAAATTAGTAATCTGTAGGTTTCTGGACCAGTTATACCAATGTACTACTTCCCATTCCCAACAGCTGTATAGACATTAATTAATAAGACAAGCAAACTTCATCATCCCAATATTACAGATGGGAAAAACTAAAACACCAAACCTGACCTGCCCCTGGCAAAAAGAACACAGAACAGAACTTGCTGGCACGTAGAACAATACTCAGGTTTATGTTTCTTATCTACCTCTGACTTTTATGGGGAAGGGTAACTCCTGTATGCTGTGTGCTCATCCTTAGAGCTCAGTCTTTTCCTGCAATATCAAGAGGCAAAATCCGGTGTTGAGCATATAGCATGACTAGATCAACTGCATTGCTAGGGAGGTTTGTGGGGATCAGGGGAAAGGAATTCTTTTCCCTGTGCAGAAGACTCTCCAAATTCCCTACGCTAGCCTAGCTTCTGTGGCTGTTGTACTGTGTTCTGCAGAGATGGGAAATGTACTAGCCTGCCTTTAGGGCTGTGTGAAGCTTTGGGTGCTGATTCGATTCAGAGGCGATTCGGCCCGATTCAGTGGCCAAATCTCCAAATCTAAATCGAATGAGGGGACCAATAAAAAAGTCCAAATTGATTTGAAGCTCTCTGAATCTTTGGAAAAGATTCGGAGAGCTTTGATGATTTGGGCAGTCCCCGCCGGCTGCAGTAGGGAAGCTGGAGCTGAATTCGGAGCTGGTAAGTACTAGGGGCAGGGGAGTGGGGGCTGAAGGAGGGGGGAGGGAACCATGGGGGGGACCCCTGCTAGGTCTTATCCTCTGCCTGCTCCCCCAGCCTCCCAACCTCCACCCACTCTCCCAGCCCTATCATGGCTGCCCTGCCCACCCCAGCTCCTGGTGCTTTAAAAAAAGCCCCTACTTACTGGGTGCTGCTGGGCAGGGGGGCAATCCCTGCTGCCCCCCACTGCCCCACATGCATGGGGGGGCTCTGCACAAGCCCCCTGCCCACTCTCCCCCCCACCCCAGCTCTGACCCTTTAAGAAAAATAAAGCTTGAAACCCCCCCCCCCCCTGAAATCACCAGCTCCTGCAGCAGCCTCGGGGCTTCAGAGGGCTCATGGAAGAGCCCCCCACATGGCATAGGGCAGCCGGGGGCAGCGGGGATTGCCCCCTGCCAGGTAGGAACTGATGAGTCTGGGGTTTTTTGGGGTTTTTTTTCCTTAAAGGGCCGGAGCTGGGGTGGGCAGGGCAGCCACGAGGGGCATGGTCCTCAGGGAGCCGGGGGACTCGTGCAGAGCCCCCCATGCAGCATGGGGCAGTGGGGATCGCCCTGCCCGACAGCACCTGGTGAGTTGGAGCTTTTTTTTTTTTCAAAGTGCTGAGGATGGGCCTATGTGATTCGCAGATGCCTGAATCGATTCGAGACAGTGATTCAAATCACTGAATCGAATCACTGTCCCCCGAATTGGCCGAATCCAAATTGAATACCAGCTGCTTCGCACAGACCTACCTGTCTTCTGCAGAGAAGGGCCAGTGGTGTCACACTATCTCTGTTTGTTTACGGTATGAGTTTAAACTAGCTCAGATATACAGATTCAATGCAGGGGCATCCCCAAGGTAAGGCCCAGGTGAGAGCTCTTACCCACCATAAAATCTTTGGCAATGTGGATTCTACAGAGATCATTGGCAGGTGAGAGCAGGATATATATTTCATTCCCCGTCCAAACCCACTTTTGTCTTTCCGTGGAACTCACGTATGCCAATTTTGTGCAGGAAGAAGAGGCAGGGAATTTTCACTAACTGAGCACTTTGCTCAGTTTACATACACAAGCCTGGAGCTAGTCACTCAAGTTAATGGATACAGACCCTTGTCATGTGATGAAACCTTGACCCATGTCAAGTGACTGGGGCCCAGAAAAAGACAAGACTCTTTCTCTAGAATGCCTTTATCATGCAGACCTCGGCTCTTGTTAAGTCATGTTTCATTTGTCTTGGAGTCCTCCTTCCCTACAGTCTTCAGATCTTCCTTTGTTTATCTGCTGGAGACCTTTATCAGTCTGAAAGAAGCGTCTTTCTTCTGTTACTGAATAACATCACCATGCTGTGAAAGTCCCCACATGTCTACCTGAGTTGCTTTTCAGGTTGGCTCCCTCTTACTTAATAAGGCAGCTCTGTGAACTGCGTAGAATAATTTAAAGTCAGCACATAAAACAGTGTGGCAAAAGATGCTCCATGCACTGTTGATCTCCTTTTCAAAATGTTTTACGGAGGTTCTTCAGCACCAGTAGGTCTACAGCCATCAACTAAATGAAGGAGTGTTGTCTACTGGACCCAAAAGGATGGGACAAAGAAGCACACTCTCCACTCTCTTTGAGATACAACGTAAAAAATGCCTTTTATGTTGCCAGAAACAGCATAGCAATAGCATATTCCTGTTCAGCAAAGCACTTACACTGCATAGGGGCCTTAATGAGGCTAATCCAAGGTCTGCCCATGGCTTAGGTCACAATTGTCCTCCTGTAACCAGGTCACAATTCTTTAATTTTGCGGTGTGCTCCTGTCCTTCAGGGGTTCTAGGTCTGATTGATTATTGCCTAGGGTTGGGCTGGGGCATCCTCTCTTGTGAGGTATTCTCATACCTCAGCAAGAATGCTTGTGCTAGGCATACAGCTATACCCATCAGCTTAGCAGGACCTTCACAGCAGGCCCCAAAGGGATAGGGGCTTCCTGAGGCAGAGAAAGTATATCTGAGTTAGGAGGGAACAGGACCAGAATAGATTATGCTCTCTTGTTTCTGCACCTTTGCAGTGGCTCATATAGGTAATTGAAGTAGGCGATCAAAAGTTAAGGTAGCTTTGTTTTGCCTCTGCCACTTAATGAGTCACTCATTAAGATAACTACCCAGATTTTCCCAGAACACAGCATTGTAAGCTCAGGCAGTGCAGTAGATTTGAATACACAGCAACAATTTACTGGTAAGCCTGTTTGTGATATAGCAGTATTGTGTGGTGACACTTGTCATATCTTCCGTACCAAAGTGCAATGCTCACATTTCTGTCTGGGTGACTTATTTCATATTAATTAAAAGCTAGAAATATAAGACTTCATAAGAGTGAGTGCTTAGTGTGGTATCTACTTTGCAAGAGCCATCTCAAACAGACCTACAGCATTGCTGCCCATTAGGCTAGTTGGGCCTACTGGGCCCAATTTCACTTAAAAATATAGCATACCCAAGACCACTTCACAACAACACAGTTGTATACATCACTATATTTATTTGCAATCTTTTCTCTTTAATGTGGTAATGACAATTACAATGAACAGTTATGTGGCACTTCAGATCCTCATACCACTTCAAGCTGATACTTAAAACTCTCCTACAACACCTCCAACTTCTTCCAGAACCTGACAGATAATTTTAAACACTATAGTATGTATTCAGACTAAACTGTAAATTTCCTGCAATAGGGACTATGTCTTGTCACATCTCAGTATGGACCGGTGCTCACTGAAGAATCCTTACAATCACATCTGTTTTCTTAATCTCCCAGAAAAGGAACATGATATGGAGTGTTGAGGCCAATATTTTCAAGAGTGGAGAGACAAGTGGCCACTAATATTAGATGCCAGTGGCTGTGTCTGCACGTGCATTAATGCACTGTTGTTACTGCACATTAACTTTAGTACCTCTAATATTAGGTACTAACTAAATGTGCAGTAACTGGCACTACTGCACAGAAATGGTGGTGGTGGGAGGACCATTTGCATACCTACCCTGTGCTCTACACACTGGGGGGCTGAGGCCTGGGGAGAGGGGGGTAGCGGATCAAGAGTGAGGGGCACTGGCAGGGTCAGGACAGGAGGAAGGGGGGCCTTGAGTCAAAAAAAGGTGGAGAACCACTGCTCCAGGGGACATCAAGGAGACTGTGCATGTTCAGCATCTCTGGGAGGTGGCGGGGGAGAAGGAGATTTTTTTTTCCCCAGTCAGACACCCCAAAACTGATGTTTTGGGAAATGGCTTGCCTTTGCTAGTCACACAATATCTGTTATAAACCCAGAATCAGGGAAACTTGAATGATCTTTGCTCATAGCTGTGTGCTCAGACAGCTGAACTTTGTTGCCTCTTTTGGACATTTAGTTAATGAAAGAGTAAAGTTTGCTGTCTTCCTGGGCAAGCTTGAAAAGGAGAAAAACAATGTCTAGGCAACAGCTTCCTTAGCTGAGTTTTCCTCATACAAGTGTTTAAACATAGCTGGGGTAGTTTTGTAAGCAGCATTTAGAAGTCTTTACAAAGCCTTGTTGGAGAACTCCTCCACTTAAGACATGTGTTCTGCTGTTGTTTTTTCACTCCACTCAACTACTGAGTTTGCTTTTAAACAGCTTGAACAAATGTTGATCTTAAACACTTAAAAGCCACACTCAAATATAGGGAGGTCTTTCCAGAAGCTGGAGAACATGTAGCATAAATCTCCTTGATCATTTTCTGTTCCCATGCTCCAGTGGTTGGCCACCTTTTTGATCAGAGCACCAAAAACACCACAGTCTTGACTTACGCCTCAATTTGACATGCCAGGGGGCAGATGGCGGGGGAGCCACAAGGTGCCCGATCCTCAGTGCTGGTGGTGGGCGCACATGCACCTCCAGGTGGACATCGAGGGAGGGGCCAGCTTCGTGTTCCTCCAACCCCTTCCCCGCCATTCACCCTGAGGTGTGCATGCAGCTGACACCGCCAGGGAGCTCATGCTGGGGCTCCGGACCCCAGTGCAGCTGTTTTCAGTCTCCCAGCTGCATGCCACAGCTAACTCTGGCTCTGGGCAGTGGCTGCCTGCCACAGGGCCCGGGCTGCTTGCTCCCTCCAACCAGCTGGGGCTCCAGGGCCAGAAGCAGCTGCCTGGAGCCTGGGCCAGTTGTGGTGGGCCAAGCAAAATGGCCTCGCATGCCAAGCTCTGGCATACATGCTAGGAGTTGCTGACCCATGCCCTAGTCTGTGTTTATTTTTCAAATGAGGTGTATGGCCTTTCTGCTTATCTAAGTAGACAGGTCCCTATGCTGTTCATTAAGAAAACTAACTGTAAACTTGGACTGATCTTCTCACACAAAACACATCAGAATATTAGACTTCCTAGATCTAGTATAAAGTGAGGATGAATTAAGTAACAAGACTGCTCCTTGTAGCAAGAAACATGCTTAAGATACAAGTATATTCATAGGAATAGATAAACAGTTTACTTGCCAGTTCCTGTTATTTCAAGTGTACCTCTAATGACCTCTAGTGGGTATAGAACAACAGAAAACCACTGGGGCATACATGGGGGGAAAAAAAAAAAAAAAAATCAGCAAATGAGTAAAAAGAAGGTTTTCTACCTTTCAAGTGATTATATTTTATGAAGTTTGAGCTTGAAGTAATTCCATCTTGTACAAGTGAGCATTAAAAGTAGTTTGCACACTTGCACACACACCCACGTACACACCATGAGCCTCCCCCTTCCCCTCTACTACAACAACAACAACAACAACAACAGTAACTTTGAGGTAACCAAAGCCAAGAGGAGGCCGCATCATCACTGTAGAGCTACTGTTGCAGTAAAATCCACCCACTCATTTCCTATTGCTGGAAAAAAAAAAATGAGGTAGTATCATTTATTCAGTGAACAGAATGTGGCCTGCAAAAAAAAAGTTCTTTGTGAACACAGGCCAGTCTCTATCTAATGTGCCTGTTACCTGGCATTTGATTTTTGTACAAGGGCAGACCAGTAGTATCTGCCCCAAAAAAGAACAACCTGGTCCTTAATTTTTGGTTGGCTACTTCCTTTGGAGCCTGCTGCCAAGTTCTCTGTTGCTTTGGTTGGGTCATCACAGGTGGCTTAGGTGAGACTTTCACAATGACTTGAAGACGTTGAGAGAAGGATTCTTCCAGATCTCCGTTGGGAAGGATATTTCAAAGATTTGGGCTTGCCCATGGACCCTCTGGCTTCCCCTAAAATATATCCAAGGTCTGCCAAACATAATGGGTAAAATACTGACTGTAGCCATTAAACTCAATGACAGGAGAGGTTGCCTTTGAGACAGCAAGGGCCTGTTTTGCACATAAGGGAGAAACTTGACTTGGAGAACCAGTATAAGTCGCAGAGCATTTGTGCAATCTTTTCTTTCTCTCATCCTGTTTACAAGATTGCTTGTGTGTCTGTTGCTTTGGACACGGACATGCATCTAAATGCATTCTGTCTGCATAGGGATGTGGTAGAACTGATGAATGTCTTTATAATGATAACATGATTTCTTGTTGTAGCAGATGAAACATTCTCCAGTTCTCTTGAAGAGTGACTGGTGTTAACACTGTTTCATATTTAATGCTGTTCTATATAAAAATCTAATGATTTGATTTTTTTGCTTTTGCAGTTAAACCCCGCCCCTGCAATACCTGAGCGACTGCTGCCTGATCTGCAAGGTTAGGTTCTCTTCCTTTCTGGCTGAAAACAGAGCAACAAGTAGAGATATTGAGAGAGAGAGAGAGAGAGAGAGAGAGATTGATCAACAGTTAAGGTGATATATTCAAGCCAGACCCATTTAATTAGGTAAATAGCACTTCTCTGCTCTTCTTTATATTCCTTTAGTGGGCCCATCCACCCCTCATGCTGGCCTCCCTCTCATTATTTGTTTTATGGAAAAGTTCTAGACCAGCACCCCTTTGTACTAGACCCTGGAGAAAGAAATAAACAATTTCTGTGCATCCTTTCCACAGATTTTTCATGACTTTAGGAGGTGCAGCTTCAGCTGATTCAGTGCAGAGGCAGAAGCATAAATGATGATAATTTTCATGAGTATGACAGCTGCCATCATAGGACTTCAACAAGCTTGACAGACACTAATTAAATTCAATCTTGCAACATCCTTTTGAGACAAGGAAGTGTTATGATATCATTACACAGATGAGGAGGCTGAGTCAAAACAGGCTTAGTGACTTGACCAAAGCTGCAGGCATTTTCTATGTGTTGGGAAAGGAATACAAACTCATTTGACTCCCGACCTTGTGCTTTAACTGCAAACTCTCATCCTTCTTCCCTAGATGAATAGAAGTCAGCAGCAGAGTTATAATCAATCAATAGAGGGTTGGTTTGGGTTTTTTTTCAAACAACCCCTCTGCCCAGCACCTTCCCCTTTCCCAAATAAAGCCTGTTGGCTTGACTGGCTCCTGCTGGCAAAGGAAGAAACCAATTGCAATTTCTAATACTGCCAGGACTACTGTGAATCAGGAAGATCCACTTCCACATGAGGACAGGGATATCTACCATGGCCCCCTTCTACAAATGAATTATGTTGGGAAGTAGAGGAAGCCCTTTGGCTTAAAGCTACTCAGGAGGGGCTATATCAATACATTTCATAAAAGTTGTAGCCAACACTTCCATGTTTTGGGGTACTTGCTTCCAATGGACCTGCAAATACAAGATGCTGTGTCTTGGTTTGCCCTTGTAAACTAGGTTACCTCTACAAAACCATTATAATCCAAGATTGTATTTGAAAGTTGATGGAAATTTTTATGATTGGAGTTACATGTTGTCAGCATATATTTGTGTTGAAGTTGAATTTTTTCACAGAGATATAGTGTCTTTGTTGGATAAGTTTTAGGTTCCTAGGTGGAGGGTTGGGGTGGGGCTAGGAATACAACTCTTTCCAAGTGGCTATAACTGAGATATGGTCATGTGAATGATAATGATCTGAGACAAAGAAACTGGCTCAGAATCAGGAAGAACAGGGATTTGAACTTAGGTCTTTCACATGCCAAGTGACCTGGTCAGGTTATATATATATATACGCACACACATGCACTTTTGACATAATTCCCTTGATGAAAATGTTCAAAGCGTTTTGTTTCACTGCAAATAAAAAAAAGACAAGTGTGAAACACCTTGGAAGTTGTTGCAAAAAAATGTTTTTGTGGTCAGGTCTACTGAATCTATTCCTGCAAGGGCAAGCCTCTGCAAGAAGAAAGTGACAACATAATTCAAATTTGATATTCAACTGCCAACAGCTTCCAGGCTAAAAAACATGGGTGATGGCAGTTGAAATGCTTCCAGTGTGACAGCAAGCCAGAAGAACACCTGCCCATTCCTCTCTGCTGCCAAACATATGGTTATGTTAGCTGTCAAACTTGTATGTCTGTTTATACCACCAATTTCTCAGTAATCTTAGTAATGCTTACTTTTCTAGAAGAGTTTAGATAAAACAAAGCCCTCCACTTACAGCTGTTATTGGAAAGAAATGGGCAGAGCACTGGTGACTCTAGTGAAATTGTTTTGTTTTAGTGGCTTCTTCCCCAGAAGCGTCACTCTCAGTCAATCCCCTTAGTCACAGGGAGTTGAGGTCACTGAATAACCTGATGGTACTGAGGATGGTGAGGATAGTAAATTGTGTGCAGTGTTATTCTTAAACTGCATAAAATTCTGTGCTGATCTTGATCAACAGAACAAAGTAGTCTCTCATATGAAAGCATGTTGTAGGGAGAGTTTATCCACCTTGATAGGGACACTGGGATGATGAAGAGTCTCTCTCCCTTAAATTATTTCCCCCTATACCTACTCCCTCCCCACTCCTCCTCACCTAAACAACAATACATTTATTTTGCTTTGGTGTTAACCCCAGATGAGCCTACCCCTATTTCAATTTTATGGGTTAGAGGCAGAAAGGCTCTTTCCTAGTCCTGTGGTTTGGGGTCTAGATTAGATTAAACAGCTGGAAGGAAGAGCTACTTTTTCCTGCTCAGGTTTGGAGGCAACCGGATGCCAGGCAGTTCATAAAATCAGTTGTTCCCCCCCCCCACCAAGAACTCAAGCCTTATATCTGTTTGACTTTGCTCTCAAACTTAAAATCCCCTGCATCTGAGTAACTACTGGTCAACAGTTACTAGTAGGTAATGCCAATAAGTTTAGGAAGACAGACGAGATCCTATAAGCAACTCACACTAAAAGTCTCTTTCTTCCTCTTTTTTCTTCTTTCCCTGCCACTTTCAAACTCCTCCTGCATTTTTGTCTTTTGTTTAAACTTTTAGAGTTTTTCTGTTGTCCTTTTCAGTATTTGAGTAGGTCTAAAATTTTAGTAGTAAAATTTTAGATGAGTATTTTAGTAGGCTAACTCACCCAGAAATACATGAGTTTTCATAGGTGCTGTGTGAATGGTACCACCCTGCCCTGCCTTCTGCCTGACTTCAGACTAACACGGCTAACTCTCTCTCTACCATTTTACTAGTTTACATCTCCATCTTTGAAAGCCCTCTGTTGCGGGCAGTTCTCTTCCATATAACGACAAGAGCCAGAGAGCAAGACATGCTGTTCCTAGCCACTGCTGGCCAGAGAAAGAACATGAGGAGAAACTGAATGTGATCCTACCACTACATCATGCCCATGGCAACACGGGCCATTTAGCAGTAGCGTGATTTTTTAAATACAGCTCTAACAAACATTTTAATTGATTCAAACATTAACAAGAGGAAGGACATCCTTGCAATTAATCATGTGTCATCAGAAATCTAGGAGGTTAGGGTAGGCTGTTAATAACCCGAGTGCCACACACCCTGCTTTGCAGACAATAGCAGAGTAAGGGTAAGTTGAGAAGCTCTTGGTATAAGTTATCATGATACGGCTAGATTAAGGAAATCTGGAAACTATTTTACACTGGGGGTTTGGACTAGTGTAATTATGTGGAGAAGTCCTTAGGCAGAAGCCTTATCTACACCAGGCTGTTTCCAGAGGTTCCAGCAGCAGGTACACAACTACATGACTCATCTTTATCAGCCCTGCCAGGCCACAAAGTGCATCCTGGGTAGGCTAGTTGTTAAAAAGCATTCAGCAGAATCCACCTTTTGTTCATAGAGCCCTGAAGGCAGAAATGAGGGTTTCTGCTATCATAGGGAAGTAGAGAAAGTTGAGAGTTGCATTCACACTTCTGTTGGCAAAACTATGTAGTATAGACCAGGCTATATATAGGGTGCCCCAAAATGACAGATATAACTACTAAGAGAGATGTAAATGAGTTACAGATACCATGAAATTGGAGACTGTCAGGGATGTTGACTGTCCAGCTATAGGAAGGGCAGCTGAGGAAAAGAACTATTTCTGGATATCACAGGAGGAAAAAGTCAACAGCAGCTGCAAAATTAAAAATGAGATTCAGCCTACCAGAGTTATAGCAACTGGGCAATTATTTGAAGACAATATATTTAAATCTTTTGAAGAAAACAATATACCACAATAGACATTAAAATTCTGTTTCCCCACTCCCAGCAATCAAGGCATTTTTCAACACATCCTCAAAGAAAAGTAAATCTCAGGAGAAATGTGACAGAATTCAAGAAGATATTGGTCATATCTATGAAACATACAGGCCTATTGTCTGTGTCATATAAAAGGAATTTTAAATTGCCATGTAGAGGACAAAAAATTGTTTATGATTAATGGACATAAATCACATACATTAAATCTCAGCTATACGCACAGGCTGAACAGAAGGCCAGCACACATGGTATACTTTATTATATATGAGATGTTACTTTCCTCTTACAAATGCTTACCTTTAATGCACACTGAATGAGAAATTGGTGATGAAGAACGGGAAACAATCCGGAAAAATGGTCCTCACATGTCCACTTGCGTGATAATATACAGAAAGTTATTTGAAAAAAAATCTATAAAAAGTTATTTGAAAAAAGTGGGAGATTTGCTAAGGGAAACAACAGAATACCAGCTATCAGACCACTCCTTACTGTTTATAATGAACCTTCCTGAGAAGTCATAGGGAATTGCTCACTCATTTTTTAGAGTTGCAAGAATTACAATTCCAGTTGTTGCTAGAATTACAATGACACTCCTAAAACCATTGAGGCTAGGGACTAAGGGCATTTATACATATACTTTTTTGTGCTGCGACATGCCGGAGATCCAGTATATTGGAGCAGACTCGGAAGTGAATGATAAGCAACCCAGCAGAGTCCTGCTGCTGTGATTGTGGACTGCAAATCCCAAAGACCTCAGGGGCAGCAGGAAAAGGAAGCAAACATACAGCTCATGCTGGCTATGTGCCAGATTGGTGCTCTAGTGTCCCCTGGCTTCTGGCCTGAACCATTGCAGGCATGTGGCTCCATTTCCTGAATCAAAAATGAATGTCTATCCAGTTATTTCTCAGTTTAATCTCTGTATTTCAAACTATCTTGCAAAGACTGAATCGATTTAGCCTCAGGCTTTTTGACTATCTTAGCCTGAAGGGTTTCATAAAGTTTAGTAATGAAAAGGTATCTTATGAAGTCATTGTTCTATGGAGAAAAAAGATGCTTGCTTTGAAAACTGGTGGAATATTTTAGATTTAGAATATGATGAAAAATAATCTCCTGCCTCCAAGACAAAGTTTGAGAAATTTGTTTTGAATACTGAAGGAGAGTACAAGTTCTATGAGCAAAGTTAAGAATAAATTTGTAGTGCATTCAAAAATCTGGAAGCAGAGATGCATAGATTAGTGAGCCTTGTATTATAGTCAGAGTACTGAGGAAAAAGAGGAAGGTGAATCACAAAGCAGGTTAACACACAGAGAGAAAGAAACACAGAAGCTTGATATGGAGTATGAAATGTTAATGAAATGTTGTGGACAGAAAGGAAGGGAAGAGAAGTGGGTAAGACTTAGTGGACATTGTCTCATTTGTGGACATTGACTTAGGCTAAGGGAGCACTATTGATGGAAGATAAATATTTGTCTTTATGCACACCTTAGGGGACTGGCTGAATCTTTAAATGGTAAATTTGTTACCTAATAAATTGGATTAATTAATAAAGTTAAAAAATAAGATCCAATTTTCCACCTGGTCAAGTTGGTACTGTATTATTATCAAACCTTACTAGTACAAAAAAATCCAGGGACTCTCATCCCAGCAAAGAATTTGTATTACTCTTTAGCTGAACTGAAAAAGTTTTGGGCACAATCATGTCTTAGTTTCCAGACAAAGTACTCTAGCCTCAAGGCACCCCTTGGAAAATGCCAGCTTTGAGTTGTAAAATTATTTTTTGACTACAGAAAAAATAACCCTTCTGTTACAAAAAACTCAGAAAGACCACAACAGGTCAGAGTGGTTTTGACACTCTGGACTCCTATTTGAAATCTCTGGGCTTATCTTGTGAATCATGTGTAGGGGTTATGCACACTTAACAGTGCTAATATTGCATAGCATCCTATGGCAACCCAGTGCTGCAGAACCCTGGTTGGGAATCACTGCTCTAGACTGATAGACCACTGTCAAGCACGCTTACTACCCCACCCCTCACACAACTTCAATTAAAAAAATTAAAAATTGCTAATCACTTATAAAATAAATGGCCTTCCTCAGGCTGCACACATGCACGCACTCACCCACCCATCATTAAGCTTTGTTCGAATAACTCACCTTTCAAAATTCACTTCACCTGGAAAAAGCTGGAGCAACTGAGTTGTATGCAGATGACAGGTGTCAGCAAATGTGCATGCTGGTAAAATTAATCCCAGTTTAGTGCTGGGGAGAGAAATGCATCTTCTATAAAACACTGCTACAATCCTCTACAAGCCTCAGCTCCTCCATGCCAGCTATGTCCACAGAATTATGGATTGTGCTTTCATCTCTGGCACAACTCAACTGTGGCATTGAAGTCCTATAATGGATCTATGCAAAGTTAATTTTAATCTGAATATAGAATCTCCACACAGTTACACTTAATGGCTGTGTCCAGACGAGCGCGGTCATGTGGTATGTGGCACTGCCAACACGTCTGTGGCACCACATACCACACATTTAGAAGTTCTCTGTGCTGCAAGGGAGCATTGCCCCTCCATGTGCTGCTCTGCTTTTTATTCTGTGGGTTTTTTTGACTCCTGGATATCCCGTGGAAAAAGAAGAAAGCAGAGCTGGGCCACCCAGAGTTGCACTGCAGCTGCTGGCCAGGCTCCATGGCAAATCACCGCTGCTGCAGGCCTGGGAGGCCCCCAGGATTGAAGGTAAGGCTGCTGGGGCCAGCCCAGTGCTGGCCCCAGCCTCCCTTACTCCACCCGGTGTAACTTGCTGTGCACCAAAGTGCATGTGCCGTGGGCGTTCCCTGGGGACAAGTAGTGGTGGCACACCTTGTGCTGCTGCTACTTGTCTCTGGGGAACCAAACGTCCACGCTTGTCTGGATGTGCCCAGTTTGTTTAAATTCACTAGACTTTACATAACCCTTCCTAAGGGATAAGGGTTTTTATTCATGTAGTAGCATGCAATAGTCCCATTCTTGGATCACAGAGTCCTTTTGTAATGGGAGCGGTACTAGTATATAAAAAAAAGAGCTGGTCCTCACTCCAAGGAGCTGTTGCTGCCTACAGATTAACAATGAACAGAGAAGGAAATCTAGCTGTTACACAAGAGTTTTGAAACACATTTTTCTGAGAGCGGAAACAATTTCCATGTGTTTTTCCTTAGCAGTCAAAGTAAAACTTCAAGGCAGCCTATTTCAGTCATTTCCAAGCATACAACATTGCTGGAGGAGGTTAAGATTTTCTTTCGGGAAATACTTTCTCTAAAGAAGTTTCAGTGTAAGGCTACCCTGGTTAATAGAGAACTGAGATGGATGTGGTAGATATTGATGAAAGCAACTAGCTGAAGCTGCTGTTATTGTATAACAGGTTTTGCTGCTCTATACAAAGGTGCTTTGCAGGAAATGATGAACATTGGGGTATCCTTTGATTCATGGGACAAAGGAATGAGATTACAGAGATACATGGGGATGTAAAACCTGGCCTTGGGAGTATTATTTTCTTACTTCTTGTTCAGCTTCATCCTGTGTTCACAGCTTGAATGTGAAGGATGCTTTAAAATCAGCCTATCTACACTATAAGACATGTAAGTGGTAAGTCCTATCTTAGAACCTGGCTTTAATTCTAGTTCCAAGGAGGCCTCATCAATAGTACAGAACTGAATTGTGTTGGAACCAGGTCCCTGGACAGGGTATAATAGATAGTAGTAGTAGGTCCCATCCTGGTAAGGATTCTGCATTTGGCTGCCTTGTTGCAGCTGGTATTTTCAGTCTCTCTGCTCTGTCCTCTTGCCCTGTTCAAAGCGTGGTTTGCTTTCTTCAGCAGACTGAAATCCTGTTGGCGTACAGCGAGTGATGTAGATGACTCAGGGACAGAAACAATGCCAAAGCAGGGAAGACAGGCCCAGAAATGGTATTGAGAAATAAAGTAACATGAAAGACAAGGAAAGGTCAATGACAGATTTTATTCTTCTTATTTTTTTTTCCCCAGAGTGGAATGGAGAAAGGAAGCCAGAATTTCTTTTCCCCCTCTGTGGATTGGCAGGGACAACAAGTTTCCTAGGAATCCTTCTTGGCAATAGGTCCTTGAAATAATGTTGCTGTCAACGTTAGTGGGGGAGCTTGTCTCAGAATAAGTGCTTCCTGTTGTAACACTACCCAAGATAAAGTACTCTGGGAGAGATGTTCTTCCGTTTCCTGTTAAGGTGGATGAGCACTTGTGCATAGGACCTGTGAGATGAATGGAATGCGGGGAGACAATCAGCCAAGACATGAGTGAACTATTTGTTCCCCACATCTGCCCTGTAAATACCATCCACCAAAACACCACCACTCAGACTACACCCAACACCTCAAGCTTTGCTTTCATTTTACTTTAAAGCAGCGATTCTCAATGAGGGCACTCTGGCCTGCCATGAGATCCTTTGAAGGCTGTAGAGAGGGTTGAAGAGATAAGGGCAGGTTCTGTTCCTGCCTGACCATTCCCCTTTCCCACTACCCAACTCCCCTACAAGGAGGTAAGCACTGTGTTACTTTTTTGAAATGGGGTGCCACTCAATTCACAGATGTTATAGAGCAATACCTTGAGCAATGCCTTGAGCAAATTAAACAAACAGTGATGAACTCTGTGTAGGGCAGTTCCTCACTAGACTCATAGGGATTAGTAACCTGCACTTCAAAGAAAGGGGATTTCTCACCCGCAAGGGTGGAGGCATAGCTGGATGCTTGAGTGCCTTTGGAGACAATGTTGCTCTCCCCCTTTGTTCTTCTATTGCCCAAGAAAGATTTTATTTTTATACCAGGTATCCAGGTTGTAGCTGTATTGGTCTAGAGGAAAAGGCAATCTGGACTCATAGTAGAGAGGATATTTTTTTATTAGACCAACAAGATTTTTGCAAAAAAAATCTTTAATTGCAAGCTTTTGGGCACAAAATACTCTTCATCAGGCATCGGAGAAAAGAATGTAAAAGTTCTCCTGGGTAGTTTTTAAAAATAACATATTTGTTATTTTTATGCCTGCATTTTGATTGCTTTGACACATTAGAACTTGTTCATTCAGACCTGTATGCATGTTCTTGCTGAAGTGATGGTTACTCTTTGTCATTGCTTTTAAACAGGAAAATGCTCCTGCAATTCACAGATGCTGCATCCTCTTGCATTCCCTACTGTACTCCATTCCCAAAGAGGAACAGGTGCAAACAATATTCCTTCTGCTTACAAGCAGCTGGGAGGGTAAGTCGCAGCCTGGGCCATGGTAATTTGGCTGCAGTGATCTACACATTCCAGGTTCAGCTACTCTACTCTAGCAACTATAGGCTACAAAACGCCACCATTACATACATCTTAATACATTCATGGTTTCATAGTTTCTAGGGTCGGAAGGGACCTGAGCAAATCATCAAGTCCAATGCCCTGCCCTGGGCAGGAACGAGTGGTGGGATTCCTAGCTGCGCCAAAAGGTTCAGCTCACCCCTTACGAGTTCAAGATGCTTACCCATGGTGGGCACTACCATCACTCCAAGAATGCCAAATCTGAGTCATTGTTCTTGAGATCCAGACCATCATGGTGCCCTGGGGACAAAAGCAGGAGTCACATCTGTATCAGTCCTGAAACTCAACAAGTGCCTTTAAACTTCTCTTTGAGAGAGATCAGCATGGGCATGGATTGAACTAAATTCAGGACAAAATTAAAAGACATTTCCTTTTGCCTTTTCTTTTCTTTCATGAGTCCTGAAAGAGGATGACTGCTCTCAGCTGTTGAAGTAAGAGAGTGTCAAGGTGACTCAATTCAGCATCTTACAGGACTAAAATCCATGAGTTGCCAAGCCAGTGCACCTGCATTGAAGTGCTAGTGATTTTTAATGACCACAAAACACACAACCAACCCCTACATACTTTGCTTCGGCCTAAAAATTGCCTTACCAAAATTATAGAGCACCATAACTATAATTGCTTCCACAGTGCATCTGTCCTGTTCCTTTTTTATTATTATTATTTAAAATGTCCTCCTCACCAGTATTATTGTATTAATTTCTTCCTCACCTTTGCAAGTCTAGCTTTGCTGACTGTTAGGGTGCGAGGTTCTGTAATGCAGCATCTAGCAAGAACAAGTAGCCCAAATGTGACAACACACAGTGACTCAGAGGATGTCACACACATGCTTCTTGAACAGCATCAGCACAATCTAAAACCCTGGCTTCAGATTTTTCCCATTTCTCTAAACATTTACAGAAACCAAATGTTTAGAAGGTCACACCCTTTAAACACGTGCTGGATTTCCATGGCAACCCCTCGTCCATTCTTATTCATGCAAACACTGCAAAGGGGACTTCAGCAGAATATAACTGATCACTGAAACAGCAAAAACATAGGGAATGCTCTCATATACATGCAGTCCAATTCTGCTGGGAATATAACATCTACATCAGCATGTTGGGTAACAGGTTTAGCAGAGTGCTCTCTCCTTGTTCCCCTGTACAGAGAGACAATACACTATACCACTTACTACAGAGCATTCCTGTCTCATTTCTCTAGGCATGGGTGTTATGGACAAAAAATGTCTCACTCTTATCTCCCTACATCAGCTAACTCTGGTTGGGTTTGGAGAGAGTATTCAAGTCGTTCCATCTCACAGACTAATACCAGCTTTTTTGCATCACAGCTGTACTGCAGGAGCCGTAGAGTGGTAGTATGGCCCAGGGCTCTTGTCAGGATGACCGAGTTCTGCCCCCTCCCAGCTGTGGTTTGAAGGCACAGTCTCAGCAATTGAATTGGGTGTCAGATTGATGAATGAGCTTGAAATGTGCATGTTTAAGACTTAGGATACTTAGAAACTCTGTGCGACTGCAAATTGGTAAATGCCCCTGCAAGCTTGTCCTCAGCACCAGCAGGCCCTGGAAGATCCAGAGTTCAAGGTTACATTAAGCATCTGATCCACTAAACACTTCCCCCACTTTCTTCTATGTACGTTAGATTCCTTTAATATCCTCTCAACTTTTCAACATTTCATAATAAAGGCCAGCTCTGGCAAAGCTGAAACAGCGCTTTGATGAAAATCGAGGGGAAAGGAAATCTAGGGAAATCGTGTTACATACATCCAGTACCTTATTATGAAAAAGTCCGAAAGGATTTTACCAACAGTAATAACTTCACCCAGAGTGAAACATGGCATGGAGTATTAGAACAGAGAACAATGCACACTTGGGAAAATGCCTGCCATTCTATAGCACAGGATCTCAAAATCCTTTATAAGTGTCCATTCATTAAGTCTTTTACATACTACATGAAACATTACCTGTAATTTAGAGATTAAGAGCAACAAACCACAAGCCAGGGGAGTTAAGAGTGAAATCTTGCCCTCACTGAAGTCAGTGGCAAACTCTAGTGGAGTTTAACAAGGCTGAGGTTTCACTCCAACTTTTCAAAAGGCAGCTCTCGATTGCAGACAGCATGAAGCCACAGAAGTTGACAGATTGCATGTTTGGCAGGGGGTGGTCAGTGCCTGTAAGTGTTTCAGCCTGGTCTGCAAAAAAGGGAAGCTGAACAGCAGATACTATAAAGTTCTCACCTTTCTGATATTCCAGTGATTATGTCCCAAGCCTGTGACATGTAGGAATGTAACTCATCTTCTGGCTCCCTGTCCTTTAACAGCCGGACCAGACTCGCATACATTCAACTCAACTGTATACACAGGAAGCACAGAAGGCTGGCACACATAGTACGTTGTATTATATATAACATGTCATTTTCATCTTACATATGCTTACCTTTAATGCTCACTAGTACAAAGTACATGTAGTAAGTAGCTCAAAGTACCCTTTTAAAAGCACAAGCACTACATGTTTGCACAGCACCAAAGGATAAAGTAGATGGATACAAATATGCTGGAATTTAATCTTGTTAATTATGATTACAACTGTAGCTCTAGTGGTGACTGGAAGCAGTGAGCTAACCTGCAGTGCGATACAATTAAAGGCAGGATGGGCCATTAGTTGCCAAGCACGTTCTGTCCTATGCATTTGACAGTGCGCCAAAAGACTGGGTTTTGATATATTTCTTTGCCGAAGAAATGTATTGAATGCTAGAGCGGAGCAAGTCAAGCATCCAGCATCAACTGTTATAATATTTAAAAGCTGTTTTCATAGTTACCGATTCTATCCTGATAAAATACTGTAACCAGGCAGGTGTCATGTTCCTTGCACAAAACAAAGTACTGTAGCATTGGAAATGCTTGCAGTTTTAAAGACCAAGACTGACACCAGGACTGATCCTGCAGACTTGCTGCATTTTGAGCATAGATAAAAAACCTGGTTTAAGGACCTGGAGAAACCATCTAACCTGACCCCTGCCTGGCATGGCAGCAAGGAAGGAAATTTGCTCCTGTTGGGGCTTTGAGAGAGGAACTAAATGACCAGGGGTTGGCAACCTACGGCCCATGGGCTGGATCTGGTCTGTGGACATGGGGCTTTGGCAGCAGTTGGTTTCCTGTGCCCCCACAGGAAAAAAAGTGGCAGTGGCTGCGTCCTAGTGCTTGCCTTTCTGCTTGCCCCTGACCTGAGCAGGGTCAATCTGGCCCCTGGCCTAAACAACTGAATTCACACTCCCACCTTGTGGGAAGGCTGTGAAACTTGTACAGTCTTTCAAGGGCTGTCTCCCACCTTTTGCATTTCCTGATCTTTCACTGAAAGCATGTGAAGATTTATCTTCTGGCATAGGATTTCCTTTCAAGCTCATGCACATTGCTACAACAGGGAGCAGTTCCAACTCCAGTGGAGTCAGTGGCTGATCTCCCACAGGGAGGAGAAAGATTTTCATACGAGACACCGAGTACCATAAAGTACTCCTGGGTCAGCTAGTGTATAAGCACAAATGCAGCTAGTTCAAGAACATCCTGTATAGCACTGCTGCAGGGCCTAACAGAAATGTTGCCAAAATACGGCTATAATCAGAAAAAGGAAGTTCCCCCACCTCCCTAACATATTTACCTTCTTGCATATTTACATGATTAATATTAATACACAATGCCAAAATCCTCATGCCTTCATCAACCAAGCCTTTAAATAGTAAGTATGACTGGTGTGAGGCTTAGCTTTGACTAAACCATGTTGCAAGCTCTGGAAGTTGTCTTTTATTGCCATTATTCTCTTTCAAAATAAAATGAAAAATTGGGCTATCCTGCTTTTCTGCAGGGTTGTGATTTAGAAACAAAAAATCTGCTCCCCAGTTAGAATTAATTATGAGGAATAAAAATATCCTTGTGAGGTACTTTAATACCCACCTTTATCTGCTCCATTGGCAGGATGCCAGCATATATAATTGGGATATTTTAGCATGCAAACAACACTCATTTTATAATTTAAGCTGCACTTTTTGATCTTCCCAAATGAGTGATTTGCTTCACTTTTCACAACCTTCCTAGAAATATTTTGTTCTAAAGCTATGCTCTCAGTAGAATTTATGTAAGTTCTTTCAGTTGAATGGAATTACTGGATCAGTAAGGGATACAGTGAAGTGTGTTGCTCCGTCTCTGACTGCACATCCTTACAACATACAGCTCACAATTTCCAATAAATTCGTAACAATCCTTTAAAGCAGGCGTATGCAACCTTTTCTGGCTGTGGGCTGGAATGAGCCACCTAGGTTAGAAACGGGAAGGTGGTGTTAGGACCCAGCTGCAGCCAGCTCTCGTCCCTGTGGTGGCACAGAGGGAGCACTCTCAGTCAAAGCTCCCTGCTGCAGAATGTCACTGAAAACCCATGTCTATTGGCTGGATCTGGCTCATGGGCCCTAGGTTGCCCACTCCTGCTTTGAAGTGCTCTTGTCAGGGTAGTTTCTGGATTATTTTGAATAATTTGAATAGATTTTGAATATCTCAGGATAGTTTATAAGTTAGTTCCACTGGAACATGAATTTTTCCTTAGCAATAGGAATGTGAATTTTTCCTTCGCAGTTCACAAGTAGGGTTGTATCAACTGAAAGCTACTTGACATCAATTCTCTTACACATGACTGTGTGTATATATTAGACACACACACACACACACAAAATAAAAAGATTCTCCAAAGTATAATGAATTTGTACGAGACTGGCAACTTGGGGCTTGGACAAACGTTCAATTGGAGCAGTTCTAAAAGGAGATTGGAGTGGCTGCTCTTATGCTATAACTCAGCATTTTCCACTGCTTGTGGGTTTATGCCTCACTGTAGTAAAGTCAGCCACTTTTACGCCCTGCTACTTTCCATGTCACAGCTGTTCTCCCTTTCCATTGTCCTGGCTCTGCATGTGCTGTGCCCCGTGCCCTCCCTGCAAGAGGACACACCTCACACCGTGGGAAACACCCCTCTAACAAGATGAAGCAGACTTGAAGCTGGAGGGATTTTACTACATCTATACCCCTGCATGCTTGCACACCGATTGCAGCACCACCCCTTTTCCTTTTGACATGGCTCCAAGGGAGCATTCATTCATACCCTTTGTCTACTCTGCAAATAACACAATTTTCAACAAATTATTTTATGCCCAATTCACTAGATTCCTATCGGATATCCAGGAAAACAAGGCTTGATGTCTGGTATTTGTAAAACCCCAAAGAGACAAAGAAAAAGAACAGTGATTTATGCCATGAATGACGCGTGCCTCCTCAGGCGACAATTTTTGCCCCATCTGGTCCCTGAAAGCACTCTACAGCTGTGACCAAACAGAAGTGGATAACTGCAAAATGCTTTAAAAGGGCTTGATCCCAATGAAGACATTTCAAAACATACTGTCTTCTGTAACTTGCATCTGCGCTGCCTGCCAGTCTCCAAGTAGAATGGGAGAAGGGAAAGCATGGGCAACTGGTGGCCCCCGAATCTGGGGGGGCACCAGCAGGGCACAACCAGAGAAGAGTTCCCCAGCAGTCAGCCAGTATGGCAGCAGCGGAAGTACTGGCACTTCTGCATGCAGCATGGCCACCAGCAGAGCCAATTTTAAGGGGGGCACAAGTGCTCTCTGTGTCCCCTTACCAGCCAGAGTGCTCGCTGTCAGGGGGGTCACTGGCACTCTCGGGGGGGGCATGTGCCCCACTATGTATCGCCTATGGGAGAAAGGGAGCTCATTTGAGGGGTTCCCCAGCCAGCAATGGGGGTGAGTGAATTGAAGCCCCCTCACCAATGCGGGGTGAAAACCCCCCCAAACTGAACTCCCTCTGGTCACTTTTGCCCCCTCCCCTTCTGAAACAGGGACAGGCTTGGAGGGAGGAGGGGCTGGTGCTAGGGGAAGCTGGCCGCAGGCTGGCAGCCAGCAGCTAGATTCCCACCCCCCTGGAACCACTAGTGAACTTGTGTTTGGTTTGGGGGATTGTTGCAACTCAAGACACTTCCTGCAAAGCGTCCTCAGTTACAGCTAGGAGCTGCACTTCTGTCTGCATTTATACTGTGCAGGTTTTAACTATTCCATGAACATTAAAATTAAATCTAATTAAAAAAATGGCCCTAATCCTCAAAACACTGAGCTCACACACACACCAGGGCTGCCTAACCCTTTCAAATGTTTTTTGTTTAATATGCAAGTTAAAAGCTAATATTTTCTCCCTATAAATTGACACAATCTACAAATTTGAAGATTCTTCTGTTATAAATCGGAGCAGAACTAAATCAAGAAGCAGAAGAGAGGTTTCCACGGCATTTTGCTGAACCTGTCTGTCCAAAATGTAGCTTCAGAGCAATGAATTATGAATAAATACCTTTATGTCAGTAATATACCACATGATTTGTAAGCAAACAGCTCAGTGCTATCTGGTGACTATGATTCATTTCCATTGCTTTCCTGAACCTACCAACATCTGCTGTAGAAATGACGCAATAAGCAACCCCCCGTTTGGTGCTACTGCTACTTGGAATTTTATCAAAGTGGCTGTGCAGCAAAACATGTTCCCAGATCTGGGGTCAGAGGAAATGAACAACAGACCAAACGACTGGTGAGAAAGAAACGCTCTGTTTCTAGGAAGGCCATTGCTTCAGGAAGATGAAGTATAAGTCCATTAAAAAAACAAAAACAAAAAACCAAACTTTTTTGGGGAAAATATTCTCCTGTGATGGAACAATGAAAAGCTACTTCATATGTAGATGATCTTCCCTCTTAACCTTCACTACCAGCCAGCAGACATGCATGAAAAATATTTCCTCCACAGCAACAGGAGAAACCTCTCGTCTACAAGGTGTGGATTGAGTCAGTGAAATAAGTCACTGACAGTTAAGAGTGCTCTGTACCTTAACACAGGCCTGTCCCATTTTTGAGTGGCCAGCGGCTGTGCAGAAGGTGCCCCTCCAGCTGAACCAAGCTGGTGCCCCCATGCCACATAGGGTCTCTCACTTCCCCCCAAGCTGCCTGGCTATAGGCTCCCTTAGCCCCATGGTCTGCACTGCACCATCCCACCCCCAAGGGGCAGGGGCAGGAAGCAGAAGCCAGAAGAGAGAAGGAGAGCCTAGAGACTTTCGTGGTGGCAACAGATGACGCCGTGTGGGGAGCGTGCTCAGATCACAAGCCTGGGGGTCAGATGCAGCCCACGGACTTTTCTGTTGGACAATTCTACAAAAAAATAATTTTAACAATTAACAGCTAAATCTTAGCTTAGCGCTGTCAAGTACAGCAGATCTATGCTCTTTGTCCTCTCAGAGTTTACAGTGTCAGGCCCCAATCCTGAAAACCTGCTCAACTTCTGATGGTTAGGGACCTAATTAAATTTGTGGTTTTGTTATTTTCACAGAAACTACAAAAAAAAAGGGCAATCTCTGCAACTGCTGCAAAAAAATGGCATTGGGTGCAATTTCCCATGGAATCGACGCCTCCAAAAATGCTTATGGGAATGCAAAGATTTAGATTTAAATGTAATACTTAGATTTATAATATGGTAATTGTTATGGTATGCCCACAGAATTAGCTAATTATGCAGTCTTACCTCTCGGCCAATCAGTGGTGGGGGGGACAGGGCTGACAAGGCCCCGCCGCCAATCCGCAAAATGCCTACAAAATTGGTTTTGTATGCTATGAGTGGGCTGCAAAAAACGCTTCATCTCACCGTAATTTAAGTAGGTCCCCAATTATGGGGTAGGAAAGTCCTTTCCCATTGTTACTTGATTCTGAAATACCATCTATGTAGCAAGAGATATAAAACTAGGAGTGGCACTAATAAGGAAGAAGGTTTAGCACAGGCAAGTATCCCAAATTTTTAGAAGTGTGAGCACACAATGGTTTTGCTGACCGTTACTGGATGCTCAGTACTTTTGGAAATTGGAACACTTAGGTGCCTGAATATTATTATTTTTTGAACAAACATTCTTACTATGGGCTAAGCTCTCTTTAAATGCTTAAGGAAGATACATTAGTGGTAGAAATGTAGAACAAACAATCCAAGGATAAAAGGCCAAACACCTAGAAAGAGGTCAAGGGGAATAAAAGCAAGTAATTGGAATAAAATAGCCTAGATCTAAGAGTGCATTAGGCATGTAACATCTAGTTATGTTTATATACACAAGTCATCTTGATCCCTAGGGCAACTGAAGTGGTCTCTGATTCAGACATCTGAGGATACTAGGGCTGTGCAAAATTTTGCCCAGTGTTTCGTTTCGAAGCTGTTTCGATGCGTTTCAAGCTCGAAACAGTTAAATCGAAATGAAACAAAAGCCTTTGAAACGGCTTCAAAACAAAACAAAACAAGGGAACTCAAAACATTTCAAAACATTTTGAGTTTTGAAGCCAGGCTTACTGGCTCCAGTGCCCCTGATCTGCCTGCCAGATGACAGACCATTACTGGGTGCAGCCTGCACCCAGCACTGGGAAGATTGGTGCTGCCACTGGCCCCAGGCAGCATGCGACTCCTGTCATCCTACGCGCAGACCGGGGGCATGCACTCCTGGGAGGACTCCGGCACAGCCCCCGCAGCCCTTTTGGAGGCTGGAGCACTGATCTTCCCAGTCCCAGCCAGTAGCACCCGGCTCCTCACATCCAGCAGGCAGATCAGGGGCTCGCCTGCACCCGGGGGGGGGGGGGGGGGGCTGCTGGGGTGTCTTGTAGTCCTCCCGGGGATGCGTACCCCCGATCTGCCTGCTGAATGACAGGACCCGGATGCTGCCGCCTGGGGCCAGTGGCAGCACCAATCTTCCTGGTGCCGGTCCCAGGCGGCAGCACCTAGCTCCTGTCATCTGGCAGGCAGATCGGGGGTACAGCTCCTGCAGCCATCTCGGGGGTGTGGGCGAGCCCCCAATCTACCTGCCTGCTGCATTTTATGATTCCCCATTATACCCTAACGGCAAAATGGTGAAACAGCGTTGAAACAGCAACAGTTTTGATGAAAAGAAACAGAACAGTGATTTCAAAATGAAACAAAACTCTAAACGAAACACCGTTCCTTTGAAACGGAAGTCGAAGCAGAACGATGCTGTTTCACATACCTCTAGAGGATACTGTGAATGAAGTCAAGGGAAATTGGTACATGCAGAAGAGGCTCAATACAAGAAGGTGTGAGAACCTCATAAATGGGTGAATGGTATTGCAATCACTGCCAGAGAATAGGAACAGGGAGGGAAGGGAATAGGAAAGGTTATATATATCTTGCGGGTCCTCAACTCTGGGTATCCATTTTCAAATCTGTTGGTGTGGCAATGGAGAACAAAAAATATGCACTGTTTTAACGCAGGGCTGCGCCTCATTGACTCATTGAGGGACTCATCCCACTGGCAGAAAGTCAGGCATCAAGCACATGGCTCTCACATGAAAGTACTTTTATCTTGATTAATTATGGCTGTGCTTAGTAGCAGTTTTGAAAAGCCTTGCCTAGAGTCCAACGTTTGCTGTACTTTTAAAAGGTTTTGCTAACACAGCTAGGGAGGTACACGTGGGTGGGTGGGGACAGAGCGCCACCACGCACTATCCTGCGCTGCTGCGCAAGCACTGCCTGCCTGGTCAGATGCAGAAGGCAGGGGAAGGTCACATGCAGTGGCCACGCGCCACCCCTCTCCCCTGCTTGGCATCCGGCTGTCAGGGGTACACGGATCCAAAAAGGGTGAAAACAAAGCACATTCCTAAGTGTCACAACCATGCTTTCAAAAGCACTGGGGTAGGCACAGTTATATTGGCCAAAAAGCCTTTTGCTGGTATTGCTCATTCTCTTCAGGAATGATTTAAAGAAATGTAAGGGAATAAGGCACTCTTGCTAATATAAGATGGATTCCTACTTGAGGGGTTTACAACACTATCTATACTGGCAAACTCTGTAAGCAAAGAGTTTCATCTATAGGCAAAGCCTAAGCCTCTAACCACTGTGACCATTAGCCACTTCTCTTAGAAACTTGCATTAAATACCATTCTGTAAATACACCATTAGGTGTTCAAGCTGTTTATAATATAGAATTTAATAAGGATAATTTTTATAGTGCAAAGATGCATTAAAAAAAATTCTTGTTAAGACTGCTGGTTGTTTCTAAGTCCTAGAACTCCAACTCATCCAGTAATGAACAGTCAAATTAGAAAAAAAACTATGCCCATTAATATAAAGGCCAATCAATTGTTATTAGAGTTCCCCATTTGCCAGCTGGAGGAGACTCAATAATGTTGGGATGCTGCTCTTGATGGCAGACCCACCATTTTCTATTTTATTCCATGTATGTGCAGATAAAAGGAAAAGTTGTTTTGCTTGACTCCTTTGGCTTATTTTTTAAAAGAAAAAGAAAAGCATACTTCATCTATTGTATGGAGCCTACAGGTAAAAAAACAAAAATATTTTCCCTTCCTCACAGAGTTTTAGTTATTTTACAGAATCATACTGCAAGATGTCCCAAGCCCCACACTCCTACTGCAGTGGGGCTGGAGTGGAGTGGACTGGAAGGTATTCAGAACTTAAAGGAACAGCTCAATACCACGATGAGCAAGACTTGCAAGTCTAAAATCAACCCCCCCCCCCACAAACGTGACTTTATTTTTGTGGGACAGAAAATGTGAAGGTGATGAGAAATGAAGAAGTAATGAAAAAGATGCAACAAGCAACAGTTTATTTGTAAAAAAATCCTTTAAAATTTTACTACATCTTAAAAGATTAAGGAAAAATAGTATTAATATATATACATACAGTATATACACACTCACACGCACACACACACGCATGCACGCACATTGCACCATTAATTTTACGTGCTTTTCTGAACAGAAGAATGGGTCTTGTTCCCTCATAAGTTTTAAAGTTCTCGTTGCAAGAAACTTTGCTTCCTTTTTTAAAATCTTCAAGTAGAGGAAATAAGCAAACAAGGATCTAATAGCAGAAAACCATTTGCTATGCACAAACGACAATTGATAGCTATACAATACTATTCTGCAGTATTTAGCATTTTGCACGTGTCTTTGAAAACTCCACAATTCATGTGATCTTTTACCTGAGATGTGTTGAAATAATGAAGTGTGACAGTGGGTAGGTTTCAATAGATTTTCAAATAAATCATGGTCCAACTAAAAACGAAGCTGATTAAATATTATGCATCAATACCCACCATATTGACGTGAAAACTCTTTGTACAGACTCATTATCAAATGTCTTAAACCACAGAAAAAAGACAGAGGCAAGTGCCATTTGCAACAACCAGCATGCAAATAGTTTAAGTGAAACAGAGGTAGCGTCTTTTAATTTCAACAGGATCATTCAATTCAACCACACCCTCTTCTGCAAAAGGCACTCACTTTTTCATTTATAAATATGGTGTTAAAGTCAAGCAAACTGGATGTAAATGTTGTTGGGCTTTCCATCCCTCCCATCCTACAAATATAAAAGTTAAGCGGAGGACATGGTGAAAGGAAGAAACAGGGAGTAAGAAATACACATTTTAGATCAATGTGCAATTTTTTCTCTTTTTAGGAAAACTGAAATGTTTTAAAAATCAGTTAATAGTACATCTTCCAAAAGTTAGCCTTCCAAGTTAAAATGGCAGTATTAAGCAGCAGCACATTGTATATCCGAAACAAGAGTTGTAGAACACTAGAACACCAGCCTTTTAATAGCTAAAGTAAAAAGCAACAGTTCACAGTTAAAAGTAGAAAGATTATTCACATAAAAAGGTGGTGCTGATGCAGGATAAAAATCCTTTCACACAGAAGCTTATAAATTAATATATAGAGAACTTCTATTATACTGTAACTTTTATACTTTCTGCAGTTTGAAAGAAATAATGTCCATGCAAAACTTCTGTTCTTACCGTGACACTACTGAACTAATTGAATTATAAGATGTCCCACTGTTACAACTCGAAGCATAGGCTTCTTGGCCATTAGCATCTAAACTGATTTTGAATACAGGCGATGCCTTCAATAAAAAGTCTGCTGCATCTCTGCGCCCTAATTCCCTCAGTTTAGACATCAGGATACCTACAGTGCTTTCAGGAGCATTGCTCCATTCCTGCAGAAGGGCATGCACTGGGCTTGGAAGGAAGTCATTATTTGCATTGTACTTTGCAACAAAATCAGGAAGACCCAGGTTCATAGCAAGAAGGCACCAATCCTTGCCCATGGGATCAGGTGGGTCCAAAAGTCTACTTAGTTTTCTCCTTGTAAGAAGATTCAGATCTGAAACATGAATATCCATGCCTAAATTTCCTTGGGAGTAGGCATCAAGACATCCAAAGCACAAGATACTGCTAAAGCTTTCTTTATATCCACCCATGGTGTTGGTCAGTGATGTCTCCTTTTGGCTTTGTGCCCGAAAAAAGTCTCTAGGCTGGTAGATCATGACTGGTTCATGATGTTCTCTTAGCTGCTGAGGGCTAAGGTAATGTTTCACAGTCAGAAGGCCTGGTAATGTTGTTGCCATTAAATTATCAATGGTGCTGCATACAGAATCTAGAAGCAGGCAGCACTTGATCTTCTCTGTTTCCAGTCCTCTAACTTGAACCTCTATGCCCTGACCATGGTTGACTAACAACACTAAAAGCTCAGCTCCCCGGTTCACAATCTTTGATCCGTTTACCCACAGACGGATATCTGCATCTCCCTCTGTGCTTTGCTGGTGAATCCACCTACAAAGATTCACTTGAACTTTATGAAAAATTCCACAAGGGAATGGGGTGAGGTGTTCCACAGGAACAATTCTTACACCACCATAAATCATGACCTCGTCCTCTTCGTCTGTCCAAGACCTGTGAAGATTGTCTGTCTTGATCAGGGCAGGAATATCCACCATTGTTCCACTGCAAAGGTCTCTTGCACAGATATCCATGGCATCTAAAATTTGGATCAGTTCTTCCACATCCACTGTCTGACATCCGCTGTCTGATACGAGGCGCTGGATGTCCTCTATTGTATATCGACCTCTGTAATGATGTAGGGCTTTTGGGTTCTCTACAGACAGGATTTTTCCGAGGACATTAGAACAGAGCCAGCGAGGATCCAAGAGCACTACATCTTGCACAGTTTCACTCTGCATGATGTTAATCTGTTGGCAAAGAAGAAAGTTACAAATTATCTTATGAAGTAAAGGCAACAGCAGATCTACTCTTTCCATAGCATGATGACGCAATTGCGTAATTAAATTACTAAATGCAGAAAGATAACAATGCGGTTTGTTCCCTTCATGTACTCTTTATGCAGGATCTGGCTTCTTGATTTGCTTTCTTTTGCTGGGAGAATAAGGTTCACAGATTTTTCCAATACTCTTTTAGCAGAAATGCTTTTTTTAAATGCACTTCAATTTTCTATGGACAGACAAAAATATTTTGGAGTAAACTGCAGTTTCTCCTGCACCCCTCAATTTGCCTTAATCTACCTAAGTTTTTTGTTTTTTTGGGGGGGAGGGGCGGGGGGTAATTCAGGTGTGAGATTTGCTCATACCTCCAATCTTTAAATAGCACAGCTAGGCCAACAATTTTAGGCATCAAACAAACCTGCAATGACTATTCAGTCATTTTTACTCTCACCTTTCAGACTGCAATATCTACACAATATTGTTGGGATAAGGCAGGATGGGAAATCAAATCAGAATATCTACTCTAACACAGCTTGTTATATGGATTTTTATTCAAATTTAGTTTAATTCACTGTGGCCTTCAAGACAAGGCATCCTGGCTCTCTCTTTCTCTCTCTATGTACACACACACACTTTCCTTTTTTTTTTTTTTTAATTCCTCTAAGCAGCAGTTTGTTGCATTTTTTATGCAGCATTCCAATACCAGAAACCAGAGTTCACAATTTCAGTCATTTCAGATTTTCTTCATTGTTTTCAATTAAACAGAATAAAAGATACAAAGCCTATGCTCTTCTTCCAAATGGGCAAAGCTTAACTGGATGTCATGCAGAATTTCCAGAAACTGCAAGTAGGTCATCACAAAAAGAAATGCAGTTCGAATAAAAACACTTACTTCTCCTATACTGTGCAACTGCTGGGCAATATGCCGTAGATCTTCTTCACTGGCTAGTGGGTTAAGCTGATCCTGCACATCATATACAAACTGTTGCAATGACATCAACTGGTTGGGCCCATTCATTTTTCTCCAAGAAGGAAGGGTGGAGATTATTTTTTCACACAGGTGAGTCATAGGTGGACACATCTAACAAAAGCATAGAAAACTATCAATTTAGGGACCTACTTCTGATGTGTTGTTAAACACATGGATTATATTTTTCAGAAAGTGCTGCTGTGAACATCCTGCAAACTTCACAGGAACAGAATGCAGGGTCTGACTGTGATGGATCAAAGACCCCTCCAGTTCTTTGTTTCCTGGAGAGATGGACATTTCAATTTTGCAAGACAGTTTAAGAACAACTTTCTGGTCATCATCACAAATAAAAAGACAAGTCTTACAACGTGAGCCCAGTATACCTGGGAGCACATGCTCTAACTAAATCTCTTGACAAGCTTAAATAATGTCTTTGAGTGAGTGGTATCAATTGCTTCCATTCATTTGGGGGTTTACTTGAAAACCAAAACAATTTAAAATGATCATTTCCTTCTTGATCATTTTAACAGAAACATCTAGCTAGTTTCATTAAGCTGCAACCCTCCACCCCACTTCTCTGCTGCTAAAAGCCCCAGCAGCTTCTGCCATGACAACTTCTACAGTGCAACTGTGTATCTATATACAAAAATCTACAGCACACAAAGCTGAATGATTGAGGGTAGCATAAAACAGGAAATTTAATACCAAGACAAGCACCAAAGGGACAACGAACTTGTAATGCAGTCAGCATATTTTATTCTAGGGCTGTCATTCGCGATTAATGCATTAATCACTGTTTGAATTCATTTTTTTAACACATTAATTGTGTACGTGGTTTTGGAGCCCGTCCCCAGGCTCCACTCTGCTGCCATCACTGCTGCCCCTAGGCACCCCCTATGTTTCCCCCAGCATGCATGGAACGGCAGGAGGCCCCCTGTGCCCCTGGACGAACCACCTGCAGTTCTGTCCCATGACCCACACCCTGGCCCTGGGGCCCCATTCACCCCAGCCTCTGCCCCACTCCCTCCCTCACCGTGGGGGCCTCAATGTGAGCCCCCTCTTCCCTCCCACAGACTTACCTGCCGGGCAGTGTGTGTGTCCATGTGTGCGCACCTCTGTCTGTGTGCGCGTGCACATCTCTGTCACTCCCAAGCCACAGCCCACCCCCAGCCCTGCTGCTGCCCCTCACTCCTGACCCACAGCACCCCACATCCTGCCAGGGTGTGTGGGAACCTCCCCCAGGCTCCAAAACCTATACACGCACCCACAGCACCTGACACCTTCACAAATTCCACCCCCCACCTCCTAACCATACAATGTACCTGCATAATTTTGCATAACTTTGTTTTTTTCTGTGTATAATTTCAATTTTTTAGCTGTGCAATTAAAATTGCAATTAATTGCGACTATTTTTTAAGTCTCGCAACTAATTCCGATCACATTTTTAAATTGTTTGACAGACCTATTTTAGTCAGATGAAGCCTCCTTTTGAAATGTCCATAGAGACACTGCACAGTTCCTACAGAACTTAGGGAGTATTGCTGCTGGAAAATAAAGTCCCAGACAAAACTTCAGTCAATTTGCCATAGGTCCACAGAACCTTGATTATTTTACCTTGCTCCAACTTGAAAGTAACTTATTTTAGAACATGCACCTAGAAACATTGACACATTACCAATTAATTTATCTCCAACCAAGCAATAGTATTGCCCTGGCATGCAATGATGCACGCATTACTTCCTTGCACAGTAAATGCATTCTGCAGGCCCCCTCCAGTACTCTAAAAATGGCAGAAGCACTCCAAAGGGAGCCCTGAAAGAGTCCAGTACTGTTTAGGAGTGCTTCAAAATGAACTGCTTCTTGTTATATATGTATGCTTTATGGACCTTAATTCAGGCTACAAACTTTTCTTAAGGAATATCTTGCCCACTACAGTTGCCTTGTATGTGATATTACGCATAACATCTAGCTGTGATATTACAAATAATATAATATTTAAATCACTGAAAGTTATTAATCCTCATCTGAGACAATTTACATCTTACTAGAGTGGAACACAAACTAGTAATAGCAGGAGCAAAGAGTTCATATTTACACTGGGAAAATTTACAAAGAATTCCTTTGGTGGAAGTGAACAGATGCTAATGCCAGTGGGAATCTTAATGTAGCAAATGTTACAAGGCTCTGGTGTCAGAACCCTCCTCTCATCATCATGCCTGTTAAAGCTGCTGTTAGCAAGGCTAATTGACACTGTGGTAACAAGTCCCACCTCCTGAGACCTGACTATGTTAAAAAACTCCCACAAGAGTTGACAGCTGCTCAGGGGAACTGGTGTTTGCCAGAATTCTCTCTGCAAAGCGGTAGGTTGTCATTTCTGGGATAAAGCAGTTTTGAAACTGCTCTTGATGTTAACTGGAAACCTTACAGGTATCAGCAAGACAAAGTGGCACTGAAGTACTGCTGAAATGTATATTAGAAACTTGTAGTTAATAAAGTGTCCATCAAAACAACTCAAAGGTTAAAGAACTTTTTTTGGGAATGATATACACCAAGGTGCTGTGAGACTCAATGCAGAATTAAGGCATTGTACCTTTTAAAGCCACATAAGTGAGAAAAGCACGTCTAAATAGAAGTATTGTCAAATATTTAAGAAACACAATCTTCTTCCTAACTTACAATTGCCATCTTTGACTATAAGAAATGAAGAGGTTTTACTTCTTCCTGTTTCCATTTCTTTTACTTTTGGCATTTTTCTCACTTTGGGCAGTGCTAGATAAGACTTCCTGTTCAAATGAATTAATATATCACTGATAATACACTGATGGTTAGGTTGCATCTTTAAAAGAAAAAGTAGAAAAGGCGTTTCAAATGTAAAATAATGGAATCATTTCCATACTTGCAAGGAAATATTTTTTGTGGGTAATATCTTTTATTGGATGAACTGCATGATTGGGATAGGCAGACAAACTTTGAGCCTTATTTGATATGATAATGATCTTTTGAATATAGAAGGGTCTGCAAGTTCACTAGCAACTGAAATGTGTCTGTGAACAGCCATCAGGGAATGCTCTTCCCTTCAAAGACCCAGACCTCCATGATGTATGGACCAAGAGCCACTTTAATGAAAGCATCCAGAGTGTCTTGTGTATCAGTGCCTCCATGCTGAAAAATGGTGGTGGGGGTGCTTTAACTAAAGCTTGTCAAATGAACTTTAAAGTGCCGCTGCCACCATTTTTCAGTGCAGGGAGCTAATACATGAGACGCTGAAGTCTTTATCATGCTCTCTGCCACATAATTACCATGCTCCAGCAGAATTAATTAATTAATCACGTCTCCTCTGACTCGCTGTAATTATAGCACATTGGAGCAGCCTCGCTGCATGTGTATAGGCGCCCCGAGAGTCCTGTTACAGAAAAACTTCCCAACATATCCTCAAATTGGAGTTCCAAATGCAGTTGGGCTCTTTGACATTAGCACATTACTTACAGAAATGACTTGGCTTCTTAACTCTTGCAGATGATTTCGCAGAAGCTTCATATCTTTAGAGCCAGATGCTCCAGCATCCAAAACAAATAACTTGTCTGAAATTTGAAGATCATTTCCAAACCTAAGAAACAGCCGATACATTCATTTATTAATTTATAGTCCTAAACCAAACTTTAAAATTTACTTATCCAGATGTTTTATTCAAAATAATTAACTTTTTTTTCTTTTCTCTTTAGTTTAAGGGAATCATAAAAATAAAATTAACAGAAAGTGCAAAAAATTAAAGTCTGGTTATTATGAAAGGAGAATTATTAAAAGGAGAGAAGTTACTAATTATTTGTATTTTATTCAAGGTAAACAGAATTGCTAAGAGCAGATATCACTCACTTAAAAACAAAACAAAAAACCCTAGGAAAAATAGTGTTCCTGAGATAAGAGGTACTTGGATCAGAACAAAGGAACTGCAGGTAATGGCAAATATACATTTTGTTATAAATATGAGGTCATCCCGCTTGGTAGTTTTTATTTAAAATAGTTTGGATGTTGGTTTAATACAGGCAACTTTTTCCATTACCCTCACACCTTTTAATATTTGCTAACATTTCTTTTCCCTTTTTCCAAGCATAGCAATGAGATATATTTATTGGTTGCAACTCCAAGAGTTGTACCCCGGTACCCAATCACTGCTTATTTCAGTAGAGCAGGACATTGTGCTAAATGTTAGAATAGAAGTGTAAAGTGTGGCTTGCAAGAAAGTATTCCCTTATGAACTTATTGTGAATGTTGTTTATTTTACTTTCTAAGACAAAGGCCATTGACAGACATTCATTTAAAAGTTGCGATGAGATCTAATCCATGATCCCAAAAAAGTGTATTATTTTGGGGGCTGGCTTCCTTTTTGTGACACCATTAATTGCCCGAATGTATGGCTGGATTACTATTTAAAACAGGCAACCCCCACTTAGTGCTCTTGTTTCCTGAAAAAAAAAAAGAGCATTAAGCAAAACGAGTGTTAAGCGAAACCAAAAGTTTTTGATGACCCAAGATGGTGACTGTGAGTGTTATAACGACACTTGCTGAGCGCTAAGTGGAATCAAGTATCCATTTAAAATGAGTGAGATAGCGAAACAGCATTAAGCAGGGGTTGCCTGTACATGAACAACAGACTAATCGTGTCTCAAGTGTAACATCTGCTGGGGTCTAATTTGGGAAAACAGTTAAATGCTGCCTTTTCATTCTCTCCAAGAATTCACAATGGATGTCAGTAGACCTTTCCAAATACACTGATTCTCTTCTTTCACACTCTAGGCTCATATCATCCATATTGCCACAGAACCCTTTAGAATATATAAAATCCACACAATCAATACTTTAAAAAAATTATTGTGCATCTTGACTACAATTTAAGGTAAAGACTAAAATTCTGCTGTTAACTCATTCCATCATTTCCATGCAGTACAACTGCACTGAACAGTCATCTATTTTTCTGATGCTGTTACAATACTACGGAACTAATGTATAATCCAATCTGTTAGTATTGGTGTTTGGGGCATATTCTAATCTCAGCAGTGTAAAAGTTACTGAGAAAAGGCGACTTGCTCATTTTGAGCACCAAGTGTTTCACTCTTACACTGAAAATATCTAGATCAGTTACAATATAGAACAGCTCTAAAGCATCAGTTTTATTTATGCGTGTACCACTTAATATTAATTCCAACAATACCTCTTAATTTGACAGCAAGCCTTAGTATTTCTCATCCAGATATTGTATTTAAAACTTTAAAAAACTACAGTCTCCTTTTCTCACCTATTTCTGATTTCTTTCAATAATGACATATCTTTGTCATAGCCAAACTCTCCTCCAACAGGGCGTGGAAGGTTCACAATGTCAGCATGGGTGGCCACCAGAACAACACGCAATGGATTTTTCAGCTTCCCACCGTATGCTACATGAGAAAGAAAAATACACACCCAGAATGAAGAGATGTCACAAAGAGTGTACTCTTATTGTACCATTGGAGCAGAGATGAATTTTATGCTCCTGACATATTAGTTGCTTGTGAAAATGCATTGGCCAACTTCACAAGCAACCTGTCATGCTTCTGTGTTAACTTAGGGTTGATATGATCTTGCTTACAGTTCATTAGATAGCCTAGATGAATGCTTGGCCAATTTTGAATAATGTTAGAATTGCTATAATGTTTCACTTTTTTTTTTAAAAATCAGGATAAATTATTGTTACTAAATAAGACCATCTATGTATCATCTATTAACTACATACTGTAAAACTTGTTAGGAAAAAAAAACATTTAAGTCAATAACAGTAGCTTCTTGCATGGGTCCCTGATAATATTTTGTATGGTCTTCAGTACCACAGAAACATCTTATAAACAAAACACAGACAATCTACAACATTCATACAGTAGTATGAATGCTACTGTACAGTACTTACACAAACAATGAACTCTCAATTTAGGTGAGAGTTAAGTAGGAAAGCCTGGGAAACCATGAAAAAAAATGAGAAAGAGAAAGATACAAATGGCATATGAATGAAGTGACAGTACAGAACACACATTTAAACAGCCTGTTCTCAACTATATTTCTGGGGGGGACACAAAAAACAAATCTGCCAAATTTACAAGTCACCAGGTCCACTACAGTTTCACTCCATCCTTACTCTGGTTTAACTTTAATCAACTTCAGTGGAAAGTTAATAATCCAGTGAAGACTGAATAAGATCAACAAAACTGGATCCATTATGCACAAAAGTCCTTTATGTCTACAAATTAAAAGTTAGCATTCTGTAATTCTATAACCTTTAAAGGAATATATAAAAACATACAGCTGCCAAGCTTTTTCCTGGGTTTTTATGAAGGACTGAATGGAGAATTTACTTGAATCCAAGATGATGCTTTTCTCTCCAACTGACATGGTAGGGGAGGGGGAGCTCATCTTAGATTTGAGTGCTGGTGATCCTGTGGCACCTATCTGCAAGTGCAGAGCAGGGAAAGCACAGGGTTGTCCTGGAGTGCTCTGGGTCACACCTAGGCACTCGGGGCCATAATCCTGCAGAATCAGGTCTCTGAAGTCCTGGGAGTACCTGCCTGGGGTGGCTGGAGAGCGTGGTCAACTCAGAGCTGCTTGTGCTCTCACCTACTGAGAAAAGAGTCACCTACTACAAAAACGTGGCACAAGCTATTACTAAGAACTGTCACACATTTGGGATGTAACAAGGGGCAGGGACATCTGTTTGCAGCCTAAGGATTTTCAGCAATGGATAAGCTGCATAATTATTGGTTATAGTTCGATGAAAGCTCTTTACATATAGTGCTAATTATTTTGGAAGAAGGATGGACCCTCTCAAGTTTGCAAAGAGTTTACTGGGAACAAGAGGAGGAAGGGGAAGAGGAACCAGAAGCTAGGCACCAGATCCTACTCAGGAAGGTGAGCGAGCCAGGGCTGTATGCATAGCTCGCTGAGTGTTTGTTTTATGGGCTGTATGTTTGGGTGTGTGCTCTGAGCAGCTGGGATTGCTGCTAGCTGGGTGATTGCTGCTTACCTCTGACAAAAGCCCTAACAAGGGGGAAGCCAATCTAGGCCCAAACAGGTATATAAAAGATGACTCTCCCAGCGACCAGGGAGCAAACAAACAGTGCAATTTGCAAACAGGTCAGTCTGCTGCCCCCCTCTTTGAAGGGGATCTTTTAAAGGTAAGCTCTTTCTTTGATTAAGAGTAACTAATCTACCTATAAGTGGCTAAAACTCAGCAGTTAGACCAATACTTAAGCCCCTTACTTGACTAGAGTCCAGAGCAAGGGGGGTTCGCTAGGGAGTTTGAAATTCTCTCGCCTTCCTTCACTAAGCTTGGTGAGAGGAAGCAAGTTAGCAGGGGAAAGGGAACATTTCAAGACCAAGGAGCAGAGAACAAGCCAGCTTACAGGGGAGTTTGCTAGGAAAGGTCTACTTGGAAAGAGGGGCAGAGAGTCAGTGGGTTAAGAAACCCCGAGAAACGGTTGGAGGACAATTGCAATGCTAAGCCACTGCCACTGCCAGCTCTTTCTCTGCTTGCACCTGAGGCATCTATTTTGCCAGGACCGCTTGCCATTGAGGCTTCTACCCAGGTCCTAGTTTGGTTCTGTGGAGACTCTGGTTTGTAGGTTCCTTCCAATGACAGCCAGGTGGGGGAGTGCCAGTGATGTGAGCGGTACCTTACGGTGGTGTCTCTCAGGGAACAGGCAAGAGAGCTACAGGAGAAGTTGGCAAGGTTGTGAAGCATCTTATGCCACGAGGACTTCAACAACTCAATCCTGGAGGAGAGCTCTAGGACTGCAGAGGAATGACTGCCAGAGGCACTGCTAGAGAAGGAAGAGGATATGGACTCTCATGAAAGGTGGAAACTGTAAGCCTGTGACCTTTGCATCCCTGCGACAGTTTGTCTGGAGAACAGATATGGAGCCCTAGCAATAGAGGAGGAGAAGCACTTTCTGTTGGGATCAAGGTTGGGAATATCAAGACCACTACCACCAAGAGGAAGTGACAGGAGGTGGTAGTTGGAGACTCCCTTCTGTGGGGGACAGAGGCATCCATCTGCTGGTCTGACCTACTGTCTTGGGAGGTCTGCTGTTTGCCTGGGCCTTGGATCCAAGATGTCATGGAAGGATTACCAAGACCTATCTGGCCCTCTGACTACTATCCCATGCTGCTCATTCACATGGGCAGCCCACATAATACTGCCAGGGCAACCCAGAGCAGATTAAAAGTGACTACAGGACTCTGAGTGCAAGGGTGAAGGGGACAGGGGCTCAGGTGGTGTTCCCTTCAATCCTTCCAGTCAAGGGAAGGGGCCCAGGCAGGAGCAGATGTATCCTGCAGATCAATGCATGGCTAGGAAGATGGTGTTGCCAGCAGGGTTTTGGTGTTGCCAGCAAAGTTCGACCATGAGAAGTTGTTCCAAGGATTGCTAGGAAGAGATGGGATCCACCTGACAAAGAGAGGGAAGAACATCTTTGCAGATAGGCTTGCTAACTTAAGGAGGAAGGCTTTAAACTAGGTTCACCAGAGGATGGAGATCAAAGCCCTGAGGTAAGTGGGGAGGCAGGTGACCTGGAGGAAGCACAAGCAAGAGGGGGCAATGGGGGAAGAATTCTCATTCTTTCTGAGAAAGCAGGGCAATTGGCTAATTACTTCATGCGTCTGTGAGCCTGGGAAACAAGCAGGAAGAATTGGAAGTCAGTGGCACATGTGATGCGATTGGAATACCACAGACTTTGTGGGATAGCTCGCGTGACTGGAGTACTGTTATGAATGGGTACAAACTGTTCAGGAAGGACAGGCAGAGGAGAAGAGGAGGAGGAGTCACTCTTTATATAAAAGAGCTCTATGACTGCTCATAGCTCCAGTACAAAAATGGAGATAGGCCTGTTGAATGTCTCTTGGTTAAGGTCAGAGGGGAAAGCCACAAGGGTGATGTGGTGGGTGCTTGCTATAGACCACCAGAACAGGAGAATGTGATAGATGAGGCTTTTTTCAAACTGCTAGCAAAAGTTTCCCAATAATGGGCCCTGGTTCTCATAGGGGGACTTCAATTACCTTGACATCTACTGGGAGGGCAATACAACAGTACACAGGCAATCCAGAAACTTTTTGGAGATTGTTGGGGACAACTTCCAGGTGCAAGTGCTGGAGAGGCCAATAAGGGGCTGTGCTCGTCTTGACCTGCTGCTCACAAACAGGAAAGAATAGGTGGGGAATGTGCTAGGAGAAGGCAACTTAGGCAGCAGTGACCATGAGATGATTGAGCTCAGGATCTTGAGGAACGGAAGGATGGAGAACAACAAAACAAACACCCTGGACTTCAGAAAGGCAGACTTCTACCCACTCAGGGAACTAATGGGCAGGATCCCCTGGGAGGCCAGTCTGTGGGGTAAGGGAGTCCAGGAGAGCTGGTTGTATTTTAAAGAAACTTTACTGAGGGTAAAGGAATGAACCATCCTGAAGTGCAGGAAGACTAGCAAGCATGGCAGAATGCCAGATTGGCTTCGCAGGGAACTCTCCAGTGAGCTAAAACATAAAATGGAAGCTTACAAGAAGTGGAAGCTTGGACAAACAACTGAGGAGTAGAAGAGTATTCCCTTGGTCATGCAGGGATAAAATCAGGAAGGCCAAAGTGCAATTGGAATTACAGCTAGTAAGGGATGCGAAGGGTAACGAGAAAGGTTTCTATAAATATGACAGCAAAGGAAGATAAGGGAAAATGTGGGTCCCTTACTGAATGGGGAAGGCAATCTAATGACAGATAATGCGGAAAAGACTGAAGTACTCAATGCTTTTTTACCTCAGTCTTCATGGGCAAGGTTAACTTCCAGACTACTGCACCTAGCAGCACAATTTGGGGAGAAGGTGAGCAGGCTACAGCAGTGAAAGAACAGGTTAGGGATAGTTTAGAGAATCTGGACATGTGTAATTCCATGGCCCAGATGCAATGGATCTGAGGGTGTTAAGGGAGTTGGCTGATATGGCTGCAGAGCTGCTGGGCACTATCTTTGAAAACTCTGGGTGATTGGGAGAGGTCCCTGACAACTGGACAAGGGCAAATATAGTGCTCATCTTTAAGAAAGGGAAGGGGGATCCAGGGAACTCCAGACTGGTCAGCCTCACTTCAGTCCCTGGAAAAATCATGAGGCAGGTCCTCGAGCAATCCATTTTTAAGCATTCGGAGGAGAAGGTGATTAACAACAGTCACATGGACTCACCAATGGGAAGTCATGCCTGATCAACCCAATTGCCTTCTATGACAAAATAACTGGCTTTGTAGATGTGGGCAGAGCAGTGGATGTGATATACCTTGACTTTAGTAAGGCTTTTGATATGGTCTCCAACAACATTCTCACATGCAAGCTAAGGAAGTATGGGCTGGATGAATGGACTGTAAGGTGGATAGAAAACTCGCTGGACTGTCAGGCTGAAAGGGTAGTAAACAATGGCTTGATCACTTGATATTGGCTGCCAACAAGACGAGTGGCCCAGGGGCTGGTCCTGGGGCTGGTTTTGTTCAATATCTTTCTTCATCAACAATCTGGAAGATGGGATGGAGTTCACCCTCAGAAAGTCTACAGGTAACATCTGCTGGAGGGCAAGGCTAGGATCCAGAGTGATCTAGACAAATTGAAGGACTGGACCGATCCCATGCACCAGTACAGGCTGGGGGCGGACTGGCTAAGCAGTAGCTCTTCAGAAAAGGACTGGAGGGATTACAGTGGACAATAAGCTGAATACAAGTCAACAGTGTGCCCTTGTTGCCTAGAAGGCTAACAACATACTGGGTTGCATTAGTAGCAATGTGGCCAGCAGATCAAGGGGAGTGATTATTTCCCTCTACCCATCACTGATGAGGCCTCATCTAGAGTACTGTGTCCAGTTGTGGGCCCCCCACTACAAAAAGGATGTGGACAAATTGAAGAGAGTCCAGTGGAGAGCAATGAAAATTGTTAGGGGGCTGGGGCACATGACTTATGAGGAGAGGTTGAGGGAACTGGGCTTCAATATTATATTTTCTGCAAATTCTTGAACTTTTACTGTCTGAACTTCTTGTATATTGTTTCTTATAATAATTATATTGTTTCTTATAATAATTATATTGTTATAATATATATATATTGTTTCTTATAATAATTAGCCTTGTTTTAATCCTAAATGGAAATGAACAGCCCCTTAGATGCCTGAAGTGGAGGAAGCAAAACCAATGACAGCTGGCATTTGTTTTGTGAATAAGAATATTTCCTGGTAGAAAGAATGTAGATATTTTAACTTGGAATGGACACTTTGATATCCCTTGCCTGATGATTCCACAGTAGCTTTATTATTTAACAGGTGTTCTTCCCCATGTAGCTCTAGCGACCTATGACAGTTCTGGCTGATGAAGTCAAGACAGATCTGTGAGGGTTGTGTTTTCTAAACAGTAAGGGCCTGTGAATGTATGCTTCATTGCAATAAAAGCTACATTAGTTATCCTAAAATAAGTGAATTTAAAAAAATAAAGGGAGGATTAAATCAATTGGTTTGAATCTCAACTAACTCACTCCAAGCTACATGTGCAATGGAAACATTAGATAGTTGATGCTGTTTAGAAACCAAACAACATTTGATCAGGTAGTCAAGGGACATTTACTTAAAGCATTGGACTCCATTTACACTGATACACAAAAAAGTTGAGAAAACAAAATTTCAAACCCAAACACAGCTGTAGCTAAACAGGTCTGGACAGAGCATGCAAAGAGCTTTAAAAAATGTGATTCTCGTTTAGTTGGGGTTGGATTTAAAAGCAGAATTTAAGATTGTTTTCAAACTTTGTTTAAAAGGTGTAGGGCATCTGGAACTTCTACTGAGCTAACGAGCGTGTCAAATATCTGACTCGACAAGAAAGATCCAAGCTAAGCTGCTAGGGAGAAATCAGAAAACCATGTTACTGAAGTGCCAGGGTAACTTCAGTGGGTCAAAATAGTGTATAAAGCCATAGTAAGGCTCTCTGTTCTGCAGTGGCCTACTACCTTAGCAGGAGAATTGTATTTAAAAGTTGAATGTAATATGATACAGATGAACAAAGACAGGACAGGACTCACTGTGTAGATTTTACAGAGGAATCAAGTATCAAGTTTTTTTTTCCCCCCCACTTAACGTGTATAAACACAGAGCGTAACATACCTATGGGCTCCTCAACTGGAACTAGTGATTTCAGGAAACTGAGCCAAAAGGTCACTTGGTTTAGCTGGATTTCATAAGGTTCCTCAAGACTGAAAAGCACTATGTGAATTGCAGTAGGATCATTTGCAGCAAAATAATCATAACTGCAGAAATATACAGGGTTCCCAGAGAATTCCCACACGCTGAAATCACCAACTCCTATAAAAAAAAAAAGGACAGGTATAAAATAGGTAAACCACCAGATATAAACCCTTCATCCACAATGGCAGACAGATGTTGGCGATGTCTTATGGGCTAGATGGGACACATTCTCTCTCTGAATGCTGGGACTGGTAGGGGAGAAAAATTGTGCAGTAAAGGGAAACAAGAAAACTGAAGGGGTTTTAGAGAAGCTCAAGCACTGACTCTTCTGTTTACACCTGGAGAAAATCCTTTTCCAGGGCTGACAGGAGGTAGCCATATGTAAATGTCATAAATCCTGTGCACTACAAATTAAATTGGTCCTGGCCTTCTACAGAAGTGATAGATACCTCTCAGGCAACAAAATCTAGCAGTAAAGAACTGGAGAAACACAGCCTCCTGTTTCTTCTCTCACCTCTAGAAATAAAATTGAACATTTCTCAGATTACCTTTTTTCTGATGTATAACAGTGAGCATCAAAAACACTAAAAAGGTTATTCAGAAAACAATCCTTTTTGGTTTATATAAAAGTGAAACTATTGATATTGTATTCCTAAGAGGCAGATAGAATAGGCTTTGAGAATCACAGTTGTTTGTATATGAGCATTTTAAACAACACAGGTACTGTTGCACTGTTTTCCTGACATCTGTTTCTACTGTCTGTTAGTTTCTTACATTCTCTCACATTGAGTCACCCCTAGTCTTCCTCAGTGAAGCTGAAGGCATACCCACTTGTATTATTTTTAGGTAGCAAATTTTGATTAAAAAAACTAGAAGCCTTAACTGTGCAGTGAAATTTTTCAACAGAATTGTCGCTTCTCATTTTCAGAGGGGTTTGCCTATTCAAACAATACAGTTGGGACATGTTAACGAGAACAACTATTCAGAATTCACTCAGATGTGCAGTTTTCAGTTATGCCAAGACATGTGCAAAGGGAGATGTTTGATATCCAATCCTGTTAAAATGATTGCGCTAAAAGGGAGCATTATTTTGGAACAAAACCAAATGTTGACTTTGTATTGGTTTCTCAGGGTACAAGGCAACGATATCTCAAAAATATGCTTGTGTACATGCTAGGTTTATAAGTATACTCTCGTCTCAAAGAAAAAAGGTTGGTTATTCCCCACACAGCCTTGAAAGAACTGATATGGGAATTAAAATATTACCTTTATTCAGAGTTTTATTTGAGAGGATTGTACCATCTACTATAGGGCAAAAAGATGAAAAGTTCAGCTATAAACTCTTTTGGTCAAGTCCAGTGACTACTCATTCATAAGGCATTTGGCATGGCTATGATGGCATACACATAATTTCTGGTTCAAAACAAAATTTTTGTCCTGAGTTTCAATCTAAAGCCCACCACACCTTAAAGAAAAAAAAGCCCAAGAGACACATGCTCATTCACTCATCTTATGCTTCTGATGTATTCAATTTAATTGCATGGGTTTTATACAAGTTTACTATAGTTTAATATAATAAAAAATAATCTATAAAAAAATTTATGTAACTTAAAAAATGAAGTATGTGGAGCTACTAGACATGTTCAGTGTAACGCCAATTATAATATTTAAAAACAACACTATGATGTCACATAGAATTAATCACGATAATGCAGTACATTAATTACCATTCAAGTAGGCATTTTGAACATCGATAGCCTTGGTAGACTGGTCATCTGCTGAGCAGTGCGAGTGGTGAGATGGTGAAACAAATGCTTCTAACATCCCTTTGGTGAGGCCTGGCTCAAACATCATGCTCCGACTTCTCACACTAACATTTTCACAACCAGGATAAAGATTTGTGATGCTCACTGAAACTGGGCCATGAAAGAAAAGAAAAAAAAAGGAGATTACCAGGCATGAAGAGTTTACAACCAGATGATTCCAAAATGAATGTGCTGGGCATGAAATTTTCGTTATCATCCTCATCATTATTATTACTATTTATTCTCCTACCAGAGGCACCCAGGACATCAGTAGCTATGTGGAATTCACTTCCTTAAGATTTAAAAAGGAGCTCCTGGCAACCAGAAAATACCTGTCTCTGGAACCAATTCAGCACTTTGGCAAAATGGCTCTGAGTTGTCTCATTAGACATAAAAGGCCTTAAAAGGGGATGAGAGAGCTGAGGGAAGAGAGCAAAAGAAAGAATGCATGCACACAAGAGATACAGAAGGAGAGAGGAAGAAAAATAGCAAGAAAAAAAAAATGAAAAAAACATAATTCACCTGAGTTTTTCCTCATTTTCTCTCTGCTGATATTACCCTACATGTGAAGAGAGAACACTTCCAGGTCTCCCCCCACAAGAAACTATTGGACAATTTCCAATTTGCTCAGTTTCAAGAGTATCCATGGGACGGGCAAATACTTCTCATTTTTTACATTAACCAGAGATACCATACATATGATTATTCTGAGTACAGAAACAGCAAAATGCCAGGGCTGGCATGTAGATTGTTAACACTTCAAAGAAATACAGGTGCAGTGGAAATATTGGACCAAGGAAAATGCAACTCTGGAGCGAAAGTGTTCAATTGTCGAGGCTTGTCTAGTGACAAAAGCTCTCCTTCAACTGGAACAAAAGTGCTACAACTTTATAGGATATGCATATAAATATATAATCAGTGCATACGTGTTGTACACATGTATAGCTATTCAACTGATAAACTAAACCAGCATAATCTTATTCTGATAACTGCATCTCACACTGGCTAGCAGATAAACTGAACGGGGAAGGAAAACATAGTTAACAGTGAGCCCCATCTAGTGGAGAAAGGAAAGAATTCCTTCTGTATTATATGGAGGGCTGGGTTATGCAAACCATTAAAAAAAACAAACACGTCAGCAATATAAATCGCCCTCTACATTTGCCCTTCTACTATATTAGTTAGATCTTTATATTGATATACGTTAAACACTTGATAAATCAAAACTTCTGAACTACATAAACCAAGTTAACCACAAAAGGTTATGCAATGTATGAATTATACCAGCTTAAAATGTCCACCTGTTCAGGTTATTTGTCGTACCTAAAGCAAGCAGTGGTATCGGGTTTTATTTTATTTTACATTGTACAGAATGCTCTTCATTTAAAAGTTTAAAGCAAACACTAAAGTGCTACGAAGAAAGAGCATATATTGGGCTATCATACTTTCATTTTAATATTATGGATTTAGATTTGATGCACCTAATTAGCAGGGATCCTGGTTTTCTCTGTTTAATAATCATAAATTCTCCGATTAAAACCTCCAAAATTCGCAATTAAAATGAAACACACACACATACACACACACACACACAGGTATCAGTTGAACACAATATTTACATTTACAATTTTAAAGCAGTTTGGAAGCCTACCAGTGCCTCAATCACAACAGTAAAATATATTTTAAATACCTATACATTTTGGTGTTTGATTTTGGGTTTTCTTATGATGGAAAAAATCAGAGCTCCCCCTGCCCCCTTCACCCACCAGGACACAGGTCCAGTTGTCCCCACTCAATACTTTATGGTGCTGAGCAGCCCTGACATGCCGGTGCCCTCCCCATGCCATTTGCCCCTCACTCCCAAACCACAGCCCTTCAGACATGCTGGTGCCCCTCACTCCCCATCCACAGCCCCCTGCCACCCGAGCCCTGCTGAAGGGGCCCCCAAAGGCCAAGGCTATGGGGCCAAGGACCTAGGTCCGCAGACCCCTGCCCCCAGCAGCAGCATCTAAGCCCCAGCTGCCACCCATGGAAGAAGGCGGCTGCTGCAGCCCCGGTGGGGAGTAGAGCCCAGCTCCCCCTCCTCCATGGGCAGCACAGTCGGAGGAGCCTGTGAGGTGGGCAAGTGAGGGCTGCCCACTGCAGGCTTGGGCTCCCCAACCTGCTACCCTCCCTTTGGGGCCTCTATGGCCCAGTGGATGGGACCCAGTGCAGCAGGGCAGAGTGAGGCTGGGTGGAGAAGCTCCGTACCACCACCAGGAGTCCTGTGCTGCCATGGAGAGGCACCCTGTGACCCTCCCTGCAACACTGGAGGTGGCAGTGTGGGGTTTTGCCTCCTGCTGCTGCTGGGCAGGCAGGGGAAGCCTTGCCATGGCAGTATGGGGCTTGCAGCAGTGGCACCGAACTTCCCCTCCTGGCCCTGCTCTGCGCTGCCGTGCCAGGTCCTGCTTGCTGGACTGCAGAGGCCCTGGCAGGGAGGGCAGCAGGGCGGGCAGGCTGAGCCTAGAGCAGACAGCCTGTACCTGCCCCCCATTCACAACTCTGGAGGGCATGTGCTCAGCCTGGGAGTGCGCGCAGCAGTGGGGAGCCAGTCCCCCCCGCCCCATCCTGCTCCCTGCCGGGGTCCTGTGGCCATGCTTTCCAGACCCGGGCCCCAAGCCCCATGCACTGCCTTGGCTGGGCAGCATCCCCAGTCCTGCCCAGTTTCCTCCATCCCTACAGGGGCCTCAATTCCACCCCCCCCCCCTCCCGACTTACCTGTGGGAGCTGCTCTCCAGGCTGCCTGGTGGCCAAGTGCATGCATACATTCACATGGCGAACCCTGCTTGACTACCCTTCTCCTCCTCCCCCCAGCCCCTTTCAGGCTGGAACTTTGCCAGCCTGCAGGGGGAAACCCTCCTTAACCCACATTTTTCTCCTTTAAAAAGGAGAAAATCTGGGTCTCCCTTTTTAAAAAGAGGAAATCCACATTTTACCCAATTTTTCCATTCCGAATAGAAAACCCGGATTCTTTCTAATCAGGAAATTTATAGACCTGGTCTTCAGTTACTGAAAGCTTGAGGATTTTTTTATTTTATGCTGTGCCGTAATATATATTCCTATAAGGCAGGGATTGGCAACCCACAGCCCACAGACTGGTTCTGCCTGTAAAGAGACTGCATCTGGCTCTCAGCAGCACAGGAAATTACAGCATGCTCCCGCCATGGCAGCAGAGGTGGCATCTCCAGGGTCCTAGTGCCTACTTCCCTACAGCCTCTGCTGATCTCTGTGGAGGCTGTAAGGGGTGGAGGAGAAAGCTGGTGGCAGGCCTGGGTTGCAAGCAGCAGCCTACAATGGCAAAAAAGGTTGTCGATTCCTGCTTTAAAGGGGTCAAATATACATTTGCCTAATATGAGTTGCAGCTGCTGTAAGAACCATAAATTTCAGATTTATGACTTTTATGACTGTATTATTGCACATGTAAAATGCCAAACTTCTTTGAACTCTTTCTTTTCAGAGTGAAAGAAAGAGCGACTTGAGGGCAGATGAACATGACTTTGCAGCTGCTGGGTCATATCTCATTTGTTTGAGAGACAGTAGCCATATTTACTCTTTAGGGCCATCCCTAGAAAGACTACTGAAGGTCTTTTTAGATCAAACACTGGCATGAGTCAGAAACGAAATTCCTTAGGCCAACTTGGACCTGTACAATCTTGGCCCTGGGCAGGGTTTCACATTTCAGTCTTCATCATCTCCTTGTTTGTTCTCAACCACTTTTTCAACTTAGGACAAACACAAGAAATTTCAGTTTGAAGGATGTAGGAAGCATTCATACTACTGATTTGCTCTTAAACTTCAAAACTTAGAGCTTAATTTTCAGAGTTAAACAAGCTCCTACTGTAGTCAACAGGAGCTGTAGATGCTCAACCACACTACAAAAATTAGGCTACTTACACACCAAAATATGGATTTCAGGGCTTAATCCTGATGAACACGCTGGACCCAATCCAACAAAAAACTTAAGCACATGTTTAAATCAAAAGCACAAGTAGTTCTCTTTTGGACAGAAGTGTTTGGTCCCATGTCAAATGAAGTTAATTCAACTTAAAAGCGCTTATGTTTGAGTTTTGGTCCTACAGTCCACCTTGGAAATCACTTTGTAGAAGTTATATGTTATCTGCCCTATACTGCTTTGAAACCTTCACTTCAGCAATAAGCTAATTTTATCCATATAATGTAGATGCATCTGGAAGTGTATGTGTATTTAGGTGACCAATTTTTAGGTGACAAATGCATAAGGTCATATATGCATCTAAGCCTCATCTTGGTTTTGTTCCGAATGTCTTGCCATTCGGTTTAATACGAACAATATCAGGTATCTGATCCCAGAACCTCTGGCTCATGTAATGGGTAGAGGTTATTCTTAACACTATAAAATTTCTTCTGGGATATGAAGGGTAAAAATGATTTTTCTTTATCACATGCAGTTACAGGACACTATTTTTGCAAATGGTTTCTTATCACTTCCTACCTGAATACAGGTGCTTTTGAGAAAGAGTGCACTGTTTAGGATAGGAAGCACACAGTACCATCTAAATGTAAACGTAAGGCAAGTGACTGCATTTTGCCTAACTGGAAAATCGTCTGGGATGCTGAGATTTAACACCACTACTTACTTACATTATGTGAGGTTTGTGGTGATCAGATGAGGTACCTGACAACCAATCACAAGTACTCTTGGATTTGTTTGTAAGACAGAGAAGTCCTTTTTTGTTAATCTTACACTTCAGATTCATAATTGATCTTACGCTATCAATTCAAAATTCTCCTGCTTTGGTTTTCTGTACAGGCATATTAATTCTATATTTTTATGGTTCAAGTTAACACTGCTTCATTTAGAGTTATAAGCATAAAATCTAGATAAAATTCCATTAAGATAAAATGTTGAAATGCTACAAAATCCGAAGCCTTAAACAATACCTGATGGTTTGGTAGACAAAGGTGATGGTGGGAATCTGGTCGAGTTAGTCGAGGAAAGCCTTGGCCTACGTCTTCTAAAAAAGCTCCTTATTAGACCACACTTGAGAGATTCCACAAGAGTAGTTTTCCCAGATCCAGAGTGCCCAAACAGCTTAAGTTTTATTCTTGGCTGTGGGTTTTGAGTAGGTCTAAGTTGCTGAATAAAAAGCCCTCTATGTGTATCCTAAAATTCAAAAGAATAACAATATTGCAATCAAAATTCCAAGGCTTGTATTTTGAGCTTAGGCATGACTTGAAATACAATAGATGCATCTGTCTTAGTGGCTGACTGCAAAATAACCTGATACTACTGCACAGTAGTGCCACGTAGCAAAAAACATGATGTGACACTACTGAGGAGTAGTATTAAGCTACTGCAGAGTAGTGTCACAAAAAGGTGTTTGCCGGCACTACTGCACAATAACTTGAGTTACTGCGCATTTATTTAGTACTTCGTTTATACAAGTACTAAATAAATGAATAGTAACCACTGCACAGTACTGTGTCATGTAGATGTGATCATTGTTCAGTACGTGAGGCCCATTATATTTACTACCCCTAAAAGAGGAAAAAATAAAAAGAATACATCTGTTCAGCATTAAATTGGCTTGTTCTATCACAAATAAAATAAAAAATGTAAACATGTAATCATTTTCTTCCCAATAAAATTGGGAGATTTGGAACAGTTTCTAAATTGCGTATTTCTGATTATACTGCTGATCAATATTAACAATGTTAAGTACTATGAAAGCAAGTTCTTAAACACCTTCTTCTATCAAAATATAATAATTCTCATTATTCTTTTTCTAGCAAGGAAAGCGATAAATCAATATTTCACTGTGTCGTTCTGCTTTAAAGTGTGGGGGCAACTGGTAAACAAGGAAAAAACCAAGGAGATGAAACACTACATTTTATTCCTGCTGTACCAAAACAAATTCTAGGGACTGGCACTACAAATTGCTCATGTATTATGTGAGCAAAGGAAACTAAAAAAGTTAGAACATAATTTAGGATTTACAAATCAATACTAACATTTGAGTTAACAGTTCTAAGACTAAACCAATGCCAATTAACAGAAGCTCAGTTTTTGGTATACCATCAGTACAATGGATTAATTTTGGAGGTGCAGGTGCTCAGAAAGAAGAAACCAACATTCCTTCCCTGGGGTCTGCTAATTATCCTTCTCTTCTTCCCAGCTGGCAGCAGGGAGCATCCCAGACAAAGCTGCTCTGCAGCTCTCTTCTTCCCTTCAGTTTGAACCCCCCCTTGTAAGACTCCAAACCCAACAGCTGAGCACAAGACTGAACAAGGCGCTGCACAGTCTTTGAACAGTGGCCCTTTAGGGATGTTGCGACAGAGACAGCAGAAAGCTGCAGGGGAAAAAGGAAGGTTTTCCTTCCACCCTTATCACCAGTTGGGAAGGTGGGAGGAGAGGGAGGAAAGATGGGTACACTGTTACAGTTTACGTATGCCTGAACAAAAGTGTACACCATTAAAAAATGTAAAGCAATTAAAAAAAGATATTCAAATCTAAAGGAAAGAGATATTAAAATTAGATGCAGTGTCTCAGCTGAGAAAAGCAACAGAAGTATTATCAGATCCAATTTCTGTCCCTCTCAATCTGATAACTACTTATTGGAGGGGGACCTATATTTGCAGTTCAGAAAACCTATTTCACGGGATGCCAACTGCCCATTTTCTCCATTAGGATGAGGTTATTTGAACCACCATGAGACCAGTCCACCAATTTTTATATCATCTATAAAGAAAAATGCACTGTGCTCTGAAAGCACAAATATTTCAGCATTATCACCCATCTTGGATAATAAAGACCCCTTTTATTGATACTACTTCAGTTTGTTAGTTGCTATTTATCAGACTGCCTGTTGCAAGGGGATGTCTGATTATAGACATATTAATTAACATGCACTCTCCTCAGAGATAGAAGGAAAGCTTTCAGTAAATATCCACACAGTAAAACCAGATTAATTTCAAACCACCTCAAAATAATCTGCTTAATTTGCGGCAGGTTTGTGGAACAAGTGATGAGCTGTGCAACTGTTTGCTGTAGGGCACTACTTTTCTGCTCAGCTGGAGCTCAATGGTAGTTTAGCATAGCTGACTGGAGAAGTGTCACCCCTCTGAAACAAAAACTGCAACAAACTGGAGCATACAACTGTGTGCTATACCTGTATGTGACCCAGGGGCTGCTTCACATAGCCTCAGCAATTATCACAGGAATGTAACCCATGGAACGACCCAAGTTCTGCTATGCTATTGTATAAAAGGGCTACAGTTATCCAAAAACCTTCTTTGTCAGATTTGTCTAATCTCTCCCATCTTTTCTTCTGAAGAGAAGCAAACAAATACACAGACTTTGCCCTTCTCTATAAGTTGATAGGGGTACAAGGAGCTAGCTATCCCTTTCTTCTTTTCCTGGAGATCGCAAGTCACCAAAAAGCAAAGCTCCCTAGTCTTAGTTCTTGTCTTTCTGTACTTATGCATTTCAGAATAACACTACGTTTTCCTGGAACAACCTTGTTTCACTACCTGCACCAACTGCACTGTATGTAGAGCATAACAAACTGTTCAGTATTTATTTTTAATCTTGTTCGATAAATCAAATCACTACCTTATTTACTATATATCATCTACATTGTCCAATGAAGGCAAATAAGGTCTTAGCTACACTGTTTAAATTTGGATTTATTCCACAATTAGACTATGGCAATTAGAAATAGATTTGGACAAAAAAAAAAAAAAATTACATACATCAACAAAGGCCAGTTCTTGACTTAAACGTTTTACTTTACAAACTTAGAACTGAACATACTTTATGCTCTATTAAAATAAACTCTTGAATTCATTAATACAAGACATCATTTAGTTTAGTAGAATTAAAAATGGACCAAAGACTTACAGGAATAATGAGAACATGTTACAATTATGTGACATGAAAGTAAAAATATCTGGATGAGGAGATGTATGCCCTCGTACTTCAGAACATTAGTTAACCACCAAAATGATGTAGGAAAAACATCCCTTCCAGGCACGTTTATTCCTTAATTGCCAATATCTTTTCTTTCCTGGAAGCAGCTAGAGCTGTTACCTGTCAGAGATAGGAGTCCAGGCCAAGAGGCACATGTGGTCTGATCTTCTTTGGCAATTCTTGTTAAAATTTGTATGGAATTAGAGATCTCACTTCATTATGAGGAAATTTATTATCTTAATTAGATAAAAGTGGGCACATCTACACGTGTTCCCCACTGCACAGTACTCATCGGTACTGCACAGTCCTGGTGGCGTATGGGTCATTTCCAACCTTACTGCGCAGTACCGGCAGCGTCACGGTTAGTGCCTGCCAATGCTACATCGCCTTAGCTCGTTGCTATGGTGACACAGCATCTTGTGCAGATGCACCTACTGAGAGCAACAGCACTTGAGTGAGAACTTTTACAACACTTAGTTTTGATTATTTTGTGAATGCCTCATTTTCTCAGTTTCTGTGACTAGAAAGCTCCTCTATATTTTAAGAACAAACAAACGACACAGGGCAAAGTAAAGTCTCATTTATACAAAGCGTCAGTCATGAGTTCCTACCTTTTTGAGCCTTGCAAGCAGACTGGCTACATGTTCATGCTGCTCTGTTCTTGCAAGATCTTCTGCTGTTTTCCCATCCTGTTAAAGATAAGTTATTAGCTGAAAGGATTTTTCTTTTGTCTGCAGTGAAAAACCATGTGTAGAGGAGATCAGTACTGCTCAAGGCAACCACAGAATAATTGTTGTCAGAGGCAAGTGGATTAGAAAAGAACCAGCAAGGGATTACCCCCAACTGGAATTCCTGTTTTGTTTAATCATCCAAAAGTGACAAGATAAAATGCACAATAGAATTCCCTTTGCAAATTGGTGTCCTGATGTTACAGTAAAAAAATGCTTTGGATTCAGAGGCATAGAACAATGCCAGGACTCCCCTCTAAATACTATCCTTCTTATCCAATTAAAAGCATAGGATGTCGGTCATTTCTAGACACCACCTACTAAAACCTGATATTAAATGTTTTAAAACATCAGCATATTTATTAAGAAAAAAAGTAAGTGATTAATGTTTATTAATAGGTAAAAAAAAAGGGACAACAGTGAATTAGTTACTGGACAAAGATTTTCAAGAACCAAAAATAATGTGCTTTATGATTTTAAAAGCTTCAACAATCTTAAAAAGGAGGCGAAAAAGACTGTTTTCAGCATTTTACCTGTGACAATTAATTACCAAGGCTTCATAGATCAGCAATCTAATATGAAATGAACTGACAAAAAATGCTTACTTCCTTTACTCTTTGGACTACATTAATGCTACTGCTTTGTGCTGCATGGTACTTTGATAGTGAAACAATTTTTCATTTACAATGATTTTTATCCCTTTTATTTTTGTAGACAGAGGACAGGTGTGCTGTATTTACAAAAAAACCTGCTGGCAAAGTTAAGTCTGTTTTTCAGATTTCTCTGTTTTTATTACTGCTCAGTTTTTAAAGCCAAGTCTGCACAGTCATAAGAAGCACCTGAGGGTTTTATGCAATTCATAATGTCATTCCTAAGTGTGAAATAAACGTCCTTGCTTGCAAAAATTCAAGGTCCACTTAAGAGACATTTTCTGTTGCCTATAAAATCTGGTATGTTGACTACAACCCTATTAGCTTTGAACAAAGATGCTAGAGATTCAACACCAGCAAGGTAGCACTGGCAGCAAAAAAGCAAAATCGTACCTGACAATAGGAATTAAATCAATTTAAAATCAACACCTCTTCTTCAGGTAAATAATTAGCTTTAATTTTATCCAAAAATATTTGCAAAGTCAATATTTCTCATTTCCTTTCCTTGACCATGACTTTTTTACAACATCCCTTCTTCTCTTCCCTGACCATATTACCTATGGGTCTTCCATTTGACAGGAAGGATGGTCTAGTGGGTTCAAATCCTATCTGTCAGAATGTGTAACTAGAGATGCAGTTTCTGTAAGCCACTCTAATAGGGTGATAAAGCCATATTCAGCTCAAGTAATTGGAGTTTGATGTTCACAACTTAGTACTCCAATGCATGGGGGGGGGGGAGGGAGAGGGGAGAAGAGAAGCTTTCAAGCAGGCATGCCACAAATTAACCTCCTGCCCTCCAAGTGTCACTCTAATTCCCTTCTCCTGCCTGATCTGCTGCTCTGCTTTCTGCTCCTGGACAATGTGCTGCTGTGTTGCCTACCCCCACACCCTATTTGCTGTGTGCCACACAGAGAAGCTGCCCATGCTACTTGGGACACTTGTACTGTGGGTTGGCCACCCCTGCTCTAAAGCATCTGTTGGTATAAAATGTGCTGTACAAATAATGGCATTGTACTACAATTTCATCAAACCCACCAAAATAGAAAACCATAATGCTTCTTATAGAGGAAAACCAGAAAGAAAGCCCTGCATGAAAAATCCACTTGGACTTTGTGAATTGAGATGTAGCTGTGATCATAAATTGTCTTAATTTCTGGTAGCTTCACTTAAAAGTTTAAAATTCTTTAAGCAGGAATTTTGAAGAATGTCATGATCTTTGAAAGACAGCTGTATTATAATAGGATAGACAGTCTGCCCGTTAAGAACTTCTAGGGAGAAGCAAGCATAACATACCTAACAGGATTGTCATTTTATCATAGCCAATGTGAAATTGAAAAACCACAGTATTTTCTGGGTACAAAGTGTCACTTATATTTGCACCTACAACGTATATTTGAACCCCCTACCCAACACATACACAACTGGTTTTCAATAAACAGCTTTCCTACTCAAGCTATCTTTATAGACTCTTTAAAAAGGAAGGCTTTTTTGAACGAGCAGTGGTTAAGCAAAAAAGGCTTGATTTTATGAATATACATTTAACGTATGCATGAAGACTACATGCAGTTACCTCTTTTTGATGTAAACAGCTAGTTACAAGTTTAACTGGCTATCTGCACATAGTTAAATTAAAAACACTTTGGGGAATATAAATGTAGTACAATTCCAGAAAACCAATCATTATGAGGGAGCAAAGAACTGTCAACTAGCATATATGCACATACCTTTTTTAATATAAATGCTAGTTGTGTATTCCAGATGCATAAAGTTTTCTTAAATCACTAAAAACATTTCTGCAGCTGAAATTTCAAATTAAAAAATGGTTCTAACATCTACCAAAAATGTTTAAGCACCAATGAACTGAAAAACTGCTCCCAGAAAGAGGAGAGTCAAACTATAAGCATTTCAGAGAGAATGACTCTTAGGATTTCCCCTGCCAGTTTAATGCCCCAGTCAAGAAAACAAAACACTGGAAACGTCATTAAATCACCATGTGCTCCCCATTTCCCTCATCCTATCAACAGTGATTGTATGCAGCATCCTGGCAAACATGTCTCCTGTATAACCAGCCTACTTCTTCTGGCAAATTTATTATCATTTATAATTCCTATTTTATACTTTAAATAATTCTCTCCCCTATGCCATTTTGTTAAAGAGACACCAAGACAGGAAACCAACAAGTTAATACATGTGCAGGGAACAGTGACTATACAGTAAATGCTGTGTTTACTAGTCACAGACACACAATTTTTATTTTTTTATATATATGTGTGTTTGTGTGTGTGTGTGCGTGCGCGCGAGCGTGTGTGTGTCTGGCTAGTGAAAGAATTTTTATATCTATAGATAGACAGAATTCTCTTTTAGTTTTAGAAATCTCAAGTGTAATTTCAAAGTAATGAACTGGAAACAAGTTCCTTAGGAGTCCATAGCTCTTCAATGACTACTTTTTAATGTACATGGACTGTGCAGCTTTTCCTGGACAGGATATCCCAGATAGGGCACATGGTAATTTAGAGTGATTTAGCTGTATTTCTTCTGTAAACAAGGTAGTATGTATTTGTTTAATATATGGACAATGATATGTGAGGGGGGCTACTTGTTCTTCATCACTCCTCTGGACATGCCAGTCAACAGAACATATCTAAACATTGCTGAGAATGAAAAGCACTTGAGGTGGTAGTATTGATGGGAGGCAGCGGTGCAGATCAGTATGACAGGCAGTAATTGCTTTGCAAGTACACCTGCATGCTAGCTCATCCATTCACCCACCCACACATGTACGCCATGAAATATTTTCACTAAAATAAAATGAAAGCTATTTTAAAAAAGCATCTAAAGAAAGATTTGAAATGTGTTTACACAGGCACTTGACATGCTGAGAAAAATGGCCAGCTGTACTTACTGAAAATAGGCTACAACTAAATTTCCTTTAAGGTTCTGCAGATGATGTGGGAGTTGCACTGCACCTCAATTTGTTTTATATTTAAAATGCATCAGGCTGGGCATCACCTGTGTGTGGGCTGGTGACAATATTTGTCGAAGTCAAAGTGAACTCTAGTCTTACAACAATTTTTACCGTTTCAAACTACAACTATAATAGGCTATCACTTTTCCTCTGAGACAGAAGCTTTAAGTTGTTTTATTTATGGTAGTAGGAAACAAGTAAAGAACATAATGTATTATACTTACAGAAGTGAAAGCTTCTACATTGGCACCAGTGACACAGAGGAACCGCACAACATCAAGAATTCCATTATTTGCTGCCAGATGTAAAGGCGTTCGCCCATACTATAATAGGAGAAAAATTAAATGAAATTTCTATTAAGCTGGTTAGAGAGCCTAATTTTCAGACAGGTTTATTTTTCGTTAGACAGATGTACTACATACATGTGCTACACAATTAAGGACTGACAAGAATGTACTGAGTTTAGAAGAGTTGCTCTTGCATAGTTTTAAGTCTGATTTAATCAAAAAATAAGATTGGAGTTCAGGACTTAGAAACAGGAAACTTAAAATAAGTCAGGGGTAGCATGACTGCACTAAGGTCCCAAGATTCCTGGTGATAAGTGAGGATCTCTAACTTCCAGTAAAATAGAGTGGCACAGGACTGTTTTCCAGGAGTGACAAACGATATCCACAGGCAAGAATGTCAAAGGGAAAGGATGTCTTAGCATCGGGGACCTTGCAAGCAAAAGAGCAGTATACTGATCTGGATTGAGAGAGAGGATTTTTTGGAGAAACGTGGCGGGCAAGGCGTACTGAAGAACAAGGTAGGAAGATGCAGAAAGGAAGCTGGAAGTGGAAGACGAGGAAAAGTTTGAAAACTACAGAACAAAAGAAGATGCCAAGATACAGATGTAAAAGACAGATGCATCAGAACCTAGAATAAGAGGGAATGATGGCTGAAGAACATGCAAAATATGAAGATGTGGTCTAACAGTAGAAATTGTAGAATTTACTAGAGTAGTAGAAAGAGGCTGTTGCAAGAAATACTTGTCATCTTCATTACAGGAATGACTTCTCACTATCCTTGTTTGTTTACATGTAATTAGGTTTGTGAGGCCTGACACACAACTTCCAGACTACAAAATCCTGGCAAATTCTGAATAGCGCATCTGATCAATTCAAAATTTCCAAGGACCGGTGTAGATATCAGTGGGTAGAATGCTACTGAATATGTGGAAAGCTGGGGCACTGAAGGTAGGAGGGACACATGAAACTGTAGATGTCTGTTTAGAACAGTTTCAAGTAGTTCTGCAATTGTCTGTTAGAGTAACTGTTAATGCCTTCTAGCATAAGAATGCCTGGTTTCAACTCCAGCCATGCCCCCAGTAAATCGGAGGTAGGCAACCAGCGACACATCTGTCAGAAGTGGTGCAAGCTGCCTCTGTGTGGCGCACATGGCAGATTGGGAGAAGACAGACAGCAAAGCGACAGATAGGGCAGGACACAGAAAGCAGAGCAGCAGGGACCACATGGATGGGAATAGAAAGCAGAGCAGAAGATTAGGCAGGGGAAGGGGATCAGAGTGGCACTTGGGAAAGGGGCTAATCTGTGACATGATTGCCTAAAACATTAATTCCCACTGAAGTAGAGAAACACTTCACACTGAATTACTTATTGCCTCAACTGAAAGAAGAATGATGGGGCTAGAGAACAGACATGAAGGAGAAATAGAGATTGGGAGCTTAGACAGCTCTGGCATTAGGGCAAGTTTGGGGGTTCCTTGATTGGGAGAAACATACAAAGAGGGCATACAGAAGCCCCCCACAGTGAGGATTCCATCTACCCCATCTAGGCATTGCCACAAACAGCAAAAACACTGTCCTCAGAGTGGATACAATTCCTGTATCTTCTGTACTCACATCTGTCATTATCTTCTCTGAACTTGTAAGTGCTCTTTTCATTTATTCCTATGACATCTTCTCTCTCCTCTCATTCTAAACGCTTCCTTTTAGTAAGTAAATTCAAGTTTTCTTATTTTTGTAATAAGGTCCAAGCATTATGACCTTCAAAGTTTCTAGCACAGCTAAGATAATTACTTAGAGAGAGATCTCTACCCCTTCAAAACCCAGAACCCAAATAAATATGAGGCTCTTTAAGGTCCCTTATCACAGAACAAAATGTGAGACAGCATCTATTGCACTTGTATGGGTAGTACTATGTTTATGAATCCAAGATGTGTGCTTAATTGAGTTAACTGAATCACATTGGTAGCAGTTTGCTTTTAAAAAAGGACCCAGCACAATAACGATGTTATATACAAACACAGCTCAAGTCTCTTCCAAGAGAAAGAGTCTGGTCTACTAAAAAAGATAGGACAAAAATACCTTAGACTTCCATAGACAAGGTACCATGTCTATTTAACACTTAGAGGCTGGTTATTATTCCCCTTCACACTGAGCGCAGCCCAAGATCCTCAGTCATGAAAAGAGGTGCTAATCTGGTCTTCAGCTGCATTAATTCACCTTCCCAAAAACATATTCTCAACCGTGGCTCTGCATGTAATTGCCCAATCAATCAGGCTTACGGTAACATAAGGAATGGAGAACTTATTACCATAAGCTTTCTACTTGGCAGCTACTGTTTTTTTTTTTTGTTTTTTTTTTAATATAAAGACTGTGCCAGACCAGCCTTTAAGTCAAAAATCCACACTCTTACATAGCTCTCTGCAGCACAGACGGTCAGAAGCTTTGTAATGAATGGAGACATTAATTACTAATATTGTATTGCAAGATTATGTATGCTTTCAGAAAAAGAGCTATTATTACTTTTTTTTTAATAAAAATGTTTCACAGAATACCACAAATGACCCCTATGATTAACTCCTTCAAAGCTGGTGGTCTATGAAAACTGTATGACATAACAATATCCTTCTACCTATGCAGAAGTAGGCATTCAAAGCTAAATACCATGCACTCACCATACATGGTATGGCAGCAGAGTCTAACTGCTTCCATTAAAGCTATTCAAAACTAGCAACAGGATAATTTCCTGAAGTAGGTTATTATTCTTTTAAAGACTCCTAGAACGAAAGCCAGAACGTTAAGATCTACAACTGGGGTGGACAATTATTTGGGCTGGACGGCCCCTTAAGTTTTGGTGAGCTGTTGCAGGTTGGATGAGCACACGCCCTTCCCGCAAAAACTCCTTAAGTGGCACTGCCCTGGGGCCTAGCCCCATGCTGTCACTACCCCATGATCCTGATCCCGGAGTTGCCATGGAGATCAGCCCAGGAACCCTGCAGGAAGGGCACACTTGACCAGGCAAATGGGATGGGGCCACAGGTGAGCAGGGAGTGGAGTCTGGGAGCAGAATGAGTGGCCGGGATCTTGCGGTGGTGACAGCACGGAGCTGAGGCCCATGGCAGAGCCGTGATCTGCTCCTGGCATGCTCCTGCCTGTGGAACTGGCACCTGTCGCAGGGATGCGAGAACAGCAGATTGTGGCTCTGCCCTGGGCCCTGGCCCTGCGCTGTCATGACTCCAAGATCTTGGCCCCATCCCCACCTCCCCATCCCATTCCCAGATGCTGTTCCCTGCCTGCCTGCAGCCCTGTCCAGCTGAGTATGCCCTGCCTGCATGGGTCCTGAGCCAGTCTACATGGAGACCCTGCCTGGCACCTCTAGTTGCAGGTTGGGGTGGACAGGTTGGGGTGCCCAGGCAGCAGGGTGGTCTGGCAGTGGCAGATACACTAGAAAATCCAGCCTGCTTGCCACATTTTGCCCACCCTGATCTACAAGATACTCATACAATCTACTTAGAACTATCATAACAAGAAGGACTTAAAAATGCTAATTTAGATATCCAAGAAACAAGCCCTTAAATGTTTACATTAGAAAAGGTTTAGGTTTGTTGTTTTTTTTAGTTAGCAATCATCCTGTAAAACATTAGAATCAGCATTATAGATGTGAATATTTTGCCAAATATTTCTGCAACTGATTGTACAGTATTTATATGAAGCCCCCCCCATTCACCTTCCAACAAAGCATTTGTTTTCAATTGGTAGTGGAATCTGCAGGGTTAATCACCTATTAGCTAAAATATGGGTTCATTTTACATAAATCAATATGATTCATGGAATCATACAAAAGTAGAGCTGGGAGGGACCTCTGGAGGTCCTATGGGTCAACTCCCTGGCTGAGGCAAGATCATCCTTATTTGAACCTTCCCAGTATTCAAAATATATAACTGATGACCAGCACCTCTAAATAAATAATAAAAAAACACTTTAGTTGTTTACACTGCCACAAATACCATCTGTTCCTAGTTGCCTAAATGTTTCCTGGAGGAAGTAAGACCATATTACTAGACAAGCATATTGGCATGTACCTTAATGTAACTGCTGAAGAAAAGTTTATTGCTACAACCGATTCAAGTCCTTTTTCCTTGCTAAGTAATTCAGCTTCAATGAAGTTATGGTTAACTTCATAAAGGTGGGGTTCTTTAAATAATTCCTGGTAGCCTATTTTGAGGGGGAGAAGAGACTTTTCCTATTGTAATCATTTATAAGTTAAGAGAACCTTAGCCATCCAAAAAAGATAAGATATTTAACAAATAATCTGAATATTGATTCTGCTTTCTTTACCTTATTAGTAACATCCAAATTACAACTTGTTTCACAGAGTGCCATCACAATAGGAACATTCCCATCTTTGCAGGCCACATGCAGAGGGGTATTTCCATGTCTGTCTTGGAAATCGACAAAACATCCCTGACTAATGAGAGTTTTAACAACTTCCATTTGACATCTTCTCACTGCAAGATGCAGGGCTATGTGCCCATCCTGAAATCACAAAGACAACTGTCTATCATTTAAAAAAGAAAAAGTTAATTTAACCATACAAACCATTTTTGATAGACTTATAATTCATTTTGTGGCAGTATTATCCTGCCTCACTGATTACAAACCAAAAAAACCCAACGTGCCCATGTCAGGACAAATCAACAGAGTTTCCTTGCAACGGGTATGGAAACTACGCCAGACTAGTTTAAGGATTTACTGACAGGTGGCAGCCAATGCATAAAAAAAGAATCCATACAATCTGCTTAGATTTGTGGTTTCAGAGAAGCATAACATTGTATATTCAGAACAAACTGAGAGAAAATGTATGGCTGGACAAAAAAAATAATTGCATTTAGCTCTCTTGTAAGCAAACACACTACTTTCTTCCTGCATTTCCAGTTGTAAGCAGTGGCTCTTTGAGCTCTACACTGTTTAAATGTAACAGCAATTTCAGAATGAACAGTATTAACCATCATGACAGCCACATTAAGAACAAGATTTATTCTTTAGGGCCAAATATGGGAGAGGTGTGGGGGGGGAAGGGGAAGATTCTGAACTGATTACAGCTGTTTTTAAACACATTTAGTTTAGAAGTTGGAAAACAATGGAGTGATTTATTCTCTTAAATCTAACATGCAGGTGTTGAAGGAAAGCAATACATCCAGTGCCACTGTTTCTTTAGGAATGTAATTTGCAACAAGCTATTCAAGACTCAATGTTCCACCTATTTTCTTAAAAAAGAATAAGGATCAGCCATAAAAGGGTAACAGAAAGATAAAGTTGATGATATGGGCTTACCTGAATATAGATACAATCATGGGGCGGAAGGGAGGGATATCAGTCAGCAAATTTGGAAATGCTGTAGTTATCAACATTCACTTTAGTATGTTAGAAGATGTTTTTAAATTTTAAATAATGATGGTTTGCAGCACTAAAATGAAGTATTTTATAGAAAGTAATTTGGAGGTATAAATAGTTCTGTAAAACCCAGGCTTACTGCACATAATTCTTGACTAAATGCGACTCATTCACCCATGACTTACCTTGTCTGTTGCATCAAGGTCAGCTCCACACTCTGCCAAGCATTCTACAATATCATGGTAGCCTCTAGCTGATGCAGTCAGAAGTGGAGTCTCCCCTTCTTTATTTTTAATGTTCACATTACAACCTGCTTCACAAAGTGCTTTGGCAACAGGGTAGTAGCCATGCCAAGCAGCACAGTGCAAGGGAGTTTCTTCTTCCTAACGGTATTGGTAAGTAAAATCAAGACAGCTGAGAGAATATTGCAGGACCTATGCTCTGAGTTTCATTTTAAGGCTAAGGTGAATATATAACTATAAAAAGTTAGGACTTATGAAATTATTTGGAATTGCTATAATACAAAAAGTTGGCATTATCAAAAGTGAGTTTAAGTCATTATGAGTGTCAGTGAATGTAACTAACTCAACAGCTTGACTTAACAGTCTTGAATCTGGGAAACAATATTTCTCAGTATAACGTGCAGTACTCTAGTGGTACCTGACTTTTCAGCAAATACTGGAACCACCCTCCTAGCTGTATCCAAGCAACCAAAGCTAATCATTTATCTAGGTTCTCTCATTTAAAAACATGTCCTTATTCTGTTTTTCATTTAATTAAGAATTAATCACATGGCAGAAACAGAAAACCGAACACAGGAGACTGAGCTCCCATTTTCTAGCTCTGATATGAACTCTGGTATGAGGCATATCATATTTCTAGGTTTAAACTGTTAAAAAGTGACCATTATTGACTTAGGGGTGTTAAACCTGATGATTTAGGAGTGTTAATCCACATTTTCAAAGTGACTGGGGACTTTATTAGGGCTGTGCGAAGCTTCGGTCGCTGATTTGATTCAGTGGAGATTCGGTGGCCAAATCTCTGAATCTGAATTGTATCAGGAGACCCTTTAATCTCTCCAGATCAAATTAAGAGACCCTCTGAATTGATTCAGAGAGATTTGGAGAAATTTGATGATTCGGACATAGACACAGCTTTAAAATGTCTTTTCTACATACCTCAAGGTACCTGGCGGCTCATGAATGCTTGAAACGGTGGGGCAGATGAAGTGTCCCACAGGAGCACGGGGTGGGGAGTGGGGAGGTCCCCAGAGCACTTGGCAGTGGACCCAGAAGTGGACCAGAAGCAATTCTGGTTTACTTCTGGGTCTGCCAGGGAGCATGTGGGGGGGGGGGAGGGGGAATCTCCCTCCTCCTGGCTTGGCGACCGGCGCCTCCTGGGTCTGAGGGGCCACCTGGGGTCCCCCCATGGTCGATCGCCAAGCCAGGGGGGCACGTGGGGGGTGGGGTGGGCATGCGCTCCCTGGCAGACCCGGAAGTGGACTGGAAATACCTCTGGTCCACTTTCTGGTTCGCCGCCAAGCATGTGGGGGGGCTCCCCCGCACTCCTGTGGGACGTTCCATCCACCCCACCATCGCAGCATTCATGAGCCACGCCTGGCATCTCGAGACATGTGAAAAAAAACATTTTAAGCCGTGTCTATAGCTGAATCGCTGATTCTCTGAATCAGCATCAAATCTTCAGATTCAGATTAATTGAATCGGGATGGTGATCCAAATTAACAAACTGAATCACTGTCCCCGATTCGGGCTGAATCCAAATAAAATATGGCCCGTTTTGCACACCCCTAGATTTAATAGCCTGAGTTTCTTGAACAGATAGGTTGCTTGCAGATGTTAAAAACAAACAAAACCCAACAACAAGAACAGTGCTTTTATTTTCGACTCTGTGCAATCCCACGCCAAGCCCAGCGCATGCCCAGAAGAGGCAGCACATTACCAGGACACGGCTTGCCAGACATCTGTATAGATCAGGCACTTTTATCTAACAGCAGATTGAATAAGCTAATATATAAAAGTGCCAAAAAGCCCTGCTGAAGCACATGATCTATACAGATGCTGCAGAGCCCGGTTGAAGTAAGATGCTGCTTCTTCTGGTAAAGTGCATTTTTTTTTCTTTCTTTTTTTTTTTTTTTTAAACATCTGCAAGCAGCCTTAAAATGTATCCTGTGCTTTTATAACAATGCCATGAGGCTTCATTAAGCTTTCTTTGAAACATTAAAATATTTTACAAAAAGATACTATTCTAAGTGCAACGGTCTATAATGGGGATTATAACAGCCCATGGAGGCAAGTCATTCAGCCCACAGGGCTTGTCATGGGTCCAGAAATTTAGCAGCATAGCAACAGCAGCGTTACCTGCCATGACTCCCAGAATTTCCAGACTTTTGGGGAGCGCCGTGGCCAGATGACATGGCACTCTGTGTCAGATCAGGGTTGTGGACTGATTCCACATGCTGGATCTGGGCATTGGGGCTGAATGAGTTGACCAACACTGGGTTATAAAAATCAACATAAAAAAAAAAAAAAAAAAGGTGAAAAAGTTGGAGAGAGTCACCAGGGCAATGAGACCATACATATAATTTCTCCCCTGAACCTACCAGATATTTTGTAGCTCATGCTAGAACAGGGGCAGGCAATTATTTCAGGCAGAGGGCAGCACACCCAGTTTTGCCAAGCTGTCAAGGGCCACATGGGTAGTCCCGCCCCTTGACAGGTCACCATCTTAGGACCAATTTCCCAATGTCTTGGGGCCAGCACTGGTGGGGCCCAGAGCAGGGTGCAGGCTGGCAGGGGTCTATGGAGCTGGGTTGGGCTGCACCAGCAGGGAGAGCAGGGAGCTGGCCGGGCTCCATGGAGCCCCTGCTGCCCAGGACCCCTGTGCTCCTGCCACCCTGCTCTGGGCCCCGTCAGTGCTAGCCCTGGGACACCAGTGTGGGCCCCATGCACCCGGCTCACTCCCAGTGCCCCCCCAGTTCCACGGTACAGGTGGGGGGCAGCGTGCAGCCCCAACCCCATTTGCCGGCAGGGAAGGAGGTGGAGCTGAGTGCCGGGAAAAGTGCCCTCCATGGCCCCCCTCACTGGTGGCCCACGCTCCCTGGTGCAGTCGCTCGCAGTCTGCGTGGTACTGTCTTGAGCAGGCACAAGCAGCCCTATGCAGGCTGCAAGCAGCTGCTGCAAAGGGCGCTGGCCACGGGGTAGGGGTGGGGCCACTTTTCCCACACTCCGCACCAGCTTGTAACCTGTCCCCGCTGCCAGCCTGGGCCCTGCGCCGGCTCCAGGCTTACCCATCAGGGCTGTGTCGTGGAGGCAGCAGCTGCTTGGTGTAGAGGAAAGCGGCTGCCCCACTTGCCGCACCGGGCTGTGTTTGCTACTGCCGCCTCTGGGCCACCCAGCGCACGAGCTCTGGGTGGGCAGCAGCAGCAAACAAGGCCTGGCAAGCCTGAAGCTGGCGTGGGGCCCAGATTGGCAGCGGAGGCAGGTTACAAGCTGGTGCTGAGCCTGGGAAAAGCGGTCCCTCACCTGCCCCATGGCCGGCGCCCCATGCTGTAGCTGCTCGCAGCCTGCACGGGGCTGCCTGTGTTTGCTCAGGACAGCCCCATGAGGGCTGTGAGCAGCTGCAGCAGGGAGTGCTGGCCATGGGGCAGGCAAGGGGCCAGCATTCCCTGCTGCAGCTGCTCACAGCTGCTTTTCCCCGGGCTCCTTCCCTGCCCTCCCCACTCCCTTACCCGAGTGTCCAGCAGAATGCAGCCACATGGTCCCAGGCAGGGGCTTCTGCCCCCTGCAGGGGCTTCTGGCTGGTGGGGTGGGGCTGGGTGGGCCCTGCTGTTGCAGGAGCCCATCAGGCTTCCCCTGGGTCTTGTAATTTTTGACAGCAACCAAAGACGAATATTAATTTTCTAAATTTTTTAAGGGTTCCGCGAGCCAGACAGAATGGCTTTGTGGGATGGATCTGGCCAGCGGGCTGTATTTTGCCCACCCCTGTGCTAGAACATTTCCACTCAGTACAGGGGACATAAGTTTTCCACAGTAAGAGGAAAAGGGGTAAACCATGAGAAGTGGTTTTCATGCCACTTCAACCTTCTGCCCTGCCCATGCCTTGGTATGTCTATGATAGCTCCAAATTGTTGTTGTGTGGATGGTACTTTGGAAGACTTCCAGAAGTCTGGAGGAGGAAGAAACTTCCACGGATTGAGAGACAGTGAGATTTAAGATTTGCTGGATGAAATATCTGCTTTTTTGTTCTCTCTCAGTGGACGTTGGTCAATAGCTGAAACATCATGGACCTTATTTTTCTTAGAAAGCACCCGAGTTCAGTAATTTTAATTTCATTTATCCATTTAAGATAGTTTTGAAAAGATTTAGTCCGAAGACAATATAAGAGGGATTACAAGTATTGGCTAAATGAGAGAGGTGGGGGACAGTGAGCCATACCCTACACCACTTTATGGCAGGATATGCTCTTCTCTCTATCACTTTGCTTGAGAAACAGTCCAAGGTACCTTGTACTCTTTGAGCATGAAGATAACTTGACTTGTTCAGCCATGCACTTTTTTTTTAAACAGCCTGCATTTATTAGGATGTAAGAAATTCAAAACTCAAATTCCAATCTTTCTATTTCAAACATGCCAGAAGGCTCCCAGGTAAACTCAAGAGTCCTCATGTTGAATTTTTAAGTTTCTGAAGGAAAATGAAAAACTGATTATTACCTACCTTGTCTTGAAAGTCTGGGTTGGATCCAATACTGCAGAGATACTGAACCACATCTACATGACCATAACGAGCTGCCACATGGAGAGCCGTCTCTCCAGACTGAAATTATAGAAGAAGCACATTCAGGGCTTTTTTCATGTGCCTCACTCAAGTACCCAAACATCTGGTTTGGGTGCTTTGCTGCAAGTTTCTGGTAGAACTTGGGGCAATAGTTTCAGCATTTAAAAGTGTTACATATTACTTTCCATGCCATAATGCCACAGTTGCAGTGAGTGGTAACTCCTGGGATGTAGATGCCTTGTTTTAAATAAAGGAGTGGCTGATGGATTTTCTGCATAAGTCCTCCTCCTCTGGAATCTACTTCTCTCCACTGTCATCCCATCTAGCAGGCTCTACAGCTGATCTTCCCCCAAGCCAAGGAATTTGAAAAGGTGGTTTTGAGGACTTGTATAGTTTTTTCCTCCCTGGATTGTTATGTATGTTCAATTATCTGTAGATTAATGAACTGCTAAATCTTAGGATAATACTGAAAATGTCATTAATGAATTAGCTTCTTCAATAAATCAGGCCAGCCTCTGTAAGCTAGACCTATCTGAGAGAAGATTTGCTTGAGAGCTTGTACAAAGTTGCATTATATTAGGACTTTAGCTAGCAACTTAAAAATATATATATCCTCAGCATCAGTAAGAAATCTGTTCTTTATGATAAACTAAACCACTTTCATTAAGGTGGATGGAAAGTACATATACTTTTCACTCATACACGTTTTATTTATTGTTTTACTTAAAAGGAAAGCAGTACTAGGCTATTTATGAGAATCCTATGTGTCAACTGATAAATAGATAGCATTTCATTCATGACATAGATGAAATCTACTACCATGGCAATATCTGTTTCCCTACAGTTGCAAATGAGAAGAACTTTGTTCTTACCTTATCTTTAACATCCAAAGGACATTTTTTCTCATGAAGAAATTTCAAAGTTTCTACATGACCATGTCGAGAAGCCCAATATATAGCATTAGATCCAGCCTGTCCAAAATATTTTATTATAAAAGTAAAATAAGCATACTACCATACTTGAGGATTTTTACTACATATATGAATATGTACACACAGAAAAACAACAGTGATTTAGTCAATAGGAAAGGTAAAAATCAAGTCTTAGTAATTTAAGTAGGTAACAGTTCAGGCAATACAAGTTATTTGAGTGAAAGTCATCACAATGCTTTAACAAATCCCCAGCTGAGCCTTTGGATTTCAATTGGTGACAGCTGAAACAAAATATAATTTATCTTTCTGTAGCAATCTATTCAACAAAGTTAGGCACTGTGTTCTTAGGATAGTTTTGAAAACCTAACCTAGAAAAGGCAACATCTAAAAGAAGAAACAGCTTCTTAAAGATTAAGAGCTTTGAAATAATATAATAATATAGTATAGTAATATAGCAAGTTAAAGCAACCAGCATAAGAGAAATATCATTACTACTAAGGGAAAGTCATTAAATAAGAGGTAGAAAAATGTATTTTCCCCTTTATCTGCTCAGAAGTGTGAACTTTCACAATGACTGACCTGTGCATCCCCTGTTAAAATGTAATGAGACTACAGAATACTAAAATAATTAGACACAACAAAAAAATCCCAACCTTATCCTGGACATCAATACGGGATCCACGCTTTATGAGTAACTGAAGCATTTGAATGTTTCCACAGCCAGCAGCAATTAGCAATGGAGGTGTCCCATGCTGGAAATAAAATATTGAAGACAAAAATATATCTTATTTCTGATGGATTTAATAGTGAAAAACTGACAGAGCAGTTTTGACTTATGGGTTTCAAAAGAGTACTTGACACGCACAGCAAAATTAACACTATTTCAGTCCAAAGAACCTTGTTGCACATCAATCCTGCCTCGTACTGAGTGTCGCATTTAGATAAATCAGGCAATAGCCTGCACAAATGGACCACACTTTTCAAATCAGGAATTCTAAAATTAGGTTCTAGATCCATATTTATGGATGTAAAATAAGTGCAGCCTTATTTTTCAAATGCATTTGGGTTCTGCCGGGGGTGTTTTTTAGGTGCTGACCTCAGCAACTTTAATTGCTGCTGCCTCCCTAGCTATCCTGTTTGAAGATTTGCATAACTCAACATTCACAAACACCACACTCTGATAGCTAGAAATATTCAAAATACTTTGGTGATGAAACAATAAATACCCAGTTTGCAAGTTGATCTTGAAATGATTTACAAAGATGATAAATATCACTCCATTTTACTGAGGGGAAAATGGAGGCCTGGAATAGGAAACTGGGTATCCAAGGTCACTCCAGAAAAGTCTGCCATGTCTTCCTGGTGCTGTCTAGGCCGTTTTGCCTCATCTATTTTAAAAACAACAACTAAACAACAATCTCTGAAGACATTTTGCTGTTCATTTAATGTTATGCGAGCCAGACTTTTTCCTCTGCTCTGTAGCTATGAGATATTCACTTTTTTAATAGCCTTACAAAACAAAATTCTGCAAGTCAATTATCCCTACGGGCCCAATTTGTAAAAGGCTGTTCAAAGGAAAAGTGATGCCCAGAGGATGATTCAAAGGGAGTATTCTATATTCAGGTACCTTCACCTGCCCTAATAACTCATGGCAAAAATAAGTGCTGATTCCTAGAACAACAACACATACCCAGGATAGCAACTGTAAACATACTGGATTGCTATTTCATTAGATGCTTGTTAATATTTTTTGCATCGTATATTTTTGTTTTAATTTAAATTAAATCATGTTTAATCTTGTCCCTTACCAGTTTGCTAAGCTTTAGCATTTAGATTTCATCTCAGCCATTTGACTCCAGTTTTTTAACTTGATGTGATCCGAACTAAAAAAAATACCCCTTCTCTTCCAAACATTTTTTTCACTTCAACATATACAATCATAATGAGAGATGGCCTACCATACCCCACCCCAGGAATGTTAACTGTCCCTTTTCTCTACCCATAGAACGTGTTCTGGCCAAGATCTACGTGTATAAGGTAAAAATGAGCCTGTGCACTAGCTGACACACCTGCAGGCTTTGCCAGTGAGGCATGAGTGTTAATTGCAGACACTGCTGAAGAAATTTTCAGTTTGAAAAAGCCAACTAAGTTAATGCTCCTCTTCCTGAACCAATTTTGCCTCCAAAGTTTCCATCATAATTTAATGCACTCACAAAAATATTATTTGTAAATTGTAGGGATTTTTTCATTTATGTTCTGAGCCTTTGCAAACAATAATACTCATTTGCATTTCCAAGGCCAAAATACTTTAGGCTCCATAAGCAGTTTGAGAAAAAATAAAAATAAAAAAATCCAACAATGAACATGATATTCTTTAAAAAAATTCAAAGTAGCTTGCAAGACATTTGAGCAATTTTCAAATGTTAACATTTTATGTTATGGCCACCTCCCTCTACATAACAAGCAGAATGCTGAATCTCCCTATCCTTCAGCAGAGACCTACTCCTTACCTTGTTGGGCTGATTGACATCATAATTGGCCAGAGATCCCAGAAGATGCTGCAGCCCAGGAACATTATCATCATTGATGGCATGTATAATGGCTTTCATTACAAATGAATCCTCCTCATCCTGATAATTAGCAAGGAAAGAAAAAAAAAAAAAGCATAAAAAGTAAAAAGAAAAGAAATCACTCTACCCTCCAAGTACCTGTCATAATAAAGAGGGGAGAGGAAGGGGAGAGAGTAAAATTTCTAAACTTTATAAACCCATTGAGCTAAAAGCCTGGAACTTGGGACAACTGCTAAAAATGCAGGTGCACCAAACAGAAAATGATCCTCCTCCACCCCTTTGTTTTTTTTTAAGTATGTATTTTTTCCATCTCTGAACACATTTACTGCATGACAGGGGGCTGGGGTGTTGTGGGCGCTAAGTCTCATGGTTGACAGCCCAGAGGTTGCAAGTTTGAGACTGAAGCAGAAGCGCCCACAGCATGGACTGTCAGATTCCAGCAAATCTGTGAATTTTGCTAAATACCTTGTCACAAGGACATGAAAAAGGATGGACTGCATGAGATCCCAGAGGTCTTCCCATCCTACCATATGTTTCCTTACTCACATTTTCAAACTACCAGCTGGGAGTTGCATGAAATAAAATGGTGTGTGACAGGAACATGAAAGAGAGGAACTAATCATCAGTTAAAACTGAAGGTGAAAAATACTGTGCTTCTGAGGGATGCTCTCTGTTCCTCATCAACAGATCAGCACTGGAAAACCACAAAAATTGGGCAACCTGAGTACATTACCTGCCCAAAGCTACAATTCTTTTCTTAGCTACAGCACTGGTGCGACAGGGCTGAAAATGCTGATTCAGTGTTAAAAAGTGCTGTGATACAACGAAGGGTTGAGAAAACAAAGAACATGGAAGTAGAAAGATAAGAAAAAAGGAAAAGTGGAACAAGAATGTGGATTGTACAGGAGGGGCACAGGAAGGATGAAATGGATTAAAAAAAAAAAAAAGGAAGCTCCACAGAATTTTTAATGCTGGATCCCATTAGTACCTCACAAAAAGAAGTTTACTCAGTTCCAGTTATATTAGACAATGCAGGCTTTTGCTGATGACAGAATATTTCCTAACATATGAAAAGCAAGCGAAAATGAGAAAGCTTCTGCATTTACAAACTTATGTAGTTCCTAATGGCTTAACTCAGAAGACAATATACCTATTTAAGCTGAAAGGGTTTGTTTGGCAGCACCTAATGTACCCTCTAGATCCAATCCTGCAAGGTCAGTGAGAGTTAAGGGTGCTCAACTTTTCTTAGAGGGTACATGATTGGTGCTTATGTCTTTAAAAGTGCCCTTGCCACATTCAAAGACTATACATGCAGATTTTTCTGTACCTTCATTAAGAGTGCTGTCGTGTCTGCAGCTTGTTTATCTCAATGCTGCCAACTAAAAATGTGTGTACAAATAGAAGTTAGCATTTTCTGAATTATTCTGCTGTTCTGACAGATAAAGGTTAAAGGCAGTGATCTGGGTTAAGCGAGGGAGGGGGCAGGGGGACGAAAGCAGTTGCTATGGTGATGAATCAGGATTTTTTAAATACACTGCATTAGGGTGGCATAAGTGTTAATTTTTACTGTATTGTAATAGCATCTATCACCCTGAAAATCCTCAACCCTCCCATGCCCAACCAAAATGCAAGTACTTTTAAATGTGGGGTACAGGAGTTAACCATGCACAGCACAGGACATGAGAGAAGACAGAGGAGTCTTGGAAAGGAGTCTGGGGCAAGTCTCTATATACAGTAAATGCTCTGGTAGTCTCTACAGATTTCTAATGCAGAAGCTGCTGGGTGTAGGGTCCTTTGAACCCCGTCCCCATTCCCAGAGCTGTTACTGCTCAGTGCCCCTCATTGGAAAACCATTAATTTCTGTTTCCAGCAGTGACTGGCAACAGTAAATCTGGTGGGGAGAAAGACGGCAGCTGCAGTAAGGGGGCTGCATTTACCCCCTGGCTACTGGCCTTATAGGCATCTCTTCTTGCCCACTGCAGCAGCAGCATCTTCCCTCCGCTCTGAGGAAGTGGGAGCATAAATCTGACAAGGCAACTAGGGCTACTGAGATGTGACCCTCCAACTGTCCCACTGGCTGCAGGGGACTCTGCTGTGGATCAGACCAGACCTTACCAGGCTGGATTTAATCTCTCTGTGGGCTGGATCTAGTTCGCAGGTCAGAGTTTGCCAACCCCTGGATTAGGTGATCTAATGATCTCTCCTGGACTTAGAACTTATGAAATTTCACTGATTTTAATGGAGTTGTACATGCCACAAGAGAATCTTTGGGAATGACTTTTGAATGCAAAGTGCCTCTGACATTTTAGGAAGTGGCAGGGTTGGGGACAGTTTCCTTTCGTGAACCACTGGGAGACTGAACCTGACCCAAGATAACAAGGAGGTTTGCAACTACCATGATGTCTTATGTAGTCTAGCATCCTCTCTGACAGTAGCCAAGATTAAGATGGCACAAGAAATTACTCACTTCTAGTGTGACTTCAATGAATTATCCCTCACTTTGCAGTGCCTGGCACAGTGATTGGCAAAACCAGGGTGCCATAGCACCTTGGGATACCTTGAGATATTTCAAGAGTGCCACAGGGCAATGTTAGCACTGTTAAAAGTGCAAATGTGATTTGCAAGATAAACCAGATTTAAAATAGGAATTCACAGAATTAAAAACATTCTGACCTGTTGTGGCCTTTCTGCATTTTGCAACAGAAAAACTATTCTATTATTTTTCTGTAGTAAAAAAACACAACTGAAAACAACAAGCTAACATTTTTTGAGGGGTGCCTCAAGTCTAATGAGGTTGAGAACCACTGGTCTATAATGGAGCTAACTGCCATGGGGGCTTCTTGACAGTACCACAGTACGACCACTACTCCAACACCACACGCATAAATAAGGTTCTTTTTGTCAACTGGCAGCTGGCCTAACCTTCAAACATCAGGTGATGCACCTCATACATTTTCCAACTAGGTGTAACATAACATAAGGGCTACTCTACAACTATTTTAGCATGAGACAGTTTCTATACAGATTTTTGAGGTTTCCTCCTCGTCACAGAGACCCATGGATCTCCTCTGCCATGTGCTTTTTAGACCTGCGGGTCTTTGCTGGGGTGAGCCCAAAGACAGCTGAGTGAATAATGGATTTAGCAGTTTGATGGCAGTTAAAAACAAAACAAAACAAACCCCCCAATAAAATAAAAATAAATAAATAAATGTTTTTGGGTGAAATGAAATGCAGCCCCCCCGCTATGTTTAAGTAAAGTTTGAAATATTTTAGGGTTTTTTAAATTTCAAAATTCTGCTTTGTTCCAAATACTGCCAAAAGAAACCTCTAGACTTCTGGATTATTGCAGGGGCAGGGAGGAACAAAACCATTTATTGAAAAATCAAGTTAAGTATTTCAGTCAATCCAAACCTGCATTTTTTAGTGAAAGAGTCATAAAACCTTGTCAACTCTAAGCCCCATAGCAAGCCACACCTCTAAATTCTCAGCTCATTTTTCCCCGTTTATCTGAATGCTGCCTCAATGCCAGAACTTCCCTAGTTAACTAACTCTAGTCATTACCTTTCCCTTCCTTGTTTTTCTGTGATGTTTACCATCTAGAAAAGCACCTTAACATTTTCTTTTATTTCTAAAGACTCCTTTAAATTTAAGTTTTTAAAAAATGAACATCATAAACAGTTAAGATTTATTCAACTTGTTCAAATTTTATTTCAAATACAACAGTACTAACATTTTAAATGACACTAGGAAGGTACGATAATTTAATATCAACCACTGGTATCTGGGCTCAATGTAGGAATTGGTGAATAAAATTCTATTGCCTGTATTATATAGGAGCTCAGGCTAAATGATTAATGGACCCTTCTGGCCTTAATCTACAAATCTTTTTCTTGTCACATATTCAACTAACTGCTACATACATTTTATAATATTTCAGTGTTCATGTGTGCTTCACTTCAGAAGATCTTAAATCTAGAGCATTTAACACATACTAACAATAAAATATATGCTTACCAGAGTATCATCGCTCCTAGCAACACTCATATTACTTCTGGACAAGAAGGATCTCGATAATCTTTGGCACAGGGATATTAACCGTACTGATTGCTTTTTAAAAATAAGAAGAGAAAGGCTATATGTGAGGGGAAAAAGAAAATCAAACAAAAATACTTGTGACAGGAATTACTGCATGTTTTAAGAAGAACACTCGGGTTACTAACCAAAAAGAATAAATTTTTAATTGTTTTCATTATTATTCTGTGTTTCTTCCTCGAATGTTACCTCTTTCTCTAGTTTCAGTGTAAATTCAGTACATATGGTGAAGAGGCAAAGTTATCTTCCTTGACGGTTCCTACAAATCCCCATACTCTGTGTTCAGAAATTAGGCACATGCTTAAATCTGTTTGGAGCAATGTTCAAGATGCTGCAATTTCCCTCAAATTTGTCTTGTTTGATATTTTCTTCCCAGTTTTTAAAAAAAAAAGAATTATCAGCATGTATCACTAGTTACACCATTTTTGCTGTTATGACATTTTGTAAATAAGTAAATTTGTTAACAGCTTCTAATATGTAAACACATACTTTTATTCTTAGTTTTGATAACTGAAGTTACCCATTAAAACAGTATGTCCATGCACAAGTGCGTATTCTTTATTGAGAAATTGTGCTGAATTGGTATAAGAAGAGGTTTTATCTCGTCTTCCCCGTTCTGCAAGCATTTTGATAATAGAAAATATATTTTCTATTTACTAATACATAGCATATTTTAAAGATCACCTGAACAAAAAGCAAACAAAACAATTTTTTCCTAACATTCTTCCTTAAAAGACCATGCCATTATTTATCACTATCATGAACAACTTACTTTCCATTTTCTTCGTGCTGCAAACTTCTTGAATTTCTCCATGTTTACTGCAGATGCTTTTCTACTAAGTGCTTGTTGGGTATCTTTAGGCTGAAAGGAAAAGAATCACAAAAGGATACTTTGAATTATTCCACAGGTTTCACAAAAACTGTACTGCAAACAAGATACAGCATTCCGTGGACTCCATTATTAAGATCCTAATGGGATCCTAATTATGGGCAATTCAGCTGTTAGGGTTAAGTACTAAAGCAGTTTACTACTTCATTGCTGATCATCTTGGCTGTAATGCACAGCCCACAAGATCAGCCATATTTGATTGCTCTATTTAAAAGAAAGGTAACTTCATAAGAGTAATGCTGAATATTTAAAAACTTAGCAGATATAAATCAAACAGGTGATAGACCATTATTTATCCTTGACCTATGACTTCTGAGAGCGAGCGAGAGTGCACAAACACACAAGCAAGCAAATGCTGACATCTCAGCATATCAGCTAAAGTCTTGTTTGTTGTGAGGGTTTTCTAGCCAATTTTAAATGCAGCCCAGGATTTGTTCTTCTTTCCTTATAATCAGTTGGACAACCAACTTATCCTCGTTTGCTTCACTAAAAAAAGTTTAAAACACATCAAGTTCAAATCACTTGTGTACAGCCCTGGAGCCTATCCCAAAATGTTGTATCCCTCTGTAGTAACTGACACTAAATGTCAGTTACCAGCTGAGTACACTGAATCCTAGTGTAGGATATAGCATTTTCTGGGAAAGGCTCTGAATAATAATGGCTGATTTTTGCTTAATAGGAAAACATGTATGGGCTAAGATGGAAAGGAGTTAATGGATTTTACGAGGGGAGTGGTGGTAGAAGGGAGAGATGTCTGGAAGATCAGGGTGTATAAGATGATGACAGACTTAAGATTAACTTTTCTCATGCAAGGATATGAAGATTTAAATCTTATCTGTACAGGAAAACTGATCAGTTCTGTCCACATTTCAATATTATACTTGTTTAACTAAATTTAATTAGTTACTCCACTTGCAAAAACTGTACTATACCAGAGGCAGGAGACGAGAACCTTTTGTAAAAAGAATATTATAGAAGTTCCATGATCATATCTCAAGGACTTCCACTAAAGAGCATTCCCTGCACCGACCGCCACCACTTCCAACTTTGCAAACCTCACCAACTTTTTAAGAGCCAAACAATCTTGTACATCATCATCAGTTATAACAGCCGTGCCAGTCAGAATATATGCATTTAATGACATGAATGTTATTCCAATGCTCTTACTGAGTTTCTATAGAACTTAAAAGTTTTAACACTTCTCAAGTACTAGATTCTTTTTGCCAAAGCATGATTATGATCTGAATAGTGGATTCTTATTCATCACTATCACCAAAAGACAACATACCTTAACAATATCTATAGTCAGCACATAGTATTTTTCTATTTAGGGAGCATTGTGAACATTGATTAAATAAGAACATCACTTACCCTTTTCAGTTTTTACTAAGAGTTGAAAAAAACAACTATAATATAACACGGTGATAAAAAGACAACTGAGAAATGAAAGTATTACACACCAACCTTTATCCAAGGGTGCTGCAAACTATCTTGAATATTCATTCTTTTCCTTTAGTGGGAAGAAAGACAGATATTCTTATCACTGTGTTGGCCTTAACAGTCTATATTTAATCAATGAACACTCAAAATAGAAGGCAAACTGAGCTATTGTTGACAGTTCATGATATAGCTGCAAAATCAGGAAAAAAAAACAACTCACTTTGGATCCTTGACTAGAAGTCTTCTTATAAAGTCTTTAGCTAAAGCGCTGGTGTTACGGAAGTATTCATCCTCAAATTCATAATTCACAGCAGATACATTTGCTAATGTTTCTTGTTTTGTTTCTCCAAGAAATGGGGATGCACCGCTTATACTGTAGAAAGCAGACTGGCATATTACTTACACGCTAAATACCATTTCAGCCCTACAATCAAATTGTGCAAAAAGAAGTTTTAAAAGACTTTTAGAGTTCAGGTACATTTTAGGAAAGATTTGACCTTAAAGACTTAAGTTTTGAACTAAGTTTGAGAGAACTAAAATAAATTCACTTAGAAAGTGACGTATGGCCAAAGCTAATTTCAACAATGATTTAGTTTTTCTTCCACAAAACTGCTACTGCTTTTTTTTTTTTTTTTTTTTAATTGTTTAGTTTGAATTAGGTGAGCACTACAGTCACTGACACATGATCATTTAGTGGCATGATGGGATTTAATTCCAATCCCAACAACCATGCCTGCTGCCATTCCACATTTTCATGGCACTATGTGCAATTCTGGAATCAGATCCCAGGTGCACCATTACTACTTGCTAGTGCATGGGGAGCCTAGGATCAGTCTAGTCAGTCTCAGATGCAGTTTTTAAAGGTCCCAGTTCACAGGGACTCAAGATTGGGTTCCCCAATCTCAAAGTTCCTGTAGCCAGGATGTGTCACAGTCCCTAGCAGCTCTGTAACCCACCATATTGGCTGCCTTGCTCCACAGGGGTCACCATGACCAGGCACTAGAATATGCCTTGGCTCCTTACCAGAGCTGCAGGGTAGGGCAAGGACCATGTCGGGTCATGGGGAGCCCCACCTGATGAGCTCCCCTTGACTCAGCACTCTGGAAAACAGCAGGGTGTAACCCTATGCAGGGCTGCACACTTCACAACTGTCAGGCTGCTGATTCAGGGGTGGGGGGGAGAAAGCGATCAACCAAGCCCTACTGTGCAGCTGGCATGAGGCTGCGTGGTGGATCTACCTTGTCACATGCTCAAATTAAGGCGCAATGGCAGCCAGCCACATAAATATTACCTATCCTGTGAAATATTTTTGTGGCTGGTTTCTCAATTTGTCACACCATTAATTGCCTGTGGCTGGGTTACCCTTTATGGTATGATTTACAGTTTAATTGCATCTTCAGTGTAACATCTGTGAGGGGCCTAGGTGCTTTGCACATACAGGCATGTCACATCTTTATGCAGGAGTTAGATTTTGAGGTCAGTGCGTAAGGCGAAAATCGCGGTGACTGCCTCTGCCTCCAAAACCTCCCGCCGCCGTCACGAAGCCATGCTTGGAGCTTTGCGGCCGGCAGCAGTGGCGCAGCACAGGGTGGTGCGTGGGGATGGCTGCATGCCGCCCCCCCTACGCTGCCAAAACCTCCTGCCGCCGCTGCAAACTGAAGCCCCGCCCCCCCACCCCACATATAGTTGAATTTACGCAAGTTAAATGTGCGTATAATGCAACTGTACTGTATCTTACTGACAAAAAGCCAACACAATTTAAAAAAAGAAAAAAAAAAGTCAGTATGTTAGAATTGTATAAGAGTCTCAATGAACTATTTATGGATTTTGATACTTACAGAATATAAGTTATTACACCAATGCTCCTGGAGAGAGAGAGAGAGAGAGAAACCAAAAGTCAGAACAAATTAATAATAAAATTCTGATGACTACCATGACAGAAAAGTTCAATAACTTACCACATATCTGCCTCAAGACTGAGAGGTTCATAGTTTACAATTTCAGGAGCTAAGGGAGAAAGAACAGCAGTTAAGCACATAAAGCAGCAAAGAGCAGTTCTATTTAATTTTGATCTCTTATAAGTTGTGTAAATTGCAGGTTGTAAACCAGTGTGCTGAGAGAAAATAAAGTCTTGTACAATACCACCAAATTACTGCGGAGGAATGGGACATGCTTTACAAAAATGTCAAAATGTCATTTATTGTACACAACTTCAGTAAACAATAACGACATTGAGCTATGCCAAACACACTGTTTCATAGGCCACTGATAATAATATGGAAGAAATCATGCTGTGCTCACCTACAAACTCTGGCGTTCCAAAGATGTTTTTAAACTCATTTCCAAAGTCAATTTTGTGGGCTAAGCCAAAGTCAATAATTTTGATCCGGGGCTTTGGGACATTCCTATCCAGCAACATTATGTTTTCAGGCTTTGGAATAGGAAGAGGGGGGGAAAAAAGTAAAACAGTTGCACAGAATACACAGGAACAACAACAAAATACAAAATATTGCCCTTGATTTATTAAGGCATCCTCTTTTCAGGAAGATATTTCAGTATGTTTTTTATTCTTTTGGGTCTTGTTTTTACTAGGAAAAGAATGTTTAAAAAAAAAAAAAAAAAAAAAGCTAATATGCTGAAATACTAGATACTTCTAAAGTCTATGAAAAAATTCCCCTTGACTTGTGTGGCCAGTCCCTGCTGTATATTGGCTATCTAACTGAGGTTAACCCTACTTGAGAGCTTAGAGTGTACCTCAGTCAACTTATTAAAATCACATTTGACAAGTCTACATAAGGATTGTAAGGTCTATAAGTACTGTGTTAAAAACACATCTTTTTTCCTACTTCAGACAGCCATTGACTTCAAGGTGATTACAGCACATTAAATGCCTTCCTGAATTAGGTATCCAGGTTGTAGCCCTATAGCTTTCGTACATCCACAACTGAAAAGACAGACCTATCAAAATGTTCAACATATGAACATATTCAAGGCTATGAAACTAAGAGGATTAAAGTATTAATAGCTTGAGTATGGAAAAATGCACTCTCTTAATTGAAACAAAAATATATAATTCGTTTGACACCAAAATTGCTTTTTTAATGTTATCTGCTTCTCAACCATTAATGACAATAAACACCTTTGTGCCTTATTTCAGTTTAAGAACTGACCTTTATAGAGTGAACATGAGATGTATACAACAGAAACACCACCAGAATTAACAGATTCATAATTTTGCATCCAGGTCCCATTACATTTTTTTATCTAAATTCATAAAATTTCGAACCAGATATGTTTCAAGATGATATCTTACAAATCACTTTTGGAACCATCACTGTGACAGCAGCTCCTACTTGTTGTGTATAGTGGCTAGAAACTATTCTTGGCTAGAGAACTATTTTTCAACAACTGTTTTCTTCCTTATCTGCATAGGTTAGCAAAATAAACTCCTTCCAAGATGTGATCCATGTTTCAATTGGAATTTTTTTGGTAGTGTAATCATAGCTGCGAGTAGTGTTGCCTACAGCACTCCAAATTTTTATGTAGTCAACATACCTTGAGATCAAAGTGGGCAATTTGCAGAGAGTGGAGATACTGAACACCATTAAGTATTTGTTTGAGAAACTCTGTCGCTTCCTCCTCTGTCAGAGATTCTTTTTCAGCTAAAAAATCAAAGAGCTCCCCACCTGCAACACTGAGAAGAACAGCAGCAGAGGTTAGAAGAAAGCTTTAACCTATTGGATTTTGTAGCTTAACAACTTCCATATTTTCCTGGAGAAGAAATCTAGTAGGTCTTAATGCCATTCATCTAAAAATAGAAGATGACAGTTTACAGAATTCAATTCTGACAAATTCAGTAGCATTTTCCCCTCCCATTCTCCCCCTTGTCTCTGTACCCAGCATTTTGATAGTTCTTCTTGGAACATAGATACTAAACAAACATGCTGGCTATCAATGAGCATGTCAATGAGTATGTACTTTGACAGGAATAAAAATTCCACATGAAATATACTTGAACAGAGTTTATATAATTGCTGGAACAGATACACAACTAAAACGTCATTTCAATACACACTTGTAGTAAAATCCAGTAACCAACAGAATTTCTGTCATGCTTTGAGCTCTCAGAAATGCATTCCCTTGAAAATGCATTCCTTATCTTTATCTTACCATATTACCTTCCTTATACATTAATCAAGTTGGTCCCAAACTGCACCTAACCCTCCCTAGAGAAAGTGGTTTCTGCCCCCAAGATTTTTAGCTGCAAAGACAGAGAGAGAAAAAAGAGGTCAAATATTAGAAGGGTTGCGTAAGTAAGCAGCAGCAGCCAGATCAAGACACAGCTTGAGGGAAAAGGAAGACTTGAAGATGACCCTCTCCTTAGTTCAGATAGGAGCCTGACTGACAGGGGTGAATGTAATGGCTCAACAATGCAGAGTAAAAGAAGGAAAGGTAAGTATTTCAGTAGGAAGAAACAAGAAACCATGCATCCAAGTGACATTTTTAAAAATAGCTACTTATTTTCTATCACTTTGGAGACAGAAAAAGAGGCCATTGGCAGGTTTGGTTATTTCTTCCTCATCTTGAAAGTCATATAAGTTAACTAGATATCTATTACAGCTCTAAAAACATTATATTTTTCACTCCTTGGCATTACATTTATATTTTTAACCAAAGTAGAGCCTACAGTCAGACTTTGACCTACGAAGCAGAATTTGGGTTTCTTCTATCCATTCTTTTTATCTGAATGATCTTTCAATAGTTAGATGTTTCAATAACTGAAGTATTGGGATTAATTTATAAACAAATAATACTTGCTCTATTGGTCTATTCTTTCAGTATCCATGAACCAGCTAAAAAGATAAAAGGAGGCTGGGATTGATCTTGTGTCAGTCATGCCTAACATCTCTTTATGTGAATACTCTTACCTTGCAACAGATGAAAGCTAGCCTGCAATAGCTTAAACCTCCCACTGATGCATGAGAAATTCACATTTTACCAAAATCAGGTATAAAAAGGTAACAATTAATGTAATACGATTAGAAACTGGGAGGAAAGGTGGTCTTTTTTAGACACTTTTGTTCATACTAGTGAAAAATACCTACAAAATTAAAACACACTCCATTTTCCCCCCTAGTGACACTAATTGAAAAGGATTTACAGACACGTGTACCCAAGCATTCTCCTTCCTCTACCAGCTTTGTTTCCCCAGGCGATGTCCTGTAGCTCACAACTATCACACTTCCTGCTAGACCATGGAAAGCTGTCTGCACACAAGGTGCTGGCCTTCCTTCTCAATCCAGTTACTGAATTAGAAACACTACTAAATTATATACATTGCTTTCTTCATATAACTTGTCTATGTGGATATGTACTGTAGTTGAAGGAAGTTAGCCAGGAATGTAAAGGGAGGCATCAATGAGCTATTCTCGCTCCATAAAGATAAAGCCTATCCTGGTAAAGAGTTCAAGAACAGCTTGTCTATTTACATACTATATTTTTCTCGCATTTAACGCACCCCAGGATTATAACATGCACATTTCTTTTTAAAAGGTACCATGGGTGGGGGGAAGAGGAAGAGAGAAAAAAAAATCTTATCTTGGGTAAGTATGGCTGCTGAGACATGTGAAAAAACAAAACAAAATACAAAACAAGCACAGTGCTTCACCGGAAGAAGTGCATCTATGGACATTGGACACTTCAGCAGGGATTTTTGGCTGTTTTTATCTGAAGCTGATGAGTCAATCAGCTAACAGATAAAAGTGCCAGAAAGCACCACTGAAGTGCACAATCTTTACAGACTTTGGATGAAGTGGGTCAAACTAACATAATGCCTCTTTTGGGCATGAGCTGCACTTGGTGAAGGAGCTGAATGTAAAGTGCTGCCTCCCCCAACCCCCTCTCCACACACATCTGTAAGCAGCCTATTTGAATAAGAGCAACTAGAGAGCCAAGCCTGCTGCCAGCCCCACACACCAAATAAAGCCTGTGGCCTGATCTACCATGCTGGTCTGGGGCCAAGCATCAGGCCTGGGTCTGGGTAACCCAATCTGGCATAGTGGGTCTAGGGCTGCTTGATGGGCCCAATCCAGCACAAGTCTGGGGCCACATGGCAGGGATCTCTAGCATGGCGGGTCTGACCAGACATCTCAGGCCTGGGAATGTGCAACCAAGCACACCGAGTCCAGGACTGCATGCCTGGTCCAACCCTGTGCACTGGCTCCAGAACTGGCTGGGTTTGACCCCACATGTTGACTCTAGATTCAGTGCTGCACCAGATACAGGGCCATGTGTCACATCGGACTTGGTTCACTCAGTCTAGCTAAAGACCAACGCTGTGTGCCAGCCTGATTTGGTGTGCGGGTGGGGAGGGGGCTACTCATGAGCCCAGAAGATTGGTAGTGAGGAGGGGGAGGGAGGGGTGGTGGTGTTAAGTGTTAACGCTGCCACCACTTTGCCCCTGCCTCACCCCAACCCCACCAAATTTCTGGACCCATGGGGATCCCCTTTCCTTGCATGTAGTCCACAACCTAAATTTTCCTTACCTGGTTGGGGGAGGGAGGTGTGGATTATATGCGATGAAATACAGTACAGCATCTGTACCTTTCATAAATAAAGTGCTCAGAATGCACTGACAATTTTTTTCATGTCCACTTTCACTGGAATGTCACTTGTTATTTTCTAGTCTGATTTAATTCCCATTGACATACATATACCTCCTTTTAACTGTCATATTTATATTTATTAGCACGTAGGTAGTTAGCTATGGTATTCTCGAGTCAGGTAGAAGGTAGGGCACGATGGCATCTGAGACTTGGTTCAGAGACCCCTGGCTTTTTTAGGCAACAACCTGCTTCATTAGGCAAAGCATCTGACGAAGCAGGTTGATGCCTATGTAAGTTTATCCTTTTCTGAACCAATTAGTTCCCAAGGTGCCACTTTGCCTTACCTTCTGCCTCACTTGCTTCTATTGGCATGTTAATTATGTTCACACCTCTGAGTGACTTGCAGTTATCCCCACAGGGAGCTAACAGATGCATTTCATAAAGTGATGTAAGCTACTACCTTTAGAGTACAGTTATATTTAAGAACTCCAGTATACTGGCAAATTATAACTAGAGATGAGTGAAACTGAAGAAGATATTTGGCAAAATGTCACTAATACATGATGTGTAATTTCACATACCCAAACTTTAGATTGTATTACATTTAAAGAGACTAGATTTTCCTTTGGAAATTTAAAAATATGAAAAAGCCATGTTTAGCATAACCAGTGAATAGTAATGCCAGCAGCTCCTTTCCACAGAGGCAGCATATTTTAATAGGCTGAGCTGGAAATCAGGACCTGCTAAGTACTAGTCCCACTCTGCCAGTTACTAGATTTTTAGTAATATGTCCAACAGAATTATTTCTGTAAGCCTAGCAACATATACTGAGTTAAATAAAATGTTTCTTCAATTTATTTACCAATCCAGAACTGAGCTCTAAGTATCACAGTAAAAAGGCAAAGGTGAAATTTTAAAGAAGTATTGTATTTAGGTACCCAACTCCTAACTTCAGACATCTAGGCGCTCTTCAAAGTCTCACTATCTTATCTGCATCTCTAGACACCTAAATACCTTATAAAAATCTGGTCCTTAGTGGTTTATCCAGTTCCACAATGTGGCAGCATCCAAAAGAAAGGGATTAGATCCAAAGCTGCTTGAATGACTTGCATGACTAGTTACAATTTAAACCTCTCTGTTGCTTGGCTACACCCTGTTTGGTGTTAGCCCTTTCCTTCATTTCTCTTAGAGTGCAATTTCAGGATTCTCAAAGTAAGTCTCAAGCTACCACTGCTGCCAACAGTGATTTCTCAGCAGGTTCATTTAGAACCTGCAACTCTTCCCCCCTTTGTGACCTGTGACCAGACAATTGTTTCCCCAAAATAAAGTATTGTTAGTTTCAGTGGTGGGAACATAATAAAGCATAAAGAGAAACAATACCTTATTCTCACATACAACACACATTTTCCTTCCAAAATCAGCTCCGTTCAATTAGGGTGTGAGCATTAGGCAGGAAAGCCGATTTTCTGCCTGGGATAGAACCACTCTCTACGATTCTTACTTCACCATGCAGCAGCTGTGATATTACTATTCAAGCAAATAAAGGAGTAGATTGACTTAATGCCTCTTTCTTTTTCACTCCACAGGTATATACAATCATTTCTTTTTAAATGAACTTGATGGTCTACTAATCAAATTGAGCTTTCCTAGTGTAATGGTCTTGTCTGCTAGCTGCTCCTAGTCTCTTGCCTCCTGTTTCACAGCTTTGGAGACCCTTTAGCTCTTTTCAAAATCACAGACTTACCCATGGAGACAATTCTTCAGAAGCAGGTAGGTTTTCAGCTTTAGTTAACATGGAAAGGGTGGGTGATTCATCTAAAGATTAGGCTCTGGTTCTATGCAGCCATAATTCTGAGAAATTCTTTTGTTTAATTCACCGTGCCTTTCGAAAATAAGTTGCATATTATATTCTGGGATGTGTGGTATGCAAGAAAATATGGTAAGATAGTCTATATACACTTTTATCTTGCCATGCACTTAGAAACTTAGGAAGACCTGGCTGCTTCTGATCTCTGTACAGCCTGTTCCTTCCAAAAAACCCATGACACCTACCTATTCTCCACCAGCTGTTGAGTGTGCCCTTATAATAATTAGTGTCCTTTTGATCTTTCATATGCTTAGCTTTGGCAGATGGACTGTAAAAGTTTGACTGGGGCCTAGGAAGAGCATCATCATGGCTTGATTACTCAGGGCTACTATTTATGCAAGCTGACTGGCAACATTTACTGCAAATGGTTATCAATCATTATGTTGTCTTTCTGCTACCTACAAACAGGCCTCCTCTATTAAACTTAGATTAACACACGCAAGCAGTAAATACTCAACAAGTCTAATATGGTTATAGAGTAACTCTGAATATGCAATTATTAAGGACCTCCGGAATTCATGCCAGAAGTGCACGGTGGCTTCTTTAATTTTGGCATTTCCCCCACATACCTCCCACACTGCTGATTGGCAGAGGGCCTTGGTCACTCGCCACCCATGCCTGATGGACAGGAGGCAAAAACTGCTATGGCCAGGCACAAGTTGTGATTGGCAGGGCCCCTCTGCCAATTACCGGCGGCAGGGTACATGGGAGAAATGACACTGGGGTCCATGGAGCCCCAGCCCAATTGTTGTGGTGGGTGCACACATGCCTCGAGGCTGAGGGCAGAGAACGGGTCAGAGCTGCACTGCCATAACAAGGATCAGGTCCCCTCTGGCTCTCCTACTGTCTGCTCTGTGGAAACTTCTCAAGGTAGGCAGGCCTCAGCATGTGTATCAGAGCATGGCACACAAAGGCATTTTGCTTGGCACGCGTGCCTTGGGGCAGATGGTGGGGGAGCTGCAAGGGGTCAGATCCTTGTTGCGGCAGTGCAGTCCCAGCCTCTTCCCTGACAGCTGACTTGAGGCACACATACACCCACCGCTGGCAACAAGCTAGACTGGGGCTCTGCTGTCCCCAGTGCAGCTGCTTGCAGCTTCCCCACTGCCTGCTGTGAGCAGCCTGGGCTTTGTGGCAGGGGCCCCAGAGTCTCAGCCAGCTGTAGCAGACAGCCAGGAGACTGCAAGAGGCTGTGTCAGGGTCTGTGGAACTCTGGCCTGGCTCATTTCTGGCGGTGGGTGCATGTGCACTCAAGACAGATGGCAGGGAAAGGGCTGGGGCTGTGTTGCCATAGCAAGTATCAGGCTCCTCACAGCTGCCCTGCTGTCTGCCCCCACACACCAACATCTTACAAGCTGAAGTTGCTAGTGTTTTGGTGCTGCTCAAAGATGTTGCCGACCCCTGATATAACTTATCAGAAGTCCCACTGAACTTGAGCAACTGGCAGCCAGTAAAGCACATTACATGAGTGACTAGTGCTTCCCAAGTCTGGAGGCGCCAGATTGCAGGGGGAAAGAGGGGTTCTCTCAGCAGCTGATTGCTGAGCCCGGAACTAACAGCGGTGAAACTGGCATTGCACTTCTGACGGCACTTCCAGTTTTGTGGCTGGGGCTTCCAGGGGGTGAACATGCACTCACGTGCACCCCCTATGCATCAAAGGCACATTATCACCACAGATCCTCCACAACACTCTTCCTCTGCCCCTTCCAGGTTCTCTATAAGCAGGTATCTCTGTAACTTGCGCTGAAAGTACCTCTTGCAGCAGCTCCCTTAATGTTTTCATTTTGCCACTTGTCCCTCCTGCCGGGCTGTTTCACTGCTGATCACTGGGGAAGCAAAAACCACAACATATTTAAAACAGTGGCAAACGGCCTAGCCAGTGGGGCCCCTCTGCCAAATCAGGGGCAGGGGGGAGAGGGAAGGGGTGTGCAAAGGGAAAAATGGAAACACTGAAGGAGTCACTGCAGGGGGGGGCGGGGAGAGGGGGTACTTCTGGTGTGATTTACAGAGATCCCTACCTCTAAGAAATCAAGCAGGTTGGCTTTAGGTTTACTGCAGTGTGCATGCACCAGGTGAAGCTGGAGACAGTTGAGGAGACTTTTTGGAATGGGAAGGTTAGAAAAGGATTTGCTTTAATGTTGCAAAGGAGATGAATGCACCACTTAGCCTCACTAAACTGGAACATTCAGATCCCTGCACTGACGCAGACGGAATACAAGGAAGTGGAGGAGAAAGGGATTTAACGGTGGGGGTCTGCTACAGACCACCCAATCAGGGGGAAGAGCTAGATTGGGAATTCTTAATTCAGCTCACGGAGGTAGTTAGGTCAAAGGACGTGGTCATCATGGGTGATCTAAACTTTCCAGACATCTGCTGGGAAGAGCAGTCATCCAGGTCTGACTGCTCACGTAGGTTCCTAATCAAGATACAGGACCTCCATCTAACCCAGGAGGTGCACAGCCCCACCAGGGGAGACGCCTTGTTGGATCTGGTCCTGCCTACGGGTGATGACCTGGTGAGGGGTCTGCGGGTGCTTGACCACCTGGGCGACAGCGATCATCGCCTGCTGGAATTCACCATCCAGTGCAAGGTGGCAAAGGCCTGCAGCAAGGCAGCAGTCCTGTACTTCAGGAGGGCAGATTTCAATGAGGTAAGGCGAACAGACGGAGAGACACTGAGGTCCTGGAAGGGAGGGGAGTTGGGTGTCCAAGAAGAGTGGTTGTTTCTTAAGGAGACGATCCTCCAGGCCCAAAGGGAGGTCTTATTTGACTCGGAGAGATGTGGGCAGTGGGGTCCTGCAGGCCTCGGTCCTTGGGCCTGCACTGTTCAACATCTTCATCAGCGACTTGGACAGGGGAGTAAAAAGCACCCTGTTCAAACTTGCAGATGACACTAAGATGTGGGGAGAAGTGGGCACGCTAGAAGGGGGGAATAGGTTGCAATCAGACCTGGACAGGTTACAGGGATGGGCGGATGAGAACAGGATGGGTTTCAACATTGACAAATGCAGGGTACTGCACCTGGGGAGGAAGAACCAGTAGCATACCTACAGGCTGGGGAACTCCCTTCTCATCAGTGCAAAGGCAGAAAAGGATCTTGGTGTCATTATTGATACCAAAATGAACATGGGCCGACAGTGTGGGGAAGTGGTCAGGAAGACCATCCACAGATGCATCTCAAGCAGGTCCAAGGAGGTGATTCTCCCCATCTATGCAACACTGGTCAGGCCTCAGTTGGAGTACTGTGTTCAGTTCTGGGTGCCGCACTTCAGGAGGTATGTGGACAACATTGAGAGGGTCCAGAGGAGGGCCACCTGCATGATCATGGGGCAGCAGGGCAGGCCCTACGAGGAGAGGCTAAGGGACCTGAACCTGTTCAGCCTCCACAAGAGAAGGCTGAGGGGGATCTAGTGGCCGTTTACAAACTGGTCAGGGGGGACCAGCAGGCACTGGGAGAGTCCCTGTTCCCCCGAGTACTACTAGGAGTGACAAGAAATAACGGTCACAAGCTGGCAGAGGGTAGATTCAGGCTAGATATCAGGAGGCGCTACTTCACTGTCAGGGCGGCTAGGATCTGGAACCAACTTCCAAGGGAAGTGGTGCTGGCTCCTACCCTGGGGGTCTTTAAGAGGAGGCTGGATGAACACCTTGCTGGGGTCATTTGACCCCAGTACTCTTTCCTCCCATGGCAGGGGGTCGGACTTGATGATCTGCTCAGGTCCCTTCTGACCCTACCAACTATGAAACTGAATTTTGAGATTTTTATTTTTCATTCACCCAAAGAAAAAGTTGCTGCAAAGGTCTGGAGGGTTTCATAAAGCAGTAGCACAAACTAGTGACTGGGTAAAAATTACTTCCTGAAGGTAGTACAGGTAACGCATTTATCAGACATTTTTGTCATCTATTTTTACAGCATGTCACAGGAGGCTGCATTTGTTTTTTGTACAATATGGTAAACTTCCCTGTTCGTTTTCTTTTTGCTGGCTGCCAATTGGAAATACTGGATAAATTCTAAGAAGGTCATTTGTGAGCTAAAACAATTGAGCAGCGTGACTGCTGCCTGCAGACCTTTAACCATTCAGATTAACAGGGTAGGTCTATTAAATTCAAGTCACATCTAAGTTCCATTACTGTTAAAATAAACTACATAATCCTCTCACCTTTATATTAGCTTTCACACAGTGATCTACTTTGAAATAATAAACCTTTTTACATTCCTATATAAAAGATCTTGCAATTTAACTCAAAATTCGAACATGCAGTACCTCTAATGAAAACTGAGCTTAGATATGTACAGGAGTGACTGATGCCTCGAGTCTGGGAGCACAATTTGTGGTCGGGCCCAGGGGCGGGTCAAAAGCCCCCTCTCCACTCCTTTACTTCTTTGCCACAGCCGGCCCATGTGGCAAAAAAAAAATGCCCCATCCTGAGCGGTGCTGAGTCACGGGCCAATCTCCGGGGGGCTGGGGGGGATGTGCCTCCCCTGTACCTCCCCTATCAGTCTCCTGTGGATACGTACTGCATTTACTTGGATCTAAGGCAACGCTGAATTTAAGATGACCCCTCCCCATTTTTTGACTGTAGGCATGGAATATTTTAAATCTAGTTTAATTTTCCATGTCTAGAATCCAGTTATTGGAGGGTTCACTTGAATTCATCCCTCCTACCACTGTCACAAGGAAAGTAGTGGCAAGAGAAGCAACGGGTTGGGGGCAGGCAACCTGACCCATGCCTGCCCCCATCTCTCTACCAATGCCTTGCCCTCATGCTCCCCCCATACCATGTGCCTTTTCCCCACACTCTCCCATGCACCCCTATCTGCCACATAACCACCCTGGTCTGCCCAGAGCTGCAGCAGCTGCTGGCATGGCTCATACTAGATTCTAAAACAAGAGAAGGTCCCCCCTGCCATTATACTGACTGAGGAAAACACCCTTGTCTTATACAGGTTTCCCTCACTTTATGCAGGTTCTGTATGTGCAAATTTGCTCTTATGTGATGACCTTTTTTATACCAAAAATTCGTTATATGTGAGATAAATTCACTTTTACGTGATTGGTGTGGTGGAAGCCCACAGTCAGCTGCTTTGTGTGGTGCATTGTGGGAGTGACACCATAGGTGGAGGAAGAAAAATGGGGGGGGGGGAGGGAAGAGGGGCGGCCTGAGCCGGGGGGGTGGTGCCTGGGCCGGGCTGTAATGCCGGCCCGTGCAGCCCAGCACCCTGGGAGCTGTAAGCCATGAAGCCGCCCAGCAGCAGCGCCCATGGCTGCTGCTCTGAGCAGCTAGTGCCCATGCTTCTGGAGCTGCAGCTGCCCCAGGAGCAATACAACACCACATTTGTAAGTGGTAGAAATGGATCTGGGGGTCAGTACAGTTGAGGTCTTGCAACATATTCCTATTTGTTACATGGTAAAGTGGGTTCCCTTTATGCAAATTAGAGTTATGCACCATTTTCCAGAAACGCATGTACAGTTTAAAGTGAGGGAAACCTGTATTTAAGAAAATACGGTATCCATATGCACTGCTGTAATGTGGAGCTGGGCTATCATCATGCTATATCCCAAATGCACCATATTTTCCTTATATTAACCTTACTTTCCAAAATACTTTGCATGCCCTTTTTCTTGAGTTCAAAAAGAGCAAAGTATACGTAGGTTTTTACCACAATTTCTGTGAATAAAATTAAACACAAAATCAAGTACATGATGATAAAATATACATCCTTGTATATACTTGTTACAAGCAGTGCCTAATCTTCAGAGCAGAATATTAAGAAAGAACTATACAGATGTGTTTCCAAGTGATATGTTCTCCCTCTGGGAAAGAAACTCTCCCACCTGTGGAGAAGGAATAATTCTGGATAACGCTTTACAAGTTATCAGGCCTCTTAATGGGACTTAATTGCCAGATCCCACAGGAGGTCATTATGGAGCCTAAATATGGAACTTGGAACCAATTAACTTTCAAAGCCAGTGGCATCACTTTATAACTAAAGCATGTGCCATGCTGCTCATACTTCAATATTAATTAAGTGGTATTTTAAAGGATTATTTAAGGATTTTTGGTTTGGCAAATAATCAGACTTATCTGAAGAAATCAATTCCAGCCTATTAGGTTTATAATAAAGCTGCCTACATTTGGAGATGTAAAATATGTAAAGAAAGTTACAAACAAAATTCTGATGCTAGTTTTGGTAATATGGGAGCTTTTACTTAAAAAAGGTTCAATTTGATAATCTGTCTAGGTTTATATCAATTTTGAGATGCTTCAGTGTTAGAAAGGAACTCTGACCCAATGGTTTTTAGTTTGTTCTGTCAAGAGATGGTTTCTTTTAGGCTTTTCATAGTCTGAGATGTCTCTGGTAACTGCTTTGTTTTAGAGTAGAAATACTTATCCCAACACACTACTATTTACATGACCGTCTGGATTTCTAGATTTGACACCTAACCCTCTGAGCCTCTTCTTGGAGTCCACCAACAAAGTTCACCTGCACTTAAGGACTAGTGCTGCATTTTATTCAATGGCTGCTAATAAAAAATAGGCAAACCTGGAGAGGTGGACCAGAACCTAGGATGTCCCTTGCTACTGAGCTAGTCATGTCCAGGAACCTGCCGTCTCTCTCTATGGTCCCATGAATCTTGCATTTCTAGCTCAGTTTCAACCAGATGGATGGAGTGTCTCACCACCTAGCCTAACTTATTGCATTATTTTTGCATATAATGCACACTTCTATTTCCAGCAGTTGTTTTTTTGGGAGAAAGGTGCAGGTTGTATGCAAGAAAATATGGTAATTTTAGGAGGGAGTTTCTGGCTGTGAATTGCAACTTCATGTAGGTGCCTAACTTAGAGCTGCCTGGAGGCAGCTAAACTTGAGAAGCATGGGATTTCTGACATCCTTCTCTTCAGAATTTCCCATGTCATCTTGGCTATCTCCTTACTCCAGTGGTCACCAACCAGTGGATCTTGATCCATCGGTAGATCTCGGAGCCTCTTAGAGTCAATCCAAGGCTGAGGTAGGGGAGCTGAGCGCCCACATGCATGCACACATGTGCCCTAGCCCAGCAGGTCAGTTTGTGGGGGAGTGAAGGGGCGGGGCCTAGATCAAGGCGCCTGCGGTGAGGGACAGCGCCGCAGAGGCAGGACCAGGGGTAATCTGAATGGGGCCCTGGCTAGGTGGGACTTGCCTGCTGAGGAGGTGGGGCCCCAAACTATTTTTTCTTCCTCTGCCTCGATCTGTACCCCACTTCCCTCCCCACAGACTTACCTGCTGGGTGGGAGGTGGTGGTGGTGGCGGTGGCGGTGCATGGTAGAACTTGGGATGCTTTTGAATGTCAAAGGTGATCTCCTACTTAAAAAGGTTGGAGACCACTGCCTTATTCAATGTGCTGGCTTTTATGAATCCAATTCTGAGGTACCTAAAAAAAACAAACTCTCCCTATATTTTGTACAGAGGTGATTATCCATCTGATGTCAGGCAGAAAGTAGGGCAGGGTGACACCTTAGACACTAACTTTGGTTTCTGACTATAGGCATCTATACATAAGCTCAGAGGCTGCTCTGATACACTGGAATTCCAGTGCATTGGAGCAGACTTGATTAATCGAGTCTGCTGGAGCATGGCAATTACTGTGCTCCAGCAGCCTCCTGTATCAGCACCCCCACACTTAAAATGACAGTGGGGCCGCTGGAACTAAAGCTCATCAAATGCGCTTTAATTCAAATGCCCCCACTGTCACTTTAAAAGTTTGGGGACACTGATACAAGATGTGGCAGCACTTTAAATTAGAGCAGCTCTTTGAGCTGTTCCAATTAAAATACTGACCTTCCCCTTCTCCCCCACCCCAACTTCACATGCAAAAGTGTCTTAAGTCTCTAAAATGCCACCCTGCCCAACCTTCTACCTGTATATTGTACAGGAAACAGATGACTAACTGTGGACTATGGGATTTCACTTTGGATGCTTGCAGCAATGTACAAAAACAAAATAAAACAAAAAAAAATGGTGCTTTACTTTAAACTTCGGGGAATTCTCACGCTGTGCCCAGCACATACCCAGAAAAGGCAATGCGTTAGTTGCACCCAGCTTTCCCAACGTCTATATAGATCAGGTGCTTCAGTGGGGCTTTTTTGGCACTTTTATCTAATAGCTGATTGAATCAGCTTTAGCTAAAAGCACCTAAAAGTCCTGCTAAAGTGCTTGATCTATACAGATGATGCAGAGCTGGGTTGAAGTAACACGCTGTTGCTTCTGATAAAGCGTGTGCCCCCCCCACAACACCTCCCCCCCAATCTGTCAGTGCCCTTTGGGGCCAGGCACTTGTAAGTTAGGGTAGTAATGCTGACCATCACCATGCACAACTCCCTTTGCAGACCTAACCTTAATACCCTAGTAAATTCTACTAGATGCAAGGTACCAACAAATTAGGTGCTGCAACACACCACAACACCCACATTCCACCTTATGACTCTAAAAGCATTGGGTCAACAAATTCCAACTGCTACCCTACAAACCATTAACATCATTTCACAATAGGTATGTGGAGCTCTCATTCCTATCCCCTTAGTTGTTCTTGATTGATTGTTGCACCTATCCTGAAGAAAATTTTCTACATGTTTGTTAAAAGCCTAAAATTCAAAGGACCATTAGTAACCAAGGGAGCTGACTGGTAAAGTGACTATATGCAGCCTTCTAACTTCATATAAAGTTAAGTTAAAACCAATATTTTGAATTTCTTTCACTTATATACAAGAAGAGCAAGAGGAATTTTAGGCTGCAAGTTAATTTATTTGCAAGTTATTAACTGCAAGCTAATTCCTGGTAAGATTAGAGAGGAATGGACCAGGTGTATATATGGTGGCAATTGTTAACCACTTAAGCAAGCAATTAACAAGCCATCAGCACTGTTGAACAAAGGGTCTATTACCCTTGTGACTCTACACTTTTTTGGGTGAGGTTAAGGAGGTACCTGTAGATACAAAATTCTCTCACACCCAGAAGGATAGCTTTACATGAAACCAGAAGTGCCAGTAATAACCCCATAATGAGATGATTTAAATTTGAAAGAGGTTAAACTAACTCAAACTATCCTAAGCATCGAGTTCTCTCATCTTCAGATTAGATGCTTACATGTTAAAGTTCTTCATTTAATCCATTTCAAATTAAAACCTTGCTAGAAGAAGCTAATAAGTCTGATTTAGCATTTCTAATTTGGAATTTCTAATTTGGAAGGCAACTGAATATATGAAAAAGGGCACTCTGTGTCCAAAACTTGTCCACAACTATACTAATAAAAATACCACAAAACAATCCCTTGCCTCTGAACCACTGACAGCCACACCACTCTAGCTCTTCACATGGTCAAAGCACAAAACAGTTGCAAGAAATAAAAAAAAAATATTTTATACATAACTTTGCAATGTGCAATCCTCAGATAGAGTTGGGGTGACGTAGCTGTGAAGGTCCAGAAAAAAAACATCTTTTTTATTGAATTAGCCATATCTCTCACAAAAAAAAAAAAGATATAAAAAAAAATTGGTGCCTCTGTCAAACTTTGTGTCATTACTGAGCTATTCTAAATAGCAACATTTTCTGTATTTTAGTACATTAGTTCCAAAATGTCAAAAGAAAATACAGAAAATGTTGCTATTTGATGCTATTTACATGGGCACTGGAGAAAAGGCCCAAGATTCAATGTATGGATGAGGGTATGTGCTTGTTCTAAACAGAAGAGTCAGATTAAATATGGGAGAGAAAGCAGAGGCAGAAGGATGCACTCAAGGTCATTTAACACATCAGGAAAAGGAGGCGTATGTAAAAGAAAACACTGTGTTGCTCTGTAAGTGAAACATCTGTGTTGCCTATATTTTTGGTACCTCAACGGCAAGAGTTGCAGGAAGTCCTGGGGAGGACACAGGTTGTCTTAGCTACTTAACTGACAAGTGGTAAATGTCAAAATTACAGGAGGCACACACACACTTTGTCTGTCATGAGCAAACATAGATTTCATAGACATTAGGGCTGGAAGGGACCTCGGAAGATCATTGAGTCCAGCAGGGGCTAGAGACTTGAAATTCTGGCAGTGCTTCCACTCAAGAAAGGCAAGGGTCTTTGGGCTGATGTGATATCTTTTATTAGACTGACTGAGTAGTTGGAAAAAAGTTCTTTGCAAGCTTTCTGGCACAAGAACCCCAGTGCTTGAAGAAGGGTGTTTGGGCTCGAAAACTCGCAAATAATTTTTTCCCCAGCTACTCAGTTGTTCTAATAAAAGATATCACATCTACTCAAAGAACCTTGCCTGCCTATATGTTCTTAGAGCAACACTGCTACAACACAACTCTCCACTCAGTTCAGTGTTTGCAGTTAGGCAAAAATGCAGGTCCAAAAAGAGAAAAAAGTGTACCAATTATCTTTAAGTGACAACAACAGGCTAAAATAAAACACAGCAGTTTAGAAGACCCCTAAAGACTTCCAATACCTGCACCTAAGACCTGAACCTTATATTTAAAGCATTTGCTTCACAGTTTCAGCGATACCATCTTGACATTTGTAGCCAAGCCACATTTGTGACAAAGGGAGCCAAGAAGACAGAAGCGTGTGCCAAAAAGACTGTTTGGGGAAGAAAATACAATAATTCAGACTATAGTCAGTTGCTCACTTTTTTCTTTTCTCATGATTTAATACTACCACAGACACAAGTCTTCAGCTGACATACAATAGTGGCGAGGGGACGGATTTACCCCTCTACTGTCAATTGCCCATTTTAAAGGAGTTAGCTGATTATCAGTGCACAGGACATATTAAAAGTAGAGGTGCATCAATACATTGGACCATATCGTATTGATAACTGACATTATCAGCAATCGTTTTTTTTTGGGCTGATGTGGCCGATAATGTAATTGATAAATGCTGCGTATGTGCGTGCAGCTACAGCATGCATGCTGCCAGCCCAGCAGCTTGGACAGCAGCATCTGGCTGGTAAGTCTGTTGGGGGGAAGAAGCACAGGGGAGGGACAGGGCATAGGGGGGCAGATGATGCCCCAACAGGAAGTGGGGCAGCGGCTGGGGCAGGTGCTGCCCATCCAGGGGAGGGAGGGGCATGGGACAGAGGTGTGAGTGGCTCGTCTTGGGGGGCAAAGGGAGTGGCGATGGCAGCTGCGCACAGCCCAGGGAAGGCATGGGGGTCACCACGTCTGCCAGATCTGTGCATGAAGCAAGGGTCGGCTGCTGCTGCGGGCAGCAGTGGTGCTGGGAGGGAGGGCTATGGCAAATTTTGGGGTGGCTAGACAAAGTCACTGTACTGAGTTAGACAAAGCCTTGGCTTGGATGATCTAGTTGGGAATGATCCTGCTTTGAAGCAGGGTAGTTGTACTAGATGACCTCCTAAGGTCCCTTCCAAGCCTAATTTTCTATGATTTTATGATTGTGAACTTCATGAGGGGAAATGAAAGAGAACTCTACCCAATGGAATCTACAAGGGAATTTTAGCAAAATATAAACAGCTAAACTGGAATTTGCCTAGCTCACTGGGGCCCATACCAACACAGGCTGTGAGATCCAAAGTTCTCATCCAGCACCAAAAAAAGCCAGCACTTCCAGAGATCCCCCCCCCTAACTCTTGGTTTAATATTGACTAAGAAGGAAGAGTACCTCCATCATTTCCTGCAACAGATTTTCTTGAGAGATCTATGATTCGGCTATTAACCCCAGTTCTCGTTTAGCCTATAAAACAGCATGAGATCACAGTGTGGCAGAAGGCCATATTAAAGTATAATGAACATCACATTGCATACAGATGGGAAGACATTTTTCCTAGATTAAATTAAAAAGTTTTATGCAAATACATAACATTTTAGATCTTTGAAATAATCTTATTATTGTAATTGAAGAGACAAGTAGCATCCCTTGAGACCTTATAAAATTATACGGTTAACTGTATAACGGTAAGATCTGTAATACGTAGGGACCTACTCAAACAGCGATTTTGCAGAAATGGAAAGGTCAACCGATCTCCGTGAAATCCACAGTGGAAAAAAAAAAAAACTTACTAAAAATAAAATGCTGGCTCCCCAATGGGAGCCAGCAGTCCTCTTGGCCACTGTGGCCTGACCATGGAAGGAGGGAAGGGGAGTAGCCAGCATGAAGGAAAGGATGCAAGATGCCTGCTCCTCTTGCTACTGATTGGCTGAAAGGGCTGCCTGTCATGAAGCCCCAACCCTCTCCAACAATCAGCTGCAAGGGGTGGGGCTGCATGACAGACAGTCCTCTTAACCATTCAGTGTGGGGGGGGGGGGGAGGAGCACTGGGGCCCCTCCACCAGAGGCATGGGAGGCCTTGCTGCAATAATCTTGTGAAAATACTGGCTGGCTCCATGATCTACCCAGGATATCATCCACCTGCTTCCTTGATTTAGGTATACCCCTTAGTAATAGGCAGCTAATATGCCTTTATATTGAACATAACCTATATGTTAGATGAAGCCAAACTAAAAAGATGCAGACTTGGGATCCTTAAGTCTTACACTAGTAGCAGTTTAACACTGTACCTGCAAACATTTATATTTCACAGAACTCGATAATTATAAGAAGCTGCTAGTGAGAGAAGTCACAGCTAACAAATCCCAAGAGAGATGAAATTCCTTGATAAGTAAGCAAATGGCCTCTCAATTAATGTCTCTGTTAACAATATTGCAGTGTAGTATTACCCAACTCTCTTCACTGGAATACTAGATACATTTATGCTCCAGAATGTATTCACATCAATACAATGTTATTATTTCCCTGCATATAGCTCTAAGCCAACCAGGAGAAGCAAGGGTGATGATATTAGTGATGTTATTTAAGACGAAATCATAAGAACTAAGCCCAATTGTATTCACACTGCACCAATGTGGCATTTAATGGATACAGGATGAAGGAAGAAAGTGTATATCTTCCAATGCTAATTATAAATCTTCAAGATTTTTTATCCTGTACAGTGTTTTTTTAGAAATTACAAGCTTAATTTACTTTGAACTTACCCCTACTTAATTATCAATACAGTGTAGACAAGCATCACAACTAAAAGCAGTCAGGACTACGATCAGGTAAATAGCATAAGCAATCATGTACAGCTAGAAGAAACCTGAAAATAAACTTAAACAAGTTAACCAGGATTTATAGCGCATGTATATTACAGCAAGTATTGGTGGGAATTCCAACCTTTTCAAGTTTTCCTTTCTAAATCCCTTGTATGAAGTTTTATAGACAAACTTGCCGCTAGGTAGAGTACTAAAGTATATAAATACAAAGTAAGGGAGAAACTAACAGTTTACATATGTAGTCTAGTAAACAGAGAAACACAATCAGTGTTAAAGAGGGACAAAATGGCCAAGAACTAGACCCTGTCCAAGATCTTGGTGTCAGCTTCTGAATGATGTGGCTTTGCTGAAACTCCCCATGCTCTCATTTGATGAACATCCTAAATTTAAAGGATTTATGCCTCAAGAATATAGAGCCATAGAGAAGTAGGGCTGGAAGGGACCTCCAGAGGCCATCTAGTCCAACTCCCTACCTGAAGCAGGATCCTTCTATCTAAGCCATCCCAGAGAACCGTAATCTAAACTCTACATAAGACCATCCTCAACCTTGACACAACATAGACCTAACAACCTAACCTGCCACAAGAAAAGCAGGGGAACCACAGCAACTAATGTCCACTTCTATAAAATGTTGTCAGTATACACTCAGGAGGTCCTGGGTAGAGGGCCACAGTCCCCCTTACAGCATATGGCAAAAATCCCCACCGTCCATACCAATCTGACCATCGGGTAAAATTCCTTTCTGACCCCAGTAAGCAGAAGATTGGTGTGCAGAATCTTAGTTAAACTGACCACTAACATTATCAACCTTCATGTCATTATCTTTATAATAGTCATCACCGCTATGAAACTGTAATTTGAATATAAACACCCATGGTTTAACTCTAAAGTAACACAACTGAACTCTTTTTATATCTATACGTCTGAAAACAGAATTTGCCTAAAATTTGTTGGTAGTATATAGCAGTTCCCTAAAGTCACAGAACCTTTTAGTTTAGCCTTTACTTTACTAAAGTAAGAATGGACACAAACATAAATACACATACAAGTTCAACATTGCATTTCAAAAGAGTTAACTTAGATCTTTAGGGCATTTTTACATGCGTTTCTGGTGCGGTGCCAAGTACTTAATTAGTGAGCTGCACTAATTAAAAATGCCCATGTGTCACAAGCATCAGTATTGCTGCACATTTCTGAGCTGAAAAAAATGGTGGCGGGCACTCTGAACTAAAGCTCATCAGATATGTTCCATTTCAAAGCGCACCATGCCATTTTGTCAGCACGAAGATGTGTGGTGACGCTGATAAACATGATGTGCAAGGCTGCCTCAGCGTGTCAATTTCCAGGCTCCAGATGACTCGGTTAATTGAGCGCTGAAAATCCAGCACATCAGAGCAGGCACCCTGAATGTGTGTAGGAGCCCTTACTTTTCCCAAGTAGCTTTCTGTTCAAAGTACTGATTCTAAATGCAAATTTAACACATACTGCAGCAGCATCTCTTGTCTCAAATGCAAGAAGAATGCTAGTGTGTGCATGCCTCTCTTCATTGGTAAATGCTTTTTGGCATTCCCATAAAGAGGTTCTTTGCTTACCCTCCAAAATGTCAACCTCAGAGAACTTTAAAACAGAAGCAAGACTATCCAAAGCGAGTTCTTGCAGTTTTTAGCTCAACCATTAATACCAAACTCCTGTGACATGGAATGTGCCAAAAAACTAAGCACAAAGATAGCAAAGCTCAATTTGTCAAAATTGTAGACCAGTGGTTTTCATACTGCGTTCCATGGAACCTGGGGGTTCAGCAATACATCACTGGGGTTCTGCAAAGAGATTGGGAGTAATGGCCCAGCAGACCAGGAGGCAGTACACCCTCATTTCTGGGGCGGGGTCGTCTGGTACTGCATCAGTCTTTAGGATAGAGGTAGAAGGAGGGGTTCTGGGGCAGAAGAAGTGATATGACAGAGTTCCATGATTTTAGGAAGTTTGAAAACCACTGCTATAGACTACCGACATATTTTAGACAAATTCTGTTCTCAGTTGTTGGGATATTAAAAAAAATGTGTGTTCAGGTGTGTTGCTTTAAATTTAAATCAGCCTAAAACAACAATTTTTGGCTTAAAATGTGCTAAGTCTCCATTTAATCTGACTTTTAAACAACTGTTTCTCTCTCTCTCTCTCATTTTTTTTTTTTAAACTCCTACAGTAGTTTCAGGTGGATCAAACTAGCAAGTGGCAAGTTATAGCCGTACCTAGGACATACTGGAATGGAATTCTACTTCTGGTTTCTGTGCAGTATATTTCATTGGGAATACATTACAAGGAGCTGTAACTCTGACCTAAAATAAAAGAAGTCTTAATAATAACCCTCTCCTGCATTTGTACAGGAAGTTCATTAAATCATTACTATTCTGAAGAAAGACCGCTCTCTCAAATATAAAGACAATTTCTACCCTTGGCCCCCAAGAGCTACTTACAGTTCCAGAATAAGAATGACATCTGTTTTGTTCTCATAAACATCATGCAGTGTTATCACATTGGGATGCTGGATCTCTTTCAATATGTTAACTTCTCGTTCAATATCTTCTCGACTCACTCCCCGTCGGCTGGATTTTGTTCTCCGCTTCTTGATGAATTTTGCTGCATACTGGTGACCAGTGCTCTTCTCGCGGCATTTTCTCACTACAGCAAACTGCCCACTAAAAAGAAGCATAAAAAGAAATGGTATGTTTCTAGGAATTTTAAAATTATTGATAATTTATATTCCTTATCTCCAGAGGAAACCTGTTGCTGTAGATGGTCAGTTCCGCTGAAGAACAGTATTTTTTCTTGTACAATCCAAAGTAATACATGGATAAAGTTGTTACTAAAAATTTCTCCCCCCCCGAATAATTCAGAGCCATTATTACGTATTTATGTCTGGCTCGCATAATTTTATTTAAATAAAAGATACCTGGTTTCAATTAATTTGAATTTACTTCTGCTTTTAAAAGCAGAGGATAGGGAATGAGATAAGCATAAAACTCTTGATATTATCAACTAGCCCAACAGAAAAGGTTTGAAAGGAAAATTACAGTAGCATATTCAGGAACATGAGATGATGATCCTGTCTAAATGCATAGAGGGATGAATAAAGTAAGAGTTGTTGACCCAGAACCTTGTGTTTGAGTTTCAAGACTTTCACTTGTCCTTAAAGATGGTACACTCCCTCCCGTGCCGGGTCCTGCCTGCTGGGCCATAGAGACAGCTTCCGTTCAGAGCTGGTCTAGCCAGGCTGCAGCCCTGCATTGTGGGCACAGAAATCTTGGCGGAGAACGTGCCCCCTAAGCCCCCCCGATACGTTGCCTGTGCCCCTGGCCCCGCCATGCATCGCTTACACCACCCTTTCCCCACTCACCCACCCTCTTCCTCTCACACAGCATGCGGGGGGGCGCTGAGGCCTGGGGGCAGCAGGTCAGAAAAGAGGGGCACCAGCTGGGCCAGGGGGCTGTGGGTCAGGAGTCAGGGGCACTGTCAGGGCTGGGAGGCTGTGGGGTGGGAGTGAGGAGCAACAGCATGGACAGGGGCAAGATACTGGCATATCAGGGCTGCTCAGCACCACAAAGCAGCAGGGGGGCAAGGGAGACATAGCTGCAGCTGGACCCATGTCCTGGTGAGCAAAGGGGGCAGGGAGACCTCCGATTTTCCATGATAAAAAAACAAAATCAAACACCAAAATACATAAATATTATGGGAGGTCATTCTCCCCCTGTACTCGGCCTTAGTGAGGCCGCAGCTGGAGTACTGCGTCCAGTTTTGGGCTCCACAATTCAAAAAGGATGTGGAGAAGCTTGAGAGAGTCCAGAGAAGAGCCACGCGCATGATCAGAGGTCAGGGAAGCAGACCCTACGATGACAGGCTGAGAGCCCTGGGGCTCTTTAGCCTGGAAAAGCGCAGGCTCAGGGGTGATCTGATGGCCACCTACAAGTTTATCAGGGGTGACCACCAGTATCTAGGGGAACGTTTGTTCACCAGAGCACCCCAAGGGATGACGAGGACGAATGGTCACAAACTACTACAAGATCGTTTCAGGCTGGACATAAGGAAGAATTTCTTTACTGTCCGAGCCCCCAAGGTCTGGAACAGCCTGCCGCCGGAGGTTGTTCAAGCGCCTTCATTGAACACCTTCAAGATGAAACTGGATGCTTATCTTGCTGGGATCCTATGACCCCAGCTGACGTCCCGCCCTTTGGGCGGGGGGGCTGGACTCGATGATCTTCCGAGGTCCCTTCCAGCCCTAACGTCTATGAAATCTATGAAAATACTTAGAATGCATTTTATTATAATGACTGAAGGCTTCTGCATTACCTTAACATTTTAAGTGTAGCAATAAAACTGTGTTCAACTGATACTTATATATATGAAAAATAGGATGCCTAATAATGCACAAAATCTGTTTTTAGTGTTGGGACTGATATGATGAGATTGTACTGCATTTGTTTAATAAAAAAATACTTGCTTTTCAAATCTGAACCAAACACCACATCTACTGGATACAACATACCCGGAAACCAAAACAAAAAATACATGTACTGGGACTGCAAGGATTTAAGGATCATTTTTGATCATTTGACTGCTGACAATTCCGTGGCCTTAACAGGTTTTTTATGCAATAAACCCAAAAACATAGGATTGCAAAGGACCTGTGGTCACATATGATATAAATCACATTAATAAACTTGCCAAGATCCATCTTAAAGCTAGTTGAGTTTCTGCCCTCAATTCCTCTTGAAGACTACTCCAGAACCTCACTGCTCTGATTGTTAGAAAGCTTTTAATTTCCAGCCATATTTATTCTCGACTACACATGATTCATACCCCACAGCACTTATTAAAACATATGTTTTAAAATAACAAAAGAGGCTGAAAGGAACATATAGAGCAGGGGTTGGGAACATTTTACGAGTGATAAACCAAATTAGTGCAGCTCGCTCCCAGAGGTGGCATTGTGCTCCCAATCTGGCAGCTGCTTCCTCATTGCCAAAATGCTACTGATGTCCCCCACCCCAGAACTGCCACAGACATCCTGGCTTTGTGGGCTCGATGACACTGCCTGGCAGGCTGGATCCTGGGTCCAGACCTTAGGCTGCTAACCACCAAGATAAAAAAAAATGGATAGATTTTCTTTACTTTAAAACCTGCATTAAGGCAGCACTAAATATTATTTTAACTGAAGTATTTTTCTACTTGTGAGCCAATTATATTGTGTAGTAAAAGAAAAAACTGACTGGCCTTAAAAAGCCATTTAATATCCCTGTATTACCATATCATTTTGTGTTCTGAAAAGATAGCAGGCCAGTTTTTCAACTGTAAATAGACATTCTACGCTTTTTTTTTTTTTTTTTTGCATGAGACGCCTCTGCATCAGGTTGATTATAGTGGCCCAAGTTGGAACAGACTGCACGCTGCCCTGACCCTACACCAGCAGAGTCAAGCTACTAAGACAAAATATAGGAAAGATGCTGAGACACTTAAGATTTGAATCACTTGCACAGATGGAGAAGTGAAAAGGATGAGAGCTGCCACAGTGGTAGGCCTGCAGCATCTTGTAGGTTGGAGGTATATAAAGCAAATTATTTTGTAAGCAGCTTACAGCAGCACTGGGGCTGGGCTCTCTGTGCAACACACACTAGCATTGATAAAGTAAAACATATCAGAGTTTATTATTGAAAAATGCTCAACAAAACTTTGCATGAGTGTAAGCAAAAACTATCAGATTTAACTATGACAAGTTGATTCAAGATTACAAATGACAGCCCTTGTTTATGCTGATGATTTAATAGTGTTCCTGTCTAGGTTCTAACACAATGCTGGAAAAATACATACATCTACACACCTACAGAGGGAGAAACAAACTTGCGACTGATCTAGAAAGAGAAATCTGAAGAATAGGGAACTCATAGGACAGTCTGTCATGAAAACTCTGATTTATGTGAACTGATGTGAAGCTGAAATGTGGGAGCTACAAGAAAGCATTTCCCATACAATAAGGGCAATTTTAATATTATTCAAGCCATTTTTTATTTATAAAGAGAAAGAAAGAGAAAGCAGACACTAAAAAGGCAATGTTACATGAACAGCAGTGCTTATGTTCTGATTCCTAATACCTACTTTTTAAATCCTCACAATGTACATTTTTCACCAATTTGCAGTTTTAGATGCATTCCCACTGCCAAATGATTGCAAAATGATTGTCATTTGCAGCACATATAAAGCACTAAAGTTCTTTACATCTGCAAGCAGCTTGCAAAAAGTTTTTTGTGTATAAAAACTACCCTGTTATTTCTGACTTGCAGGAATGGGAAAAGCCACCTTCTCATAAATGAATACTTAACCAGTGTGTGACGTTGAAAGGAATGGAACAAGTGTGAACCTGACCACTTGAAAACAGAGTAGGCTTCAAAAACAAAACCAACACCTTTTTGGTTCATTGATGTACTATGCACTTTGAAATCCAAACAAATATTGGGGCTTAATTACACTCTAGTGGCGTCACTAATGAATATCTCCAGATTTGTCTGCTCAACACAATCAGTGAATTTTCTAAAGAACTTTGGTCTTTAGATTTCTCATCTTTAGCCGTAGCTAGAAACTTCTTCTTAATCCCTTATCTACATAATTTTATCAAAAGTGCAACATTTAGTTGAAAAACAAATACCCTTATATATCAGTTCCAGCCACAGGCTAGTCAGGTTTTGTTTCTGCAGGGGTTTCCCACATTGTTCTCAGAGTACAAGACCTCAGTCTATTCATTTAAGGCATTTAAAAATGAGTTTTAGATATACACTTAATCTTACTGTTGTATTTGTGGTATTCAGTACAGAACCCCACATTCAGCGGGTGGTTAGTTACTGTACCTGAAATACAACTTTCTGCTATGATCAGATTTTTCATAATTGATCTCAAGTCCATTTCTGAACGCGTGTGGGGGAAGAAACCAAAAAGGGTATTTTATTAAAATATTATACAATAGAACTGCAGTTATGAATGTTTCATAAATGACACTAACACCAGCGATAGCTATATGATGACTAGCTCAGCTCCTTCCTGTGATGCTCCCACTGTTCCTTTTGTTCCAAATGCAGCACTTTCACATCCTTTTATAAACCTCATAGTAATAAGACATACGTACGTTGTATAGGGTTTTTTTGTCTTTTTATTAAAAAAGGGGTAAACTACAAGTCTTAATCCCATTTTGGAGACTGAACTGAAGCTAAAGCAAAATCAAGAGAAATAGCCATCTGCCTAGCGCCATGAAAAATGTATCCATAAGACAAGCTCAGATTAGACATTGAAACAGGATGACAACTTGGTGCAAGAAGAAATACTTTAGTTAATAATAGTAATTTGTTTTGTGATCTTGTAATTCCTATTGAGCCAGTAGGTAATTACTAGTCTAAATCTACTCTTTTCAGGGCACTTGGCATTGTGCCTCCATATCCAATGATTTTTTCACAACTGTTTCTGATGAAAAATAGTTATCCTATTAGCTTAAAGCCCATTTTTGTTTAATCATTTTTACCCCAAAAGAGTTTTAAACTGCCACTGATAATGTGTGAAAAAATGATTTGACGGAGTGACAGATAATTTTCACTAAGGTACTCTACACTCAGATGCTTATGGAAGCTTTATCGGCTTCAGTTCTTCTTTAGCATGCTCACAAAACAAGCACTAATTAGCACAAACATGGTCAGTTGTAACCACAGATGTTTTAGAACCCTAAACAAAAGTCCTTACAAGGTTGTACTATTTCTTAAGACACTCCCTTTTCAAAAAGATGATCAGAATCACAGTAATTAGAGAAAGAAGAGGCTTTTTAACTATTCTAATCCATCCATCCATCCTGCCAGGGCAGCAGGGCTGCTCCCCATGATATATTTTCTCATGCAGTAGTTCTCAGCCTTTTCAGAGCCCAGGTACCTCTCCACTATTCATCCTCCCTCTCTCCCCCCCACCCAGCCTGTGTCTCACCCACTGTCTCCTCAATTTACATCTTCAACGACTGCCTGTCTTGTATGCATACCAGCCCAGTCTCTGACTTCTTTACTTTTCATTCCATCCAGGAAGAGAGCACACCAACTGCAAGAACTTTCTCAGCCTAACAAAGGGTTTTTAAACCCGAAAGCTTGCTTAAAATTTTTATCCAACTATTTAAGTTGGTCTAATAAAAGATATCACACTCACGCAAAGAACCTTGTCTTTTCAGAGTCAAGGCACCCTTCCACCACTTATTTTTGAATGTGGCAGTACCCCTGGTTGAGAAGCACGATTGGTGCTGCCTCAGCTTACCTCAGTGCTTGTCAACCAGGTGCTGCTGCCTTCAGATAAAACTGCCCCATGTGCCTACTGCACAGCCAGCCTCGGAAAGGCTGTGGCATGTGTGCACGCTCCTCTCCTGTAACCCTAAAGCAGGACAGGAGAGGTGGCTTGGGGTACAGTCCTTCCCAGTGCAGTTGTGTTGCTCCTAGAAACAGAAGTGAATGGGCAGAACAGTCCTGTCCATCTGTTTCCAGGAGGAGCATTTGGAGGGAGGGGGAAAGGGGCACAGACCAGGAAGGTCTAAACCCAAGCCAGCTCCTGCTTGCTTTAGGCTGATTGAGAGCCCTAATGTAGCAGGAGTGTGTGCAGGGCAGTTTTACCTGGCTGCCACTGCAGTGACAACACCTGTGTCACTGCACCTCTGATGAGGGCTTCATGGCACCCTGAGGTTCTCACCCCTCAGTCAGAATGACTGTACTAATGCTTTATTCATTCAATGCTTCATTCATTCTAGTATTAAAAACATCAAAGTTGGGCTTCTACTGTTTCACCCTATAGATGTGATCAAAGAAGATCCTGCTCTCAAGAACTTGTGCTTAACTATTCCCGCCCCACAACTGTTCTTGTCTAAGGAAAGGGGTCAACTATGATGCATAGCCTCAGATATGAGGGAAAACTATGCTCTGCCCACAGACCTGGTACACCTACCAGTACGGAGACAATCCCTTCCTTTTATCTGGTCTTTTCTCTACCTAATTTCTCTCCCGAAGCCTGCAGGTGGAGCCTGCAGGAACCACCAAAGGTAAAGTAGAGACGGGGGGAACAATATCCCCCCCCCAATGCAGCTCTGCAAAACAGCTGGTAGACATCTCATTGAGCTGAATTACTAGTCTATAACTTTGAAAAACAATTTTAAATTTCCATCAGAAGTGCTCTGCAATGGGGAGAGCTGGTCAGCCACTTCCTCTTTCAAAGGCAGGAAAAAAACTTGAGGGGAATTTCAAGAGGAAGAGTATTTGCTTTCCTCTGCCAGGTACAGATGGATCTGGTTTGCTCTCTAAACAGCAAGCCAGCACAAGTCCCATTACAGACCTTAGCACAAACAAGGATCTCTCTCCATTCCTCTCAGTTAAAGAAAACTGCTGCGGCATTTAGTCAAAAATAGTAAAAAACCCAAACCTCAAAATTATCCATATTGGATTTATTTCTGTAGGCACATAGCTTGTAATAGGATGCCATCAAGCTATACTAAACAAAAGAACAGAGGACTTTTGGTTTTCAGTGCAGACAGAAGTGACAAGTTTCACCCCAACCAGCCACAGAAAGCAGTTTATACAGGTTTTCCTCACTTTATGCGGGTTCTGTATGTGCAAATTCACTCTTATACGATGACTGTTTTTATACCAAAAATTCACTCTTATGCGATCAGTGTGGTGGAAGCCCTCGGTCAGCTGCTTTGTGGGAGTGATGTGCACCAAAATATAGTCTACTGTGTGAATCTGTGCTCCTTGCCCGTTGTCTGCAACACGTGTTCCTGTAGTTGCCATCCCTATTATGATAGTGCCCTGGGTGCTTGTGTGTACTGTCTGTTGTTGGTGAGTACCAAAATTGTCTTGTAGAAGTGGTAGAAGTGGGTCTGGGCATCAGTACAGTCAAGGTCTTGGAACATATCCCTATTTGTTACATTGTAAAGTAGGTTCCCTTTATGCAAATTCAAGTTATGCACCCTTTTCCAGGAACACATGTACAGTGAGGGAAACATGTAGCTGTGACCAAACACAAGTGCACAGCTGCAGACAGCTTCAAAGGTGGCTGAACGGGTGAATATCTGATCCCTCATTGCATGAGGTATCAGATAAAAATGTTTCAAAGTGTAGCAACTTTTGTACCTTGTCTTTGCAGGAGCTCCCAGCCTTTTGCTGTTTTCAGAGTGGGGAGGTGAGGGAGAGGAAGGGAGTAGAGGGAATTCAGTCTGGGGGCTTTTAGGTGGGGAGGGGCTCTAATCCACCCACCCTACCCTTCAGCACCAGCTGAGGAGCCCCCGAAATGAGCTCCCTCTACTGCCTTTCCCCTACCATCCCATTCTGAAAACAGCGAGCACTGGCACAGAGCCCTGGCCATTGCTTTGGGAATCTGGCTGCTGGGTCCCAGCCTACAGCTGGATCCCCCCCTTCCCCCCAAACCAACAGTGAACTTCTGTTTGGTTATGGGTAATGGTCTGGGGCCACACTTTGCAAAACTGTTCAGAGTTACAGCTGGAAGCTGCACTTCTGTCTGCTGCATTAAGTCCATAGTAACTGCAAGGGCACTTCTCTGGACTTTCATTAGTGTAACAGAAACAACAATCTAGCTCTCTGTGCATAATCTGAGACAATTCATTATGTGCTTATGCAACCTTCTAATGGTAAGTGAAGTGTTTTGCTCTCCAATACCTTTGGAGTATAGATTTCCCTGTTCAGAAAATTTTTATTCAGAGCTGAAGCTGAGTTTTAAAATACAAAACAGTAGACCAATCAAATGTACTTCTGCTAAAATAGCCTACTTTAATTCACAGTTCTGTCTTTAAACAAATTTGCTAGTTTTTTCTGTCACTGAAACCACAGAGAAACAAAATGTATTTTATATCACTTCTGAGCACCCACTCCAAGGAGCATTTTATCAGTGTGGGATATTTGTAATTGTCTCTGCTTTTAACTTAAAATTTCCATTACAAAAAGAGATGACTGCTGGAAGGGAAATAGGAAGGAGGATATAAAGAAACAGTACTAAAATAAGGAAAATTGAGTACTCTGCTGTTCATAAGAGCCAAAGTAACCAAAGCTAACTCCAGCTGTGTAATACAACAATGATGGTACTAACTAGCAGTGAGATTCTTTCAACCACCATCATCATCATCCAGTCTGGGTTTCTGTCATAAAGGATACCGGAGAACTTAATGAGACTCAGTCATAGCACACTCCTAAGTCTGGTGCAGAGCCAGTATACAGATCAGAATGAGTTTGTTCAAAAGGCTGTATGTCCAGCACACTGATTTTTTTTAAAAACAAGGTAGCCTTCTGTAAAAGTAAAGTCTCCCCAGATGGTGTGGAAACAAGTTCACTATAACACTAGGCACCCAAATGAATACATTCAATCTCACAGGGGACCAAGCAGGCTGTCTGTTCAGCTTGCTTGACTGATTGGGCATCCTTAAATGTGAGATTAAGCAGCTGTGCAACAATACCTTCTCCTTCAGCAACTTCTGGACCCTGCTTGTGTCCAGCCCTGGTTCCCAGAACCTGCCTCAGCCTTGTACCTCAGAGCCTGCTGGATCTCCAATTCCTACCTCTCACAAACAACTTTTTCACACTGATGTGAATTATGCCAGGATCTGGAGAGGAAAGACATGCAGCTGTCTGGGGTCTGGTGCATGCAGTTAGTACTATTCTGGTGCTTCACTGTTAGCTGAGAAGGGAGGATGTAGCAGCTTGATCGCCTTAAGCAAATAACTACCAGAAGATAAGCTGTGGACAGATGGCACTACACTGATATAAGTTACACCCCTCTAGTTTTAGCCTTGTTTTTTCCTGGGCAATTCTACATTCGATTCAAATAAATTTATGCCAGGAGTTGGCAACATACTGCCTGAGAGCCAGATCTGACCTGCAGGGCCAGAGGGCTTTGCCTCTAACTGTGCTGGGGCTGGTTAGTGAGGAGATGCACTAGGGTCAGGCAGGTAGAAGCTGTGCCCGCACTGCTTCCGCTTCTCCCTGCCCCCTCTGCCCACCTGCAGTGTAAGTGCAGCCTTCAGCCACTGGGGAACTGAGCCAGGGCTAGGCAGCTTCCAGCTGAGCCCATGATGCAGCTGCTGCAGCCAGGGTATAGGGAGAAAGGGCAGCAGTGCATCTGCCTAGCTGGTACTGCTCCCCTCCAGCTGGAAACTGCACGTGTGCCACAGCCAAAAAGTTTGGGAGCAGGGAGAAACAGAAGCAGTGTCTGGCCCTGGCATGGGTGCATGCCCCTACCGTCCCCCGCTTCCCCTCCCCACTGTTGACACTCCCCCAAAGCCACCAGCCTACTCTGGATAGGGCTGGGTTTTTCTAACTCATGGCTTATAAAAATTGCCAGCCCATGACTTACACTTAGCGTAAAAATACGTCATCTGTTCAGTTCTTGTTTACACTAGTTAAAAAGCCTGGACCCTGTAAATAGGTCTTCAGTTCTTGCCCTTGATCCTGCCTTAGCCCAGACTGCATTCTTGCCAGGTTGTCCTCAGCACCCCAAGATTCTTGTTTTAACCACTATTTCTGGACTGCAGCCCCTATATTAGTTTCAGACTCAAGACCTCCAGTTTCTGACCCCAGTCCCTAGATTCTCCCATGACTCAAGAGTCTGGCTTTTACCCCATTCTGTAAGTCAAGACAGATGCAGTGTAAAACCCTTCACATTTACAGTTCAGCTATATGCTGAACTGATACATGAATTACCACCTTTTCTTTTCTAGTAAGGCTCCTACACTGTACTGTTAGGGCTGTGTTGAACCAACAGATGTATTCACAGTCTTACAGAACATACAAGATTGTGTGAGGCTTAAGAAAATACCTGCTCGAGCATCTAATGTGGCTGATGAGTTATTAGGACAAATTGCCACGCTTGCTCAGGGAAGGCAGACCAATATATCTTTAGTAAAACAATGAGGAGGGCACCATCTCATTTATACCACGTATTCTCAAATAGGTAGGTATGTACTATATTCATACTATGTACCATACTATCATATTCAAATGCCTAAGCCATATCCTTCCCCCAAAACTGTTTAATACATTAAGTGATCCTTTCTAATTAGGAGGCAGCTTTAATATTGCCAGCATTTGCCTGTGAGGCAAAACAGTGTGTGGAGACCGGGGCAGAGGAGGATGACATTCAAATGGCAAAATGTGAAAACTTAGCAAATCAGAACCCAGTTTCTCTCCTTATCCCCTGATATATGAATAAGTCTTTTTCCAGGGGCCATTTTAGATGAAATGAGGATATGATAAAAAACAAACAAACAAAAAATCCATCTTGTTCTAAAGTTGATTAAAGAGTACAACCAGATGTGGAATTAACTCGACGCATGAATGACAGTCTTGTATCCTATTTGTTCAGTCTTTGTGAGCCAGTTGCCAGAAGTGCTTGTACAGTACTTGAAATTTTTGTGCTTGCTCTTTCTGTAATGTATAATTCATTGGCACAGTCAACAAAAGAATGTCAAAAGGCTTTTTTCAATTTTAAATCCTTGGTATATTGGAGAGTTTTAAAAGGAGATGGTAAATAAAAGAAGAGTTACTTTCAGGTGGAAGGATCTGTAAGAGACTGAATTATTAATTAGGTATGAAAAGCTAGTTTTTAAATATTTTTAATTGTTGAAGCAAAACAGCCAGTGCAAGTACTGGATTTATATGTGAAATGCTTACATAGTTTGAATATGGCAGTAGATAACAGTCCCAGGGTTAGGGAGTACGTTGTATCAATCTACAGTCAGTTCAACCAGCACTGCTCTGGAGGGTTGCAAAGCATTAAACTTGGTTATCAAGTCAGTGGCAAGAATGGTGCCTATTGAACCGAAAAACAAGGAGATGCAAACCTTACAAAAGGAAGCAAGTTTTAGGCTTAGATATCTACTTGCTACAGCAACAGACTGACTAACAAATCCCTTTCCATACCATAAATGCAGAACAAAGGTGGTACAAACTAAAATTTAAAAATTTAACACAACACACATCTTCATTTAGGTTCCATGACAGCAACAGATTTCTTGGAAAAAAAATATTTAAAACACCCAAATACTACTGTGATGGATTATAGCACAAAGCTCCAAAAGAAAGGAATAGAAATTTACATGGATATTTCAGGCACAAACTAAAGGAGTGCACAGAAAGCAATAGTAATTCTAAGGAACCATTCTGAGTAGGGATATGGAGCAGGTGGCAATGAAGTTGGCAAATGTTCCACAGATCATTGTTAGGGCTGATTTTACTCTTTTGATTAATAATCCCAGACAAGTAAAACAGATTTAATTACATTTATCCACAATTCTAAAAATCAAAGGATTTGCTAAAGTCAATAAAGACTTAGAACTAATAAATATGTGCAATTTTATAATTGATTTAAAGCTGAAAGATACAAGCTAATGACCTTTTCCCCCCTTCAAATACATTAACACATAATGAACAGGAAAGGGGTCCTTGGAAAAGCAGCAAGACCCCAGGGCAGATGAGAAAGAAAATAGGAGTTTGCAATGCAAGACTGGCCAAACAAGACAAATCACAAATGGATGTAATTTGGGGCTGCACACATGGAGATAACAGAACAGCATTTTAAATCAATTATAAGCTTTTCAGGTTCCTAGTTATATGCATTATGTGTTACCACCTTTAGGTATGGTTATTACTCAACAAAAAAAGGCCTGATCCAACAACTGTTAGCTTCTCTCTAGAATACGGGGCCAAGCAGCATAATTTTTCCAAGTTTCCTTCTGTTTTAGATTATGCCATTTCAGGAATCCAGTGACCCAACTCCCTGTCTAAAGTATTTGTAAACTATAAATTGTTATTCTGTTATTGAAAATGATCAAATATTTAAGTTACAATGAGAAGCCAATATCTTTAACCCCCCCCCACAAAAAGAAGTGTTTTGCCAAATGGATATCTTTGGTTTTGCTCTCCTAAAAAGGGAATCAAGAAAAAAAAATTCATTACGCAAAATCCTTAAAGTTTTTCTACACCATTCTTCTCTGAAGTACTTTAATTTAAAAACACTTAGGTACTAAAAACAAAACAAAACAAAACACTATGGCTGTGACTTTCAGTTATCTCAGGTGAAATCCACACTGTACTGTCTGTTTAAATCCTGAAAGTAATTGCAAGCTAATCCAAATGGAATTTAATGCAAAGTAAAACGCACACACACAAAACCATATCCTATCCAACAAGAAACAGTGACAATCTCTCAGTTTTTAACACTGATATTCCAGCAAAACAGAGTCAATATATTTGATATAATATGTTACAAGCAAGAAGCATTACTTATAAATTCACTGTATGAAAGAAAATAATGGAATATGTGGCAAGCACAGGGGTCCAAGATAAAATTATGAGAGAAACCACAGGCTAAATTAATTATTGTCATAATGCGATGCAAGTTCCCTGAAATTCAGATTGAAAAAAGTTGTTGAAAATCAGAATGATCAGATTGTGGTAAGTTTTTCTCCTGAACTTGATGAGATCACAGCTGTTTGTTTCTCAGCATTTTTTGTGTGTTTCAATTGTGTATACATATACACATACACAGAGGTCATGCAAACCTTCCTAGGAGCAGCCTCAGAATACAACCTTGATACACATAAGTCGGGGTAAAAGTCTCATGCCTGCAGTATTTCCATTCAGCTGCTACAGAAACTTAATAGGTGTTTACTGAGGGCAAGCAAGAGTGATTTTTTTCCAATCTCCTATTTTTATATTCTTAGAAAGCTAGAGAACCTACTAATCCTAAGTGAAGGCATAATAAAAACTTTCTTGGAGAGAAAAAAAGAAAATATTTCTTATATACCATTCAAATAAAATGTGATATATACACAGCCCTCTGAAAAACCCAAATCATGGATATATTTAAAAACAAAACAAACAACAATCACCATCACCTTTGGGATGCTGGAGTAAAACAGAAAGGAAAAGGGGCAGACCAAATGTTTTCTTTAGATACGTTTTAACAGGCAGAATGGTAAGGGAGGCTAGCATCATAAGTCCCTTCATCATATATCACTTGCTTGTAACATTATGGTTTTTTCAACAGACTCTGATTTTAAAAAGGCAAGCAATTTAAGGGAGTTTGAGTGCTGCCAAGCTTACTGTATAGAAATCTTATTCATGTACAGATTTGGCCAAGATCAAGTTTCACTGAAGTTGGTCTCATTGAATAATAATAATGATAATTATTAAACATGAGGTGATTCAATTGAGGAAACGGGCTGAGGGTTTAGTAATGTAATGAGAAGCAGAAATAAAAGCTAAACCTGTACTCTATGTTCAGTTTGGAAAAAACAAAACCAAACCCGGAATTACTTAGCATTTTTACATTGTAAACTGTAGAGGTCAATCCATTGGCTGGGCTTTTATATCAATCCATCCGCAGATCTATGATGACATTTACCCAAAGCAGCTAAAGTGGTACAAGTTAAGTGTCATTGATGCATGCATGCGTGCACACACCTACACATACTTTGCAGGGCTGAAAGGCATTCATTAACTAGCACAGTCTACTATCCAAATGGAAAAGTACTCGATTCTTGGCACTAATAGTTTGACAGTAAATTAAGTTGCAGATAACTAAAAGAGTTCTTAAACATTAAAAAAAGTACTTTTCTAAACAAATGCATATTTCTAGTGAGTACGTCAAAGTTTATAAACAAAAGAACGAAAAAGGAATTACTGAGGACCTCCCCCTTCTTGATCTTATTTATGTGCAATTAATTCACACATGTGCATCCTATGAACAGAGATATGCTGATAAAGATATAAAAACTCTGCATAAAATATGCCATTTTACACTCAGTGCACTATAGAGCGACTAGATAAGTATTTGATATATTCCATGTTTTGTGTTTAAACAGACTGCATTTCATTAACTGTACAGCATTTAAAAAAAATCAAGGAGCGGAGAAACCTGTAACATTGTATCTTGCTGATGTTCTTTGCCTGAAGGTTAAAGCACCAAACTTGCCTAACACTGCTGACATGTAACAGAATTAAAGTACATTCCTCTTCCTCTGAAGGGGGAACCTGTACATGTTTTCTTTCTAGGAAAGCTTTGATTCAAACCATACCCCTAGACTGAATTCCAGCATGGAAACAAAATATTTCTGCTGCAGAATTACAGATATATTTATCTGAGTTCTATCTGATTGAACCCCACGGTATTTTGTTTTATATCAAGAGCTTGCAACAAATGTTTTACAGTTTAAAATAACATGAAAACAGTTGAGAACATTGGAAAGAAGCTGTTCAAATGATGTTCCTAGTAGGATTTTAAGGGAGGTTATTTGTGTTTTCCTTAGGTAGTCCCCCTACTCAATTTCCCTCCCCCCACAAATATGAGTGGATTGCAGTTTAATTTACTACTTTAAGTAATGGATGCTGTTTTTCTACATTTTATATTTCTGAACAGCAAGGGTAAGTTTACACACATTTTCCTTCTATATAATAAAGTAATCAAGAAGATTTAAATTTTTCCAGAGTCAATTCAAAACAGAAAAGATTACACAAACAAGTATTTAATATGCTATTCATACTGTCTTAATAATGAACACTTTAATGAAAAATAACTTGGCTGAAAAGATACCAGCCATGAACACAAGCTTATTAAGTTGAGGATTACAGTAGAGGGGGATTGGGGGAGGAGGAGGAGAGGAGGAAGGGGGAGGCACAGGAGTGGGGTGAAAAAAAAAAAATGAACACTGGCTTATGACGAGTTATTTGCACAAATCAAATATTACATATGAAAAAGCTCTCAGTTCAAGTGAAGTTTTTATTTAACTTAATAACCATTCACAGCATCCTAATAGTGAGCCACATTCAAGACTTACAAAGCCATTCACCATCATGAAAAAAAGAAAGAAATGTACCTAGAGGTTTTTACATCAGTACACCTACACAAACCCAAATTAGCACAAGATGACTCGGTATAAACTGAAACATTTCAGCTAAATCCCACTAAGTCATCTCTTCGGGCAAAAGCTTTAAAAAATGCTGTGCAGCATGACACAGAATCAAGGAACTCAACTTTCAGAGCCCTGACCACCAGTTCTCAGATATTTAAATTCAGAGACTATTAACTTAAGCACACAGTGGCTCTCAACAAGCAGAAGAGAACAAAAGGACAGAGAAGCAGTCCCAAGGTAACCAGGACAGCAGATACAATACCAGGTCAAAGATTTTGAATCACATTTAGTATGGACAGTCAAAAAGCCCATGGCAGCATCGATCCAATCTATGCAGGTTTCTCTAAACTGTATAGATTGGACCATTAATGAACAGTACTCATGTTAAGTCTTCTATTAGCCAAGCCCAGCAGATGCCGGCCTTGGCCAAGGCCAGAAGGCAGGGGGCGGGCCTCTCAGCACTGCTGGCCAGTGAATGCCCTAGCCCTGCCTCCTCACCAGCCCCCTGCCTCTTAGCCGCCAGGTGGAAAGGACTATCTTGGGGGCTTCCCCCCACTCCCTGTGCAGACCCGAGCTCAGCTGGGGGGGGAGGGGCAAGGCGGGGTTGTGGTCTCCCCACCATGCCCACCCCATCATGGTGCCACCAGCTGGGCTGCGGATCACACGCTTTGCTGCCTCAGCTCTGTGACAGCCCAGGGGTGGGGTCGCCCAGCTTGGCTGAAGCAGAGAAGAGCCCGCCCTGTGAAAGGGGGTTAGCGCAAAACAGCACCATTTCGTTTCGACTTCTGTTTTGCCATTTCAAAGGGACAGCGTTTTGTTTTGCTGTTGTTTCAAAGCACTGTTCCATTTCGTCAAAACTGTTTCACTATTTCCACGTGTTTTGACATTTCACCCATAGGCTATAGTGGGGAATCATGAAAATGCCTATAACTTTGATATTTCCTGCCTGATTTGGATGAAAATTGCAGGGATAGTAGGCCCTTCTGAGGGCATGAAAATTGCCAAGTTTCAAGGAGATAGGCACAGGGGTTTCTGGAAAACTGCACCTCAAACAGTTCAAAGCAAAACTCATATCGCTTGCAGGCAGCGGTAGCCTGCTGTCATCCTGCATGCAGATCTGAGGGCTTGCACCCCCTGGGAGAGCTGCAGGGCTGTGCTGGACTCTTTCCAGGGGGCACGGGTCCCTAGATCTGCATGCAGGATGACAGCAGGTTGTCAATGCCAGCTGGACCAGTGCTGGGCACAGGCGGTGCCTGCAGTGTCAGCCTGCTGAAACCACACGCGCAGATCGGGGGACTGCGCCCCCCAGGAAGAGCTGGGGGAAGCAATCACAGAGCTGGGGGAAGCGATTAGAGAGCTAGATGTCAATAATCAGAGCAGTCCTTCCCCGCTCTTTCCCTTAGTTTCTGTTAGCTGCAATCAAGCCTGGCTTCGAAACTTAAAACGTTTTGAAACTTTCAAAATGGTTTGAGTGCCCTCATTGTTTCGAAGATGTTCAAAGCCTTTTGTTTAGTTTCGAGTTCGCTGTTTTGAGCTCGACTGGTGTTGAAACAGCTGTGGAATGAAACACCAGACGAAATTTTGCACAGCCCTAGTTAGCAGGGCCTGACATGCATCCTAGGATGCTTCTGGACTGGGACTTAACTTGTGTCAGGAAGGGATCAGGAACAAGTTCAGTAGACTGGTCCAACCTAGTGTAATTCAGTTTGATACTGAAGGATACATTCAGGTCTATCTTAAACTGGATTCTGCCATTTTGAACCCGGTCTATGTGCATTGAACTTTTGTTCTGTTACAGGTTTAGACTGGTTTCTGATCACTTAAACTGGTTTATGTGATCTCTGTCCCTAGCCTTAGAATCCAACTGAAAAGCCAGCACAGACTACTGAATAAAGCACAGAATCAAGTAGTGCTCAGGCATTTATCCTTTACTCAAGAACTTTTTAATAATGAAATCACGTTTTCAGCAGAATTTAGTCTTAAGTACGTAAACCAAAATGAATACCTGCATATTAAAAAAAATGGTCTAGAATGGCACGAAAGAACTTCTAGAAAAGTATGTAAGGTGTGATTTGATACTGGTCTAAATACTTCAAGAAACTCAGGACATTCAGACTAAATTCCTTCAGCTAAGCTACCAGCTAAGTTTGAGGGAGGTTTTTTTGAACCGTGATTTGAGATGGTTTTGAGGGAAACATTTGAAATAAGTTGGGAACAACAGCTACCAATTACTACTGCCGAAATGCTACGATTACAGCTGCATGTCTGTCTATGCCATGTCTGATTGTATTAGGAAGCACCTCTGCACAAATACGTTCTGCTCCTGCTTCAGGCACACCAAATCCTGAAAACACAGAAAACAACTCCTGTTTGACATACACCTGAGCTGCACTCAACACTGCTCTCCAGCTTGAGTGCAGCTTAGGTATGTTTATAAAAGCAGAGCTGGGCATGCCCAGCATAACTCCAATGACCACTACGTTAACTTTTGGCATTTGACGTATGAGCTAAGAGTGAATGGGTGGAGCTTGTTTTCAGAGCAGCAGTTTTTAGAAAAGCTAAATGCACAATAGACAAGCCTCAAGTGGACATATTAATGATGGTACTACACTGTGTAAGAGGTTGTATTACTATAGAACAATACAGGAAAGACTCTGACCAACTGCCAAAAGAGAGCAGGAGTCCAACAAGAGCAGGGGTCCAAAATTGGCAGATCTGGCCAATGGTTGGACTCCATTCCCCAGCATTCCCTGCCTGCGCGGTTGGGGCTGGTTTCCATGGAGACCCAAGCAGCAGTCACACTCTGATAACGCCAGGCCAGGGTTTCCATGGAGACCGGCCCCAGCAGCACTGGCAGGGCATGAAGCAGGGCAGGAAGCTGCTCCATGTCTGGGGCTGGGATCTTGTAGTGGTGACAGCATGGTCTGGAGCTGAGGCAGAGCCACAACCCACTGCCTGCACCACCCTGCCCAGTGCAAGATCCCAGCCCTGGAGCAGCTCCCTGCCCTGCTGCGTACACTGCCAACACTGCTGGGGCCAGTCTCCATGGAAACCCTGGTCCCATGCTATCATGGCATCTCCATGGAAAACTGGCCACAGCAATGTGGACAGGGGCGGCTAAGAAATGGAAGTCCGCCACAAGCCCAATCCAGCCTACGGGTCAGACTTTGCCCACCCCTGATTTAGAGGACAGGAGTGATGAATGTGTGGTGTATTATATATGTATTGGTTCAATGCATTATGTTACAGCTCCCATAGAGGATATCAAGCAAAAGACAATTTCAATGAGGGTTTGCCCTTGTGGTCTAGTGCAGCTGTAGGCCTGTCAATGGAAAAAGTTACCCAAAGAGAGACAACGATACAGCTCAACCCTGAGATGAAACAGTCAGCTAGCTTTCTGCGCAAGCACCCTGTCAGTCCTTTAGTTCAGAACATCGTTACTGCAAAACAGATGGACTGGGTTTTCTTTTTTGGAGAGTTGTTTTTAAGACTTCAGACAAACCACTGAATAATAAAAACTTTGTACTTCCAGCTAACTTCTTCCATCCTCTACCCTCTTCATTGCACTCTAACCTTCCATAAAAGCTAAGAAGCCTTAATTTGCTTTCTTTCTTGTGATTACCAATCTATTTTTCTCACTTAACTCTCCCATTCCATGAGATCAGTGGTCTCCATCTTCACCTTTACCATTTTTCTTGGGGATCCTTCAGTTTCTCTCTCGCATGTACTTCTCCGAGTATAACACTTGGGTCTCACCACACCTGTACAGAAAAATCCAGAGCCTGTAAGAGCTTCCTTCTTTATAAGAATAATTCGTTTTTTCCTTCAGTTCTGCTCTGTTCTTTATTACTCCTCCCTCACATGTGCCCCAATTCAGCCAGACTGAAGTCTGGCTGAATGGTCTAAGCATGTCTAAGTATGAATAGTTCCACTGAAGTCCTTGGCAACCTGCAAAAGCCTGCATTTTCCATTGATTCCTCTCTGCCTTAGACCCTTTTCTCCAAACCCAACTTTCTACTTGCAACATCTTGATTATCAAGGTTTGGTTTAGAAAACCAGTTAGCATCTCATTCAAGATTCTCTTTCCAGGGAAAGGGTGATTGCTTCACCACCGTCAAGCTGATAGGAGGGAAGCACATTTGCCAATGGTGCACCAATTCTGGAATTAAACAGCACTTCACTTCCTTGTGCTAGTGATTTCTGTCTTATATTTATTAAATTCAAGTTAAATTAAAAAAGAAAGTTATGTGGTCATAACAACACTAGTTATGCAGTGACCTCTGTACTTTAAATCACCAGCACTAACATTCACATTTATGTGGCATATTTTTATTTCACAGATCTTTACCAAAATTATTAAAGGGTAGAGAGAAATGAAGTGACTAAATAATTCAACACCAAGGTTAATCCAGCAATTTTATGCGCCATGAACAAACCTGGTCCATAGCATGTATAGGTTAAAGGTACAGACTGGAGCAAAGTACTTGTTCTGGAATAAGATTATTTAAGGATTTAATTATGCTTAGTGATAATTAAGAAAGGTTACATTTTCTTCCAGGAGTAACTACATGCAAGTATAATCTTTTTAAGTGTATTAAACATAACAATCCCATGCTTTTGATGTAGTTGCTTATTTCTTATAAGTTTAGGTGTATAGTACTTGAAATAAATACTTAAAAAAAAAAAGAAGACTCTTTTGCGCTGAAAAGCTTGTCTATATCTATCCCACTATGTAGTTGGTCCAATAAGAAGATATCACCCAAAGAAATCCCCCTCTCTCATAATTCCTGGACCAAAATGGATTCAACACTAAAACTACTTCAAAAAACTTAAATTTAACATAACTGCTGAGTAGCAGATGGACAACCATATGATGTACCATTAAGCTGCAGCACTGGCAAAAGGATTAGTCTACAGGGACTGCTGCAGCACTAACACAGACAGAAAACATCTATTTGCTTTTTCACATCTACTCTTCAACTTTCTGTTCTTTGTGCAGAAAAAAAAAAGTGTGTGTTATTTATATTATCCATTTGCATCTGTGCCAAATTCAGCCCATTTCAAGAACAAACAGAAAACACCCCATTTCAAAGGGAGTTTCCTTAAATTCTGTGTTTGAGACTACATTTGGATGCTCACCCTTTTCCAATTAAATTCCACTTTTCTATTCAAGAAGAGCGAGTGTTTTTCTCCTTTTTATTATAATGCTGATTACAAGTTGCCAGTATTTTCCTCATGTGATTGGGTAATAAGCTATCCTAAAACGATGGAGTTAAATTCTATTGGTTTGTAGAAAAAAATACATTTACATGCTACACTTTGGAAAAGTCTCTGGGAAGTAAAACACGGATTACAGAGTTCCCCTTCAGCAGCAGGGGGTTTCAGTAGTGGCAGGCTCCATCAGAAATGTGGTTGGACAGAGGCCATGTCCTAGTGCTGGCCCACCCTGAACCCAAATTGAGTCATTCCAGCTTGTTAGCTAAAAATACTGCCAACCACTATACATATGTACTTGGCCAATCTACAGCTTGTTTAAAAGAAACAGCTTCCCCTACAACTCCACAAAATCTCCAAAACTTTTTGCCTACAGGCATTCCAGTACTGTTAAAAACAGAACTGTAGTTCTGCAGCTAGTACTCAATGGTCTGATCCCACTGTCCTTTAGAGAAATATGCTTCTTTAAGTCAATTAACAGGATGATGGCCTGAATGGAGGACAGAGATCACTGCTGCTTCTTATTTTAAACAAGCCTATGTCAAAATGCAATAGTGTCCAGGAGTTTATGTGCATGGTATCACAGCATTAAATCGCTAACTGCAAAAGCAGCATATTATAAAAAAAGTTACTGTATTCCCCACTTCATTAAAAAAAACAAACCAAAACTACAAACCCCTTACGACTAATATGTCTTCCCTCTGAAAACTACTGTGCTACCACTTTCAGTGTTTCCAAAGATGGCACACAGGAAGCATGGCTAAGCTGAACAAGTTCTTTGGGATAAAGTTAAAAAGTGAATTACTCCCTGTGTTAAGAATGACATGAGTGTATTTTTCCAAAAAAGGCTTGAAAGCAACTTGAGATGAAAGGAGTGGAGGTTGTTCTGCTAAGGCGAGGAGAGAGCAGAATAGTTGAATTTCTTTAAAAGTAGAAAACATTAATGAATCTAAGAAGAAAAAGTCAAGTCTTTGGTAGAAGTTGATGTATTAACATGTTTTCAGATACTGGTTCTTTTTCTATATATAGTAAAAAAAAAAAAAACAACCCAACCAAACAACTCTCCTTTTCTCCTTGGTGGGAAGTTCTTTGAGACCTGAAACTTTTGATTAGGTTTTATGTTCTACAATATGAAATTTCCTTTCTTAGGACAACCTTCACTTTCTTTCACAACATTTCTCAATGCTTTAAGCCTGCAGATACTCTCTTACTTGCCTCTTTTACTCTTGAAAAGTTGGCAGTACATACTTAATGAGTCAGAAGTGTAGTTCTGCAAGAGCACTATTTCTACACTGCTAGGGTCCTTGTAAAACTTAATGCAAAAGATGCGCAGATCCTTCTCTTTACTATTTAGTCTTATGCCACAAAGAGATAAAACATTACAAAAAGTAAACTATTAATAGTTTTCAGGGACTTGAGTAGGGTGGGGTAGTATCACATTCAGGCATTCAATAGGTGGAACAGGATGTGGCCTAATTAAGCAGGCAGCTCAAGATGACAGGCTGTGATCAATGATCATAGAGCCAGACAAACCCATGTGTATTTTAAGTTTGAGCCTTGCCCTCTTTCAATTTCTGAGAGTTGGTGCTGTGCAAATCAGAAGTATTTCACAAGGGCTCCTTCTAGAAGTCTTGTTCTGAGTGTATGATTTCTATCTTGAATCTATAACTCTGAAGGGTTGTAAAACCCAGCTGCAGTCAGGTTTTACAATAAAGAAGTATAATCAAGGAAAAATTCTGTTAGTTAAATAGGAAAGATGCAAAAAAACCCCAACCAAACAGAAAACTCTGGTAAACCGGAGCATTCATGTTTTCAATCATCCATGACTTATTTCCTCCACAATGGGAATGAGTGTAATAAAAGAAAATTAAGTAAATGTGTGACTCAATATCAAAACGTTAAATACCTTACCATCTTCCCTTTTCCTTGTGGGATCACAGAGAGGCTGGGAAGAGAACAGAGCTAGTAGAATAAGTGAGTTTAATTTTTCCAGGAAGGCCTGCCCCACAGCAAATTCACTATGTACAGACTTCACCAGTACAGAGTGAAGTTTAACCCATAGTACTTTGGTAGGGCTCCAAATTGCAATATGCCGCATACTCAGCCAATTTATGGTGTGATAAAAAATGGTGAACTAGCCACAAGGCAACTCCATAATTAACGTGGAACATCTTTGGGGCTGGTTTGTATTACTTCTTAACCTGAATGTGTGACACATGTCCAAGACCTAGGGCTGTCCTGTGCGCTTATCCTAATGGGCAGCCTTGTGGTCTGGATTACTACCTCCCCCCAGTCCAACTGCCAGAATTAGATAAGGTTCCTGAACCAGGGCTGCTCGGTGCTCCATCCCAATATGCCACTGAGCACCAGGATGGGGCAAACCCAGGGGCCAGGCCCCAGCTACAAGGAACAGCCCCCAGGTCCCAGCAGTCACATGATTTGGATCTGAGAAATGTTATGTCCCACCCCAAACATTGTGCATAATGTCATTCATGTCTGGCACGGCAGGACACAAGCTTTTGGGAATGGGGCTTAAAATTCCTCAGATCCCAATGACATCATTATTTTTAACATCTACCAGGGGCTGTAAGTACTGAGTGCCCCTACACACTAGCCTCTGGAAACCAGGAAACAGAGCTGATGTAAAACGCTAACTCCACCCTGCAGATGCAACTGTTCTGAGAATGATGCCCCAAAGTTCTCCATAAACACTAGAGCAACCCATCTTTCCAGCTAATGTGGAGCACTGAAAATAGAGTATGTGGGTAGAGTAACAGAAGCCAGCAGACTATGCCTTCACTAAAGCTTTTTTCACTAAAGCAAAAATCTCCCCTTTTAGGGATGGTCTGGTTTATTATCAACTGGTGAGATCAACCATAAATACCAATAATTCATCTACTCTGCACAAGACAGTTCAGATTTGCCAGAGGTAACCATGTTGGACAATACACTGGTCATCCTACCCATCAGTATGCACTCCCACCGCCCTTTTGTGTTAGATGTCTAAACAGACTGCAGCAAAGATGACTCTCAGCAAGTTGCAACAGCTCATACAAAAATACCATTCATTTAAGGATTCCTTTAGAAACATCATCTGCCCTTGCTGCTCCTCATGGATACTAGCAGTCAGATTCCCACAGTACGACACCCTTATATGAGGTCCAACTTGCACAGCTGCCACAACTTAGCACAGAAATGCACTGATTTATCTCTCTGCAGTATGGCTGTTCCTCATGTTTGACTGATTGGAGGACATCCCTGGTTAAAACATGTTTACAAATAATCCCCACCGCCTCTAGTCAGCTTTAGAGGACAGAGTAGCAGCTCAGGAACAGGGCTAATGTTCCTCAGGGCCCCTTATCTCTGCAAACTATCACCAACAAAAGGTTTCAATATAGGTGTTCTATGCAAAGCAGAGCTTGATGTTAGCTCAACTGCTATTCTTTAGTTGCATAAATAATTCAGAGTGACAAATGGTCCCATGGTAGCTCACTTCATAAATCTCCTTCCTTGGACCTTTAATTCATGAGCAACATTAATCTAAAGTACACTCTTCAAACCTTAAAATGTATCAGCTTATAAAAGTTTTCTGTATGGTAATATCTCGACTAAGATGGTACTCAAAGAAAAACTGCACTGACCTGTGCTTGGAATAGCAAAAGAGAAATACTGTGTATTTATCTTTATATTCATTTAAATTTACTTAACCCTTTTTATTCCAATCCTAGGTAATTCAGACATTGTTTCCTTTGCCCTTCACATTATAAAGGAGCTAGCATCTATATGGACTTTTACTAATTAAAGGGTTAAAAAATAAGGGATAAGGGCAACCCAGAAGCAAGATTCTCTCTTGTAAGATTGCCATTTCATTTTTTTATGGTCGATTTAGCTGTACAAGTGTTATGCCTTTGTGTCTCCGTGTTTTCAAGATTCTGCTTTTTGTACAGCCTGCCATTTTGCCTTCAGTTCAGTACAAAATATCTCAAGGCACAAGCAGGTCACAGAGACTTTAGTTTTATTCCTTTTTTGTTTTATTTGGACCTAACAGAATAAAAAAAAATCATTCTGAGTGGAAGTATCTATCCGTTCCTTTTATATGGGAAAAAAAACCCATAGCACAATGTGAACTGCCAGGGTGGAATAATGCAGCAACTCATCATGATGCTGCTGTACCTACCACAACTGACTTATGAAATATTTGTTGGGAAGAGAAACTGTGGTTGCCATTTTAGGTTTGTATGAAACTCAGAAGTCTGGAACAGGTATGCAAACTTCCCAAGAGACATGTACTGCCACTGGGTTGATTTTGTCACTTCAAGGCATGATGTAATATTTGGTAGAAAACCTCACCTTGCTCAACTTTAAGATGCCCATTTATGGACATGCTGTGAAGTGCAATTCTAATTTTCAAGAGTACTACTTTTTATTGCATCCACATTCACTGTATTTTACTGAACATGAAATTTATTCTGCTTTGAATTTATTCTCAACTGCCAACTCCCCTCTCCCTCCACACCCTTCAGCTTCTTACATGCACATGCACTGCCACTGTAGCACACTGGGATCTTTCCCTTTATCCCATCACTACTGGTAAGAAAAGGTTCTTATCTTCAGCTAGATTTGTGCAACCACAATATAAAGACAATATTGAAAAATCAAGTACTCAAAGAACAGTGGTGTCAGGATTTAAGATCACTGAGCAACTTTAATTTTGTCCATTTTTGCACAGACGTTTTGATACAGGCTTTAATGCAGGTTTGTCCAACATGCAGCCCGCCAAACCGTTTTACCTGGCCTGCGGTGGCATGGTGCCGCCACCGCCGGAGCACAGAGCCGCGGCAGTGGAGTGCAGAGCCGCGGTGGCAGCAGCAGGGCCGCTGCGGAGCGCAGAGCTGTGGCAGCAGAGTGCGGAGCCGTGGCGGCCGGGTAGTGGTAAGGTGGGCAGGGCCAGCCTACGGGCCTCAGCTGACAGTGAGGGGAGGAGAGCTGCTTACTCCAGCGGGGCCTGGCTCACCAGTGAGCCGGGTCCTGCCACAGCTGCCCCGAGGGCTGTGCAGAGCAGGGCTGTCCCAGCCGCACCTGATTGGACAAGCTGGGGACAGGCTCCGCCCCTTGCCCCTGGCACGTGGCCAGGGGAGCTGCAGCATGGCCTGTGCCCTGTCCGCATGCGTGGTAGACGAAGGCATGCGGTAAGTTCCCACGCGGAGCTGGGGGCGCCTCAGGGCCGGGCCGGGGCAGGCGGAGGCACGGGGTTAGTTTCCGTGCAGAGCTGGGGGCGCCTCAGGGCCGGGCCGGGGCAGGCGGAGGCACGGGGTTAGTTTCCGTGCAGAGCTGGGGGCGCCTCAGGGCCGGGCCGGGGCTGTGTGTGTGTGTGTATGCAAGTGCATGTGTTTCCCAGCACATCCCGATAGCTGCTTTGGCTCTGTCTGCTGCAACACACGTGTGCTGGGAAGCACACACACACACACACACACCCCCCCAGCTCCCAGATTCCCACCAATCTGGTACTTTTGCTTAAATTTTCTCCAGTGGCTGGGACACTGAGACAGTCTATAAAATCTGGGATTGTCTCAGCCAATCCAGGATATATGGTCATCCTACGTATAAATAGTCTAGATTATTTTTGTTGATTTTTTTTTTTTTTTTAAATGATGCACTAATTCCTATTGAATTTCAGAAAAGTACCTTGGGTAAGCCCAGGGACAACATACTCTGGCATTTTAAGTTCTTTCTCCTTTCTTTCTCCTTTTCTCCTGTCTTTTTCATTAGGTACATTCCTACCTTTTAATGCCACCATCTTTTGGTTCAGATACAGAGTTCCCAATTCTCATGATAGTGGTGGAAAAATGTTGGTTGGAGCTGAAACCAGTAAGAACCTACAGCCCTCTAACAGACTTTCACAAGTGAAATCACTTTTGTTGATTGCTTGCCCATTTCTCCAGCTCCTGCACAGAGGAGCTGATTGGGACCTTTCAAGAAGGAGGCGTGTCAAAGGGCACACGACATCACTTCCTGATGTGATGTCACTTCCTGCGAGGTCTTTAAATATAGCTCACCAGCCCATTGGGTGCTAAAAAGTTTGTGATCCAGCCTCACATTCAAAAAGGTTGGACACCCCTGCTTTAATGTCACAGGAAATATACTATTTCATTCAGTGCACATAATAGGACTGTCCTCAGGAACAGAAGGAAAGGTCAAGTAGTTTGGATGCTAGCCTTCGACTCAGGAGGCAGGTTCACTATGTTGCTTCACTAGATTACCTGTGTAACCTTGGACAAGTTACTAAGGGAGTTATTGGTATGTCAACTCTGGTGCCAGAGAGCATCCCACTGAGAAATCTCCTGCTCTACAGTGACCTCGTAAACTGCAATGTAGCCTAGCTGCCTTAGTTTGGTGCTGTGCATTTAGATCAATAAGCTCTGCCTCTCAGCAGCTAGGCTACTTTCAGTTTGGGAAGTAGAATGCATAAAAAGGCATGGCATGCTGTACTGGGACCAGTACTTTGGCAAGAAATGGGGAGAATACTCTCACAACACTCCTGTGAGGCAGACGAGTAAACAGGTTAGACTGGGAACCACTCTGACACCACACTTGAGGTGCAATGATTATGTAACTGAGAAAAGATGAGAGCAAATCATTCTGTGGGCCTTGGCTAAAGTTAATACATAACATCTTGGGGAAATGCTGGGAGCACACTTGGAGGCATAAGGACATTCACTTGAGATTAAACAGAACATGGGGTTTTGTTGTGACAGCCAGGAAAAGGTTAGGTGTCCATCATGCAGTTCAAGGATCCTACAGCTAAAAAGTTGGGACGGTTAAATTTATAATGTGAAGTAAAAGCCACAGCTCTGTTATAGGAAATATGAAGACAGGGGCCACTTTTAAAAGTTATAAAAAAATCTCAGCCAACATGGAAAATAAACCACTCAAAACAACTTCTGCTCCCTTTTCTATTAAAGATTGTACCTCTTAAGATCTATTTCTAAAGGGCTCAGAAGGCTTCTATGAAGATATCATCCGAGTTCTTCCCTCCCCTCCACAAAAGCCAACTACATTTCAGTAAATTTAGCCTGAGTGACATAGAGGGCCAGAACTGGAAAGCAAAATCAGAACCATCTAAATGAAAGAGGGATGGAGGGATTCAAAAGCAATATCAGAACACAACTCCTTGTTCCAAAGCTGTGGGGTACCTATGCAGGCTGCATATTTCATATTAAAGTTCAGAAAAAAGTTGAGAGGGCACACACAAAAATAATGTAAGAACACAGTGTTTGCAAGAAAAAGAAAGGAATATTATTTCATGCATAAAATATTTTAAGTCAATGGATTTTTCTTTTTTAAACAAATCCTCCTGAAAAAATTCTGTCCATAATTCTCAAGTTGACACTTAAAAATTAAGTTAATGGTATGTGATTTAGACTCGTCATTACTGGACAGGGATAGTAGTAAGCTGGCAATCTTACACAATAGATTCAAGACTGTGGTTATTAATTTGAATGCTGTCTATTCTTTGTCAGGGATCCTGGTTTGCTACATATTCTTAAGGCCCTCCAGAGCACAATTACCCAGCATAAAAATTTAATTACATTCAAACAGGCACAAGTTTGATCAGGATGTGAATCTCAACACAGCTGTCTACAGCTAAATCAGGTGACTGAAATTATGAAAACAGTGATTATGAACAGGAAGCAAAAAAAATCTACTGTAAAGCTTGTAATAATTTCCGATTGGGAAAGGATGGAGAAAAGGATGGGGGGTGAGGGGGGGGGGAGGGGAAGAGAGCAGGGAAAACCAGTAAACCATGTCCTGATAAGACATTTTTGGGAAACAAAACAGGAAACCACTCCTGGCTCAAACAATCATTCAGTATGTACTATTTTTCTAAGCATTAACCCCTCCTGTTGGACATGGAAGAGAAGGTAAATCAAAGTAACATAACCAAGAGAAGGCCTTCCACATATAACACAGGGTAACTTGTCCAAAAATGATGATACATTTGTGCACTATGTAGCTTCTAATAATAGAAAAATCTAGAAAATTATTTTTATGTTAAGTAAAACCAAGAATAAATGAAAATGAATGACTTCTAATAGGTACACTTTATTTCTGAGGTTGTTCAAGAAGTAGATATTGATCTTTGTTTGAAACAGCGCCAGTAAATGTATCATCTGGAATTAAATATAAGCCTAGTGCTGTTGAATTAAAGGAGTCAGAGAAAGCAAAATAATTTAGAAACTCTCCTATACCTGCCACATGACCTCCTTCCTGTATTTTGCAATATAAAACACAGGACAAAAGTTGAAAACTTGAACTCAGTTTTGTTGTAATAGCACCTACTGATTGCAACCGTCACAAAATGTGTAGCAAACACAGCAGAAAAAGACCCTATTCTTAAAAAAATCTTCCCAGAACCACCCATCCTAGCCTTCAGACAAGCACCGAACCTCGCCAACCTCATCACCAGAAGCAAACTTCCTCAACCCCAGAACACACCAAAAGGATCCAGACCGTGCCATGACAAGAAATGCAAAACCTGCCCCCACATCTCCACCACCTCCACTATTACTACACCCCACAACAGAGCCATCAGCATCCCAGGATCTTACAGCTGCACCTCCAGGAATGTAGTATACCTCATCCAATGCACCAAATGCCCTGATGGAAGATATGTAGGAGAGACCAGACAACAATTGCGCACCAGAATGAACGCACACCGGAAATCCATCAAAGACAGAAACACCCAATTACCGGTGGGGGCACATTTCTCACAGGAGGGCCACTCTCTCTCCAATCTCTCAGTCCTGATCCTCAAGGGAAATTTACACAACGCTTCCCAGAGACAAGCCTACGAGCTCCATTTCATCAACCTGCTGGGTACTAGAGACCAGGGACTAAACACAGACATTGGATTTTTGATACATTACAATCTGCCTGGCAACTGAGTCCCCAGCCCAGCCCAGCCCCTGGCTTGTTTACTTTTCATTCCATCCAGGAAGAGCACGCAGCAACTGCTGCAGCGTCCTTAGCCTGACGAAGGGTTTTTGAACCCGAAAGCTTGCTTAATAACTATTCTCCAACCATTTGGGTTGGTCTAATAAAAGATATCAAATTCACCTAAGGAACCTTGTCTAGCAAACACAGCATCTTTTAGCTCTATCATTGACAGCCTATCACTCAAGTTATAGAAAACACCAAATGTTAAGACTTCATCCAGGTAACCTGAAACACAGGAGAACAGAATGTTACATAGTCTTCAGTTATCTGACCACTTGTACTGCAATTGTTACACTTTCCCTTTATGAAAAAGGGAAGTTTATTTATTGAATATGGATCTGTGCCAAATCTTTCAGCCAGGAAGGTTGATATTATTCATAGCAGAGCTGTAGAGGAGACCAACCTTCAGGATCTCATAAGGAAAGCATTTGAGAAAACAGCAACTGAATTTCAACCAAACACAGAATGCCAGGTTGCATTCTCATCACAAGTTTAAAATTATTTATTATTAAAGTTTAACTTCTTTAAATACCATCTCCTCACAAAGAACATGTAAAATTGCTATATATCTTGCAGTTCTAAGAGGATTCCAAAACAGTGCAATTACTAAGAATCAAAAGGGAACAGGTAGTAAATTGACCTTCAGGAGCATCCTTAAAGCACAGATATTCACTGCTTTTACTTAAAAAAAAAAATAAAAAAAAAATACAAGCTTAATAGATTTACACTTACTTCTTGTATTAGCATCTCATTTTCCCCTCATTTAATAGAACAAGGCTACTGTACAATAGTAAGACAAAAAAAAAAAATCAAATGAGTAATCATTATATAAAAGATAAGTGAATTTGCCTATTACAGTATCATTTGCATATCCAAGACCATTAACACTGCTGGAAACTTTAATTTAAATACTGATACCATAATTTACTGTAACTTTTTTTTTTTATATTTTATTTTTACACTAATGAGACCAACTTCATCAGCACTACATAAAGTTATTGTACAGGGAGGTCACATCCCAGGGAAAATAGATGTAGCATCATAAATTAAAAAAAACTTAAACAGCTTATTATTGTTCATTAAGCTTCTAGATGAGCTTGGTATTCTACAGCAAAAATTTCTGGGACAGTAACACTTGAGATCATACAAATCTAGGTGCTGGCCAATGATATAGAAGACAACTTTGAGGAGAGAGTTTTTTTTTAGATTCCCCCCACTCCTTTTATGAGTTTGCAACCCCCTGGTAAATCTGGGCTGTTCACAGGAAGGAAGCAAACAAGGAGAGCAGTTTATTTCCAAACAGAAAGGCAGCTAGGTGGTAGACTGAAAAGAAAACAGTGGGGACAACAAGAAGTAAATACGTTGAGAATAACGTAGCTGGTGAAATGCAAAGGAAGAACGCAAATGTAAAGCATATACAATTTGTGGGCTAGAATGGTATTGTGCAGGACTTCAGAAAGTGAACATAAACAGTTTAGACTTGATATACTGAGGCTTGGGGCTGGGAGGGGGGGATGAAGCTTTGCAGTCTATTTATCAGAAGGGAAACAGTCTTTTGGGCTCAAGAGGACAGTAGTGCTACGGCAGGGGTGGGCAAAACGCGGCCCGGATGCAGCCCGCCAGGCCATTCTATCCAGGCCGCGGGGCCCCTAAATATTAATTTTCTAAATCATTTTATCTGCCCTGGGCTGCATGTCACATGGCCCTCGATAGCTTGCCACAACTCAGTAAGTGGCCCCCCTGTGCTACGGGTATATGAAACATCAGAGCAAAGCTCACGGTGGCCTCAAAACTGAAGGAAAGAACTGCCTTTCGATAACCCATGTTACCAGCATCCAGACCATACACTAGCTAGCTATTGGCTCATCAAGTCTTTGGGTGCACAATGACAGATTCCTATACTTCAGCCCATCATGTCCTGCCTTTTCCACTGGAAATGGTTACAGGTGAGGTAAGGAGGGACCCAACTGGAATGTGCAGTTTACAGCGAGTACAAGTGTTTCCTGGGCAAGCATGGAACATATGAAAGTGAGGCAGCTCTAATCTACTTTTAAGCAGCACCAGCCAGGCACTTGAAGTAAGTGGAGTGGAGCTTGAAGCCCAATGGCTATAAAAACAGTATTCCTTCTCTCCGTTTAGAGGTCAGGTTAAGTGCGCAAATGTAGAAAAACTCTGAAAAACATAAGGCTCCTGAAATATACTAAGATTTAGTTCTTATTGTCACTGAAATGACACATTTCTGTGACAAGAAATTCCATGTGCGCGATTTTGTCTCTACTGGGATTTAAAAGAGCATATCATGTTAGAGTGCATTAAACACATTCTGTATGTTAAATAAAGTTTACCATTTAGTAGAAATATGTAGCAGATGCGTTTGAAAGGGGAAAAACATTTCATTACTCATGGTTAATCTTAGCTAACTCCCTCCAAACTGATAGGTTCAGGGACTTGCACAGAACTTGAAACTACTTTTAGCTTGATTTAGGGAATTGAGTTGACAACAGCACACAGAATACGTTAAAAGCTCTAGACTATGGGTGAAGGAACCAGATATAAGCAAGCACAACAGTCTAGAAAACACACATTTTGTAGTCTCTCTATATACACTCAGCATTAACATCTTGTTAGTTCATTTTTCCCCTCATAAGTGTGTATAGGTGTGCCTGCAGGCATGTGTGCAATACCCAGCTGCTGTTCTCTCCCACCATAACTGGTTGGCTAACTTGTTTTAGGCATCTATAAGTAGTTGCTCTCATGAAAGAATAAAAAGGTTGAGAAAGATGTATTCTTCTGCAATGGGCTGTTAGGATTCAGGTGTAAGATTAAACCAGAGATGATAGTGACCAGGTAGACCTAAGATTTTGAAGAGTAGGGTTCAGACGGTGTGGTGCGCATCATCCCATATAAACAACCCAAGTTTCCCTCCAGGTAAAAAAAACAAAAACCTAGAAGCATTACTAATATGCTAGGGGTTCAGGGCTATCCTATTCAGTTTAAGACTGAAACAAAAACAAATATAACTTTATTGGAATGAGTTGGAAACAGTCTATAGGACTGTGGAACAGGAGCTAAATTACCAGGAGCAGCTAACAGATGGCAGAAGTGCAGAAGAAAATCTAGCATGATCAGGGGAATATCAAGACCATTACAAAGAAGAAAGGGTTGTTAACACCGGTGGAATTAAAAGTTTAGAAGGAACCAGGTAGATTACAGTTAGCCATGATCTGAACTGATATTCTCACTGGCGCTTAAATAGAAATGCTGCTGCCACTGCCAGGCAGTTGGTTTTAAATGTTGTGGGGGTGGGGGTGAAGGGGGGCAGGAATCAAAGGGAGGGTGCAACTGCATGAGTTCACACCTACTTGATCCACCCCTGGGTGGGGAAAACTTTTGCTGGACAATGGATTTTGCCAAGGGCGGGCACCAATCCATGCTGAAAAAAGAAAAGAACAATACTTTAAATTCCAAAAAATGGGATAGGGCAAAAAATGGACTCCAGTGACTTAATCTTGCAGGAGGCAATGACTATAATCCTAGCTGACACTTCCTTCAGACCTATTATTTTTGCTACAGCAAAAATAGCAAAAAAAACTACAGCAGAAAAAAAGCAAATTCCATGAAGATGAGTCTATGGGGCTCAAACACCTGAATAAACAGCTATGCATTTCAGTGATCTACTAAACTGCTGCTCCTTAAAAAAAGAAGAGAGGTGGGGATACCCTGCAGAACTCTGAAAGACAAAGACGGACTTCTCTCAGCCTCTTCCCCAAAGCAGAGAAGGCATGGAAATTTGGCATTTACAGCTGGATTTCTCAGAGGTCGTGAGCACTGTTAGCCTCTATCTTGACTATGCATAACCCCTGCCAAAATTACATTTAAAGTGGCTTTGATGTTAGACTCTTAATTTAAGTAAAGACACTGTAAGGATCAGGATGTAGGATCCTTTGGTTGTGCCTATAATTTACACTAAGAAGTGAGGCATACAGAAAAAAGTGAACTTATTACACATTGTCTCATTTAAGTGCATAAAAATTGTCAATTTTGGACACCCCCCCCCCCACAACACCCACTCCTTGGAGAGAGAGGGGGAAATCCACTGCAAAAACATCAGAAAGTACGTGAAGTCACACTATTCGCCTATCTTTTAAACAGTAAAAACAATCAACCTTGTTCAGATCAGTGGTTCTCAATCAGCGTGACTCAAGATCCTTTGAAGGGTACTGCAGTGCCATGCGATGTTAGCAATATTAGGTGTGCAAACATGATTCACAAGCTAAACCCAAATATGAATTTACAAATATGAATTCAAATATGAATTTACAGCTCCAAAACATTCTGACCTATTGTGGTCTGAGTTCTTTGCAACAGAAAACCTGCTCTATTTATTTTTCCTACAGTCAAAAACACAAGTGAGAATATAGACCTGGCATTTTCTGAGGCATGCCTTGTGCCCAAGGAGGGCTACCTTGACCCTAAGGAAGGTTGAAAACAACTGCTTTACAGTCAGGGCTAACTTAAGTTGCTATCCCCCCCCGCCCAAAAAAAGAGGCATATAAAACTGTTCAATAATATAAAGTTAGTTTAGATCAGTTGCTTACATTCTAACTTGCTCTTTGATTAGACTAGAAATAACAGGGAGAACACCCCTTTGCCTTCCTATTCTCACCCTCAAAAAGAAGATTGACCAATAGTGCTAAACTCAGAACTCTAGCAGCACTAACAGGTGCTACCACAATAGAGCTTTAAAGTCTGCAGGGGTTGGTTGGTGGTACAAAAGTCCCCCGCAGAGTCAATCAATATTGTGTGCATCTTTTTTTTTTTTTTTTTGGGGGGGGGGGGAAGCTACTGAATAAATCAATAGATTTAATTTACTTATTTAATAAGCCTGCCATCAAGTAAAAAAGAAGGGTTGATAGTTCTTGCTATAAATTTAGTCTCCAAAATTAACAATCCTTTAAAATTTTCACAATATCAAAAAGGTCATTTATATTAATAAATGTTTTTGCACCACAATTTTTTCTATAAAATGAAACACACAACTTTACAGCCAAAAGATATTTCTTGCCACTTCCCAAAGCAGCCAAAGAAAAGATTTTTTAATACGACATACTGTACATTTACGCAACTACCATACAGCTCAACATGTGATTAAATAGTCAACATTTTTTTTTTTTTTTATAAGCAAAATTAAGAGTTCCTTGTTTTACACAAACACTAGATGCAACACAAGCAAAGACTGTTTCAGATAAGCCTGTGACTTCAGAGATAGAAATAGAGCTGGAGGGCTAAATGGGAAGTATTATCACTATTGATCATATCCCAGTGTGCATCAAAAGCCCCTGGAGGGAAGAGTGCTCTCCTCCCTCTGCCCCTATTTCTCCAGTTATTATATACACAGAATGTATGTATGTGTAAAATGGCATTCTGTTTATTGTTCTACTAACCTCATTCTAACTTCAGCGTAACTGGAGGATTTTCAAAACAAGATGGCTAACATTTTTCTAAGCTTATCATTATCATCTCTTGGCAATCGCAGTTGTGCCTTTCACTCTCTTCCCCTCCTCCTTTTTTAAATCTAGCAGATCAATTCACCACCAACATCATCTTTTCTCACTTTATAGTATAGTCTCTTGAGGAATACTGTACTTAACACCTTCCAGGAATTTTCTTTTAGGCTTTTTCCCCCTTCTGGCCACAGGGGAAAACTAAGCATTAGCTGATCAGTGACTGAAATCACCAAGACAAGAGTTTTTAACAAATCGCTATATGGCATAGACAAGGGTTTTCAAGTGAGAGAGATGGTATTCATAATGACATTACAGACAAATGCAACAGAAAGAAGTTGGGTCTTGCAGCTAATTGAACTCTCAGTAGGTAGTAGCTGCACACAGCTCTTGGCTATGTAGTCAGCTTCAACAGAGCACAATCTTTTTTAAAGAAATTATGACCACAGGGTTAGCTAACAATGTGCAGGATCTTCTCACAATCATACACTGCTAGACAATTATGTCACACATTGCTTGTTAAAAAAATTAGTTGAAGACAGATGAAGGTCAAGGAATGAAAGTATATGAGAAGGAGATGGCGCCGGGGCGGGGGGGGGGGGGGGGGGGGGGGGGGGGGAGAGGAAGAGGACCTGAGATTTGTTTTAGCTCTCGAAGATCATCAATTTTTGTTGCTAACAAGCATTTATACTGTTGGTAGAACTGGATAAAATGGAGTAGCAATGGGAATAGTAATGGGAACCTGGTACCATTTAATATGTAAAATAAAATATTTTTCCAAACTATAGGCCATTTATGGATATAAAGGGGCGCTCTTTCACAATAATGCATTAATCAGCCTTATTCTGTTCATTTTTTATTTCTACTTTATTTCAAATTAATGCATCAAACAAACTGCCTAGTAAGCAAATACACTTTCTGTTAAAAAGAGCTCTCCTTTGATTTGGTTAACAGCGAGCTACCGAAAGCATACAATTCTGACGCAAGACTCTTTGTTAACTGTTTAGTATTTTTCCTGATATACATGTTAGAAAGCAAAGGCACAGTGAAACATTCGGGAGCACCATTAATGCTCTGATGATTACGACCCTTTATAAAACCTAACACAGGGGTTGGCAACCCTCGGCACATGTGCCGAGCACAGGCCATTTTTCTCAACACACTCTGGGGCCAGGGAAGCAGCAGCTGTTTGCAGCCTCCTGGCTTCAGTGGGCCCCAGCTCTGGGTAGCTGCTGCCACCTGGGAGCCTGAACTGCTCCCAGCAGGCAGATGGGATGCTGCAAGCCCTGCTGGGAGCAGCCCGGACTCTGTGGCTATCAGCAGTTACCGAGAGCTGGGGTCGGCTGCAGCCAGGAGCCTACAAACAGCTGCTGCCTCTTTGGCCCTAGCCCCAATGGGTGCAGTGCTGGCACCTGCTGCCTTCCCAGAGCCTGGGGCCAGGACTGGGGTGGGAGGGCAGCAGCTGTTTGTGGCTTGGCTGCAGCCGGCCCCGACTCTGGGTGGCTGCTGACAGCCACGGAGCCCGTGCTGCTCCCATGGAAGCCCTGCTGCAAGCAGCCCAGGCTCCGTGGCTATTAGCAGCTACCCAGAACCCGGGCCAGCTGCAAACATCTGCTGCCTCCCAGCCCCAGATAGGGCAGCAGTGAGGGGCACAACCCTGCAATGCTGCCCACACTGCTCCTGCCCACACAGGGGAAGTGTGGCAGGGGAGCAGGCAGCTTTCTGCACCCCGCCACTGTGCCCTGCCGCACCAGGTTCCAACACTGCTCTGCAGAAGCAGCGAGGGCAGCACAGCGGGACGCACTGCCGGTATGTGCTGCCTCCCCAGAGCCAGGGCTGGGTCTGGGAGGCAGCAGGGGCTGGGGCAGAGAGGCAGCAGATGTTTGCAGCTGGCCCCGGTTCTGGGTAGCCACTGACAGCCACAGAGCCTGGGATGGGGGGCAGGGGCCATAAACAAGGCATCCTACCATGTACCTCTTGCCCTCATTTTGGTTTTCCGGCATGCTGGCACTCCAGCACCTTCCAAGGTAGGCATTGTGGGGTTTTTTGGCACTCCAGCCAAAACTACCCCTGCCCTAACATCGTTACAGAAAGACAAAATAAAAGGAATACTGTTTACCTGATTTTTAAAAATTGATTGATGCAAAAAAATCAAGCCTGATAAAACTTAATTTGCATACAAATTTTGTTTTCTTCGTAAATAAAGTATTCTTACTTTCCTCTCATTGTTTATAAGCAGGGATCTGGGTTTTCCATTTCCTGTGGAAAAACATGGATTTTCCCCTTTGAAGTGGTAAACCACGGGTTTCCCCTTGCAGGGTGGCAGACTGCCAGCCTGCAAGAAGCTGCTAAGGGCTGGGGGGAGCAGGACAGGGCACTCAGAAGCAAGGGGCACCATGTACATGTGTGTATTCACACACACATGTGGCCAGCAATACAGCCAAGCAGGGTGCTAGGAGAAGCTCCTGCAGCTGCCTGCAGGTAAGTCTATGAGAGATGGGGAGAGGGGGCATAGAAAATACCTGAGAGGGCACAACTCTATGCTGCCGTGGCCACCCCACTTTTACAGGGCACTGGGTTCAGCCAAGCTGCGCACTTTGTGCTCTGTGCTCCACAGCACTGAGATTGAGGCAGCAGCTCAGTCAGGGAGTCCACCAGGCCATGTGCCCTGGGGGAGGATTGGCAGCTGGGGCTGGGGGTGCTAGCCAGGTGGGGAAGCAGTGGCAGCGGGTTGGTGAGGGAAGTAGTGAGGGGAGGAAGCATGTGCTGCGCCCTTCCCCACCAGGCTGGGAGCCCTCGGGGCAGGGTTGGGGGTACTGCCCATATTATAAACATATCAATAAAACATTGTGTTCAACTGATTTATGAGAGAAAACCAGGATCCCTGTAATTATATAAGGGACTTTCTATTACCCAGTAGAATGGTTGTGGACTGACAAAACACCAGGAAGTGCCAAGGCACACCCTTTACCTCTTCGTCTATGTATTTAAACTGAAAGCAATTCTGGCTGGTATTCATAGGTTCATTTACGTAGGGTCAGAAGGGACCTGAGCAGATCATCAAGTCCAACCCCCTGCCCTGGGCAGGAATGAATACTGGGCTCATATGACCCCTGGTAAATTTAAGCTCATGTGACCCCAGCTAGGTAATCACATCTTTTTTTTGTGGCAACCTACAGAATATTTTCTTGCAGAAGTTTGAGAACACTAAGCAGGTGTGCTGTCCGGACGCCAGTCCATGAAACACAAAAAGTCGACTCAGCCATGAAACTAGTTAATATGCAAAGGACTGTTCAATGTCTATAGTAAATTTTTTTTTAATCATATTATTTTGCAAAGTCTTACAATCTAGGTGTTACTTTATACAACAAGCACATTATCACACAAAAAACGATTACCAAAGTTGTCAAGTGTTCCTTTATGAGCACATACATACAACATCTTAGGCCGTGCGTAGACGACATGAGAGGCGTGTGTGCACAACACTTTAAAGTGGGCTAAATGCTTTTGCACCACTTTAATGGTGTCAGTGTTTGCATGCCTTGGCGGCATATTGCGCATTAATTCCAGCCAGTGCAGTTAATCCAGCGGCATAAGGTGCCTTAAATGACTTGGGGCACAGGAAACTACAACTCCTTCGAGGAGTTTTAGTTTGCTGCCCCTACAGCTGTGGAGCGAAGTACTGGCCTCCGTGGAGCTCCACAGCTCTGCAGGAAGCCCTGCAGACAGCCTGGCAGTAGTCTGGAAAAGCAGGCTCTGCCCAAGAAAAGTGGTGAGCCTGGCCATTTCCCCCCCCCCCAACCTCCCCTGAAGCCTGCCTGCCTGAGCTGCACGGGGGCCCAGTTCTTCCCTCTGCAGCTGCGATGCCCCCCAGGACCACCCAAGCCAGGTGCCTGAGGGTGGGTGTGACCTGGGGGGGCCACCGCTGCAGCAGAGGGACGCACCAGCCCCACCCCCACAACCCAAGGACCACTCTGCCTGCCAGCAGCTTGCCCTCTCCTCCCTGCTGGAGAGGCACCCAAGTCAGCAGGGTGTGTGCACGACTGGGGGGGGGGGGGGGGCCTTAATCAGCCCTAAATTGAAGTGGTGTTCTTTAAAACCCACCACTTCAACTGAAGGCCCCCATTTTGTCTACACATGCCCTCAGATGTGAAAGTGGCAAAACAACAATGCAAAAATACTACTACAAATCAGATAAGCAATTTCCTTAACAAGTTTCTTTATTTGTACCTCAAAAGGATAGTATTTTTCCACTTTCATCTAAGGTAGAGTTGCCTGACAGAGGGCATTATCAATTATAATCGAGCAGGCATATCTTGTTGAAGTCAAGGAGGAACTGCAGATCGCATGTCAAGAGCAAAGGGTTGTTATTTCATCATACACACATGTGAAAAATTGGTTTATCCATTTTCCTCTCTCATCTTTTCAAAATTTTCCAACTGAAATATTACAATTTCTCTGGGAAAGTTAATAGTTCACATGTCCAGTTTTGGTATATGTGACTCCCACAGATGCATCAACTCCCAATGCATAGAACACCCATGCTCAGGGGTTGGCAACCCTAGGAACATGTGACAGAACATGGCACGCTAAGCCATTTTGCTTGCTATGCCACAGCAAGCTCGGGCTCTGGGCAGTTGCTGCCCACCATAGAGCCCAGGCTGCCTGCAGCAGGTAACCAGGGGGCAGTAAGCCCTGCTGCAAGCACCCTGGGCTCTGTGGCTGGCAACAGCTGCCCTGAACCCAGGTCAGCTGCAGCTGGGAGACTGCAAACAGCTGCACCAGGCTCTGCAGCCCAGGTTTCATGTGTGCCTCCAAGCAAATCGTAGGGGAGAGGTCTGGAGCAGTGAAACCCCAGCCCCACCCCTGCCATCCATGCAGAGGTGCACATGCAGCCGCGGCTACCACAGAGCCAGTGCCAATGCTCTGGAGCTTAGTACAGCTGTTTGCATCCTGCTGGCTGCCTACTACAGCTACCCAGAGGTCAGGCCAGCTGTGGCAGGCAGCCAGGAGGTTGCAACCAGCTGTACTGGGCTCCAGAACCCTTGGCTGTGTTCTGTGGCAGTGGCTACACATGCACCTTGCGGTAGACAGTGGGGGAGGGGCTGGAGTTGTACTGCCCCGGCACCTCTCCCACTGTCTGCCCAGAGGCACACATGCACCTGCCACTACCATGGAGCCCAGCTGGAGCTGCTTGCTGGCAGGCTCTGGGCACCTGCAGCAGGTGCAAACAGCTGTACTGGGCTGAGAGCCCTGGCACTGGCTCTGTGCCAGTAGCGCATGCACATGCACCTTGGGGCGCAGGGAAGGGACTCAAGCAGTCAAACCCTGACCTCTCCCCTGCCCTGTGCCTGGAGGCAAGTGTGCAGCTGCTGCCAGACATAAGGCCCCTCATGCTTCCCCTCACGGTCTGCCCCTGGCATGTCGAGTCAATGCATGGGTCAGGGGCTGGGGAGTTTTTGCCACTTGGGCCAAAAACATTGCTAACCCCTACCCAAGATTATACATTTTAAACTGTTTTTTCCATGTTTTGTGTTATCCCTTTATTAAATTTTAATTTAAGAGTTTGAGCAAACCTCATGCAACTATTTTAAGGCTACTAGGTTCCTGGTGTGCTAATGACATGGCTTATTATGCTGACCTTTGTCTTTACACTTCCTTTTACTGTCGACTCCTTTAAGATTGCAAGTCCACTGAGGCTGAGACTGTTTGGTGTACACTGCAAACACATAATGGAGTCCTGATGCTAGTCTCTTTAGTAATATAATAACTGCAAGAATTGTGTTTCTCATCTGATTTCAAGAGGGAGAGTGGCTTGGAAGTTATGATATTTTTCAATTAACAAAGCTCACCAGTCAGTCACTGATGAAATAAAGGCTTTGCCAATATTAAAAATTCAAATAAAAGCCACTGCACATGTTGGAAGGGAGCTCTTATGTTTTTATAGCAATGACTGTTTTGGCAAATGTGTCCTTATTGCCTCTGATAAATTTAAGATTACTGAGCTTATATTTTCAATTTAGCTTTATTTGTAGCCTTGACTACAATTTATGAAACAGGTTACACTTAGTATAGCACTTATGATGCTTTATAGTTCTCGTCATCATCAGTACAACCATATTTTAATCAAACACTGAAGACCTCTGCCTTCATCCCAAACCTAACAAACTAGGTCACCATGGATACAGTGTTCTAGCAAGTTTCTGTTGCTGCTGCTCTTCCCCCAAACTATTTACTTCCTTTCAGGAACATGGCACGTGAACAGGGTGCATGATTATACAATGACTCATAGGCAGAAGAACTGTTAAGCTTTCCAGCCTTGAGCAATTACCTTCTGATTCTGTTTTCTTCCCCCTTTACTCTTATTCTGCTGAAGCAAGTGTTTTCTAAGGAATCTGTTTTCCATTTTTTTAAAAAATAGTCTATGTTAAGATAACACCAAGGTTTCAGAATGAAACGTACCAAGTGAGAGAGTAATGACAGCCTCAGCATTATCATTCTGTTTGCACATTTCCATAAAAACGAAACATGGAGTCGCATCCTACAAAACAAAGATCCTTTGAAAAAGAAGCAAAAAAGTGCAGCACAAAGGTAAAATCCAGTATAATAGATAATCAGGACAGTACTGTAGGCTCTGAAATATGGTATAAAGGATGTCTTCTTACATAATATGAACTGCTTCAGTTATACAAATTGCTGTCAGAGGTGCCGACTCCCCTGGTATGTTCAGTAAAGTTTTTGCTAAGCTTTATAAAAAACACATAGTTACATTTATATGTCAGTGTATCAAAGGCAGGCAGTCTGAGATGTTTAAAATATTTCACTGGCATTTCTAGCTTCACGTGACATATTCAAGAATTTAAATATTGTTTAAACTCTACAAGTTGAGGAAAACCTGTACGGTACATACAGGGGTGGATCCAAGGGGTGCAGCGCTGTAGGAAGCTGGGCTCAGCAAGATTTGCTCCCAGGCTGCAAGAGAAATTTTCAGATCAGGGGGTGGTCAGGAAGCAGGGGCTTGAGAGAGGAAACAGCACTGCTACCACTATTCCAGGCCGAGCCCAGCTCCCTCCACAGGCACTCTGCACAGCCCCTGGCTGGAGCATGACAGGAGTGGCTTGGGGTCCCCATGCCCCCACCTCAGCTGGCAACAGTAGCAGCAGTATCAGTGGAGGGGCAGGTCTCCCTCCCTTTGTGCACCTGCTCCCTGCCTGGTTAACCAATGTCCCCTGCTAACCCAAGGACTCCAGTCACACCTAGCCCTACCCCCATGACATGAGGGGCAGTGTGCTGCACCCCTCTTTACTGAATCCTGGATCTGCCCATGGGTGCATATAAATTAAATATACAGTTAGACTACCAAAACATTAATATTCTTTAGTTATTTCACAGAGAACACTTCTACCCTATTGATCCATCACCTTTAAGAGGTGCACTGTCTGTAATCAAAAGAGAACTCATTTAATTGCTCCCTCAACTTCAACAGCCTTTGAATCTGGCCCTTAGTAAATATATAGTAAAGCAAAACTGAACCAAACCCTAAAATGTCAGTACATACTCTATTAGACCTACCATATGCTAAAGCTCTCTAGCTGAAGAGTTAATGTACCAATATAATTTAGTATCAAAATACAAGAATGACAAACAGCACAAGACTTTAAAGACCTCAAAACAATGCTCATGGTCCATCACTATTCAAGTACTGCTTCATGTTACTATTGTAAGTAGCATGTGCAAAAAAGGGTTTGCAGAATCAGTGCTACATGTCATCATGTAATAAAAAACAAAACAAAACACAATGCATTATGCAAAGAGGGGAGAGGGAAGAGGTAAAGTACAATCTTTGAAGTTCATTCTTTATATTGCTATTTACAAGGCTTTTATCCGCACCTTCCCCTTTATACAAAATGTGTATATGGGAACCTAAATTTTGCATTAGCATACATACTGAAGAGATCTCAATTTAGAAAAGGTGTTTCTAAATGTTAAAGGCTGCACATCAAACATTTGACTGAGAACAGAACAAAATGGCTCAAAATCTATCAAAGTAGTTCAGGAGTTCAAAAATCAGGAACTTGTGCTGAAGATTAAAATGAGCCCAGAAAACTTGTTTTTGCAGGAGCGAAAAACAGGATGCATAGTGACTACTGTTGTCTCTGTAATTTCATAAAGAAAAGCATTTTAATATCCTGCCAACTGACATTTATCTCAGCAATGGGTTTGAAACTGGATTAGTGTTGCGATGATTGTTGAATCAGGCACCAGGAAAGAATGATCCCATTTAGGGCAACAGATCAATTCTCATGTACATCACCCATTGTTTTACAGCAATGAGCAGCTTTCCTTTTTGTTAATCTCTCCAAATCTCTCCACTTTTACAACTTTGGATCAAATGCGTAGTTATTTTAGGGGCAATAAGTCACTCTCATACAGGTTTTGGATTTATGTAATTTTCACAGTATGGGAACAAACACCAAGTACACAAATGTAGTTGATATTAAGTTTGAATTATTTTCAGTTGTACATTACTGCAACTTTTAATGTTGTGTCCTACCATTTTATTATGGTATTTAGATCAGTTTTCTTAGGGCTACTCCAAATGTTCATAGATTCTTCAATAACTATGAAAGATGAATGAACAAATGCAGATGACAGGGTCTGAATAATTTACCAGTCACCAACTAAGCAGAGGTCTAAATCTGGCAGCTATAGATGGATGTGGAAGGTGGAATTGCAAGGGAAGAAAACTACTGCCTGTGCAGTTATTGCTCAGTTCTCCTGAAAGGGGTCCTAAGTGAAACTCACATGATGGCTTCCTTTGTTGCTGCCCATGATGCTGTGAACAGAAGCTGTGAAACTGATAAGTGTCTTGTTAGTTTTTCACTGCTGCTGCAACAGAGGAAAAGCTGTTCATCCATAAGCAAACCTTTACTTGATACTAATGCACAAGGAAATTTCACATCTAGCACAGTTTACAAATGTTATACAAGCCACTATAAGAATGGGGAAGTGTTTTGATTCTAGCGTATGTCTTTTTTTCCTTGATTAATTGCTTATATCTAAACAAAATATTAAAAAGTGTGCCATATACTCAAATCCCACTCTGATTGTCTACTATAATAGTAACTTCCCTTATGTTTGTATGGGCTGTTGTTAACAATGAACTAATTGTCTGGTTCTTTTACTCATTAAGTCTTTATTTACAGAATGTTCTTTGACAGAAGAGCTTAACCACGCTGGGATTTTTTTTTATCATGATGCAGGTAGCAAATTTATTCCCAAATTGGCATAAGTCACCATAGTTATTGCACAGTACCTGTGCACAAGTGTAGATGCATGCCCATATTGCACAGTAATTTTCGGTGCACGGTAGACATGCCCACAGACTTAAGGAGAAAGAGCAAACTTTTAGTTCCAACCAAACTCCCATAATATGTTCTCCTCAGGAACTGTGAGGTGGCCAACCATAGGGAAGAAGCTTTTGAAAGCAATTAGAAAGATTCGTCAACCAAGGACAGCTACTGAACTCATTGGAAAAAAAAAAACAAACTGATTTACTTTTCTGACCTAACCTCAAATATAGAACCCCAAAGCAATAATGCTAGGAAAAAAGGTGAGAATAAAATGAAAAGATGGAGGAGTAACTGAAAGGAGGGAAGACTCTGAAGGCAAAAAGCCCCAAACAAAAGAGACGGTTCAACCACAGCACCTTCCCTTGGCTCTGCTGTGACCATCCCTAGAGGTACGCTGATCCATATTGTACCTGCACTGATAAAAGGAAAAATGACATTAATTGGCTTTTTTTGGCTGATGTGGCCAATGATGTCACCGATAAATGCTGCGTGCAGGCGTGCAGATGCAGCATGTACACGTCCAGGAGTGCAGCCTGGAAGCTTGGAGAGCAGCATCCAGCTAGTAAGTGTGTGGGGAGGAAGGGGCATGGAAGAGGAAAGGGGCATAGGATGGGGCCAGATCATGGCCCCCACGGTAAAGGAGGGAGTGGGGTTGTACAGCCAGGGTTGGGCACGTGATGGAGCTGCAGCTCATCTGTGTGGTGCAAAGATGTGGGGAGTGGGGCGGCTCCTGCTGCTGCGCACACCCCTGGGGGAAGCAAGGGAGGCATACGCCCTTGGGATTTGTGTGCAGGGTGAGGGCAGGCTGCCCACTGCATGCTCAGGACCAGAGGCTACGTCAGCCTCTTCCCGGGGAGGAGGAGGGGATGGGCCCAGGCTGCACTCAGGGTGGGTAGGGGCAGTGCTGGGAGAGGAAGCTTCGGCAAATTTGGGAGTGGCTATAGCCCCCGCCCCGCCATAGTCCTCCTTCCAGCATCACCATTGTCCACCCATCCTGAACACAGCCCAGGTCCCCCCCCCCGGCCCGGAAGAGTCCGGCGCAGCCTCCAGCCCCGAGCATGCAGTGGGTCACCTGCCTTCGCCCTGCACATGAATCCAGGGGGCACATGACCCCATACCTTCCCCAGGGGTGCATGCAGCAGCGGGAGCCATTCCCCTCCCTGCACAAGCCATGGCTCTGTCCTGCATGCCCTGGCTGGACAGCACCTACCCCAGGCCCATTCCCTCCCTCACCACAAGGGCCTCGATCTGCCCTCCCCACTCCTTCCCTTGCCCCGCACCCTTTCCCCCCCAGACTTACCAGCCAGTCACTGCTCTCCAAGCTGCCAGCCTACAAAATCGTCAATCAGATTGGTATCAGCCTATATGGTTGGTTAGTAATCAGCCATCAGTATCAGCCCAAAAAATCTTTATTGGTGCACCCCTAACCATCATCTCATCTTTTCAAAAGAGCTTGAGACTTGTCTGCATCTGAGACGAGCAACTTTGAGTGGGTGTCATCTAAGGATCTATGAAAAATCTGAGGAAACTGCCCAAACAACAGCATTACAACATGCACTAAATGGGCAGTGTTTAAACTGACAACAAAAGAGAAACATGCTGAATGGACCTGGAGTTGGAACATTCCTCTCCACCACTAGACATCTTTTCAAGCATCACACACCACTTTCATCCTATTCCCCGTGTTTCATCCTATTCTACTTACTCTTGGGGCATAGGATTTTATACAAGTAGCAAATGCTGAAGTGGTTAGGAAAACATCCATCCAAGATATTTTTCCAACAAGGAAGAAGTCCATATGGAATCAGCCACTAAATCGTTCCTAAGGTCAATAAAACAACATAGCCTTGACTGATGTTAACACAGGATATTACCCCTTGAGGTTGCAAAAAAAAAAAAAAAAAATTCTTGAAAAAACAGGTTTGTCTACTTCATGAAACTGATAATGTATAAAAGCACATTACGCAACAATTAAATGAAGCCAAGAGGATCTATCCAGTTGTGAATTTCAAGGTCCGGGTGTCATCCTGCCATTTATAGTCTCCTGTTTAAGCATGAAGGGTAATTTAGTATGCAGTCCAAAAGGAGAATATCGACTGCTAGTACCTGAAACAAAACTTACATTCCAAATTTACTACACTACATGATACACTAAGCTCCTGGTGCTCCTTTGTAGCATTAGTCTTGAGAATGTTCTCCCATTCCTGCTCCCACTCACACACACATACTGAACCATTTAAATATACACTTTCCAGGACAACTACATGCTACTATTCATTAAATCAGCAAAATGATAAGCTACATAAGAACATTTAAGTGCCCTAACCACTAACTAGTCTTAGAGTTGCAGAGTTGGTCACCCTGTGCTCACCACTTTCCACCAAAAAGATCATATTCAAGTAACAAATTTAAGTCAGCCACAAGACCAAAGAAAAATAACTGGCCAACTGATTTTTATGGGATGAAAGGTGCTTTTCATTATGGGCTCACATCCATATCTGCCCTACAGAATCCTTGTTTACACTAATGTAGACAGCCAAGCCACAGTATTACTGCGGTTCCCATTTCCAAGTCAACTTCTGCTAAAAGAATCAAGATCAATTTGCCTTATTCATACAGGCTGTCTTATGGGAAGGAAAAGGGGAAGAAGAATCAATAGCTCTACCTGCACATTGAAGAAGAGCAAGAGAACAGAACGGGCCAGGATTAAGAGTTATAGTTTATCTACCACCCTTCCCTCAACCCTCCCAAAGTTACAAACAAGTACTGGCTAAGTACAACCTAACACACTGCACTGTATACAAGTATGTATGGTAAAATCAGCCTCCTCCTCCACTCCCCCAATTGGGGTGTATGTCTTCATTGCGGAAGCCGATTTTCTACACCAGAATTAATGCATGCACTGGCTACCATGTAGTGACCTCCTGTAATGGCTGCCCTGGGCTGTGCTTTTCTCCCAGCCCAGAAAGGAGGGGTAGGATGCACCCTTTAGGGTCACCGTTAGGTTCAAACTATTATAGCTGCTAAGCTGTAGAACTGTAAGTCTGAAGCTGCAGCTAGAGGCTGTGTGATGCCGGAGAGTGGGATCTCCTTTTAGCGTGGGTCCAGCATTTTAGCCCATGCTGTGGCAGTTAAGATATGGGGAAAATGTTTTTTCCTTCATTCTCCCTTCCCAACACAAGGTGCATGTATTATTTGGCAGCGTGTGGTAGGTGAGTATTGTGCGGGCCGGGCACGAACTGGGGCCCTTTGTCGCGCTGCACGCGGGCTGTGGCCGGCAGCCCGGGCACGCCGGGTCAGAGAGGGCGGGCGCCGAGCTAGAATTAGGCACAAACACATAACGGTTGATTTTAAGATTGTTTACTTACACCGAGATGGTCGCGGTGCAGGCTGGAAAACTTGCTTGAGTTGCGGTTACAAACAGAAAACACAAACAATCACGTGGAGTTTGCTAGGCTCCACGCAGACAGAACTCCGGATGTCCAGGACAAGCACGCCTCAAAACTCATCGATACGTCTTATAGAAAGTTACCGCTCGAAGACGGGAAGAGGTGGGCGGTGGATCAGGCCGCCAAACTCCTCTGAATAACACACAGGGCTTCTATGATCCTGCTGCGTACCCAGAGTCCCCACAAGATGGATGTGGAGTCCTCTTCGGCTTGGGCGGAAACTGCTCAAGCCTCTTATACGGCTAGCAGGCCAATCGCTAGCCACCATGTGGGAATAATTTAGCACTAGCCAATAGCAGGACACAAATTTGCATATGAAGAGCAGGAACTCTTTGCACCGTGCATTTCTGTGTTGCAAAGAAAATGCACCCTGCAAAGACAGCTGCAAAGTGGTGGGAACTCTTTCCCTTGCACGCGGGTTCTCTGTACAGCAAAACTCCACCGTGCAACGAAGCTGTAAACCCACGGGGATAATTCTGGTGCCGAAGCACACACAAAAATCAGACCTTTGGGTCATGACAAGTATATACAGTATAATCTAATCTCGACTACAGTGTGCATGCAATACAAACTATTATGCAAGAAGCAGAAACTGAAAACAAAGAAGCCGTCTTTACACCCTTTCAGGGAATCAGGTGTTCTGCCAGTAAATTTGTGAAGCTGCCCGAGTGCCGCCAACGCAGAGAGAGAAAATTCTAGCAACCTAAGACTGTAAGCCCAGCCCCTGTTAGAAACAGCCATATCTCATGATCTCCTTCATATACTAATCATGTATCATCTTAAAATGAGTTTGAATTTAATAAAAAAGGCTATTCTAGAACCTTCTCTTCTAATGGTTTAAAACCTTCTAATTTCCAGTCTAAAGTTGCTTTTGGCCAATAGATATCCATTTGTTCTCATGCCAAATGTGTAGAGATGCACTGAGACATCAGTTCGATATCGGACCATCATTGATATAAAGAAAATCGACTGTATCAGAAATCAGACAGATATGGCTAATAATTTAGCCAATAAATGGCCCATGCATGCGCGCAGCCACAGCGCAGCACGTAGGCAGCAAGGAGCACCGCCAGGGAGCTTGGAGAGCTGCGTGCAGCTGATAAGTCTGGTGTGGTGGAAGGGGAGGGGGGAGGGAAGGGTGTGGGGGCAGATCAAGTCCCTCACAGTGAGGGAAGAGTGGGGCTGGAGCTGGGACAAGTGCTGCCCAGCTGCCAGCTGGGGTGGGACCGGCGCGGGATGGAGCTGTGGCTCGTCCGGCAGCCACTGGTTCGGTGCCTCATCTGGCAGCTCCATACGTCCAGGAGGGCAGGCACGGGGTGGGGGCGGTGGCGTTGTGTCCCCAGATCTGGGCAGGGAGGGGCTGCGCAGGGAGAGTGACAACAATGCAGGGAGGGGAGTTGGGGGGGCTATGGCAAATTCTGGCATGGCTGCAGACCACTCCGTAGGCCCCTCCCAGTGCTGCTGCTGCCAGCCCTGCACATAGTCCCACCCCACCGGAATGAGCCTGCCCAGCCCCATGCAGACCTGGGGGCACACGCCCCTCACCACGCCCTCCTAGAGGAGTGGCGGGAACAGTGGCAGGATCTGTCAAGTGAGCACCGGAGAGCTGCTGAACCAGTAGCTCCCAGACCAGCAGCGCACAGCAGCGGGAGCCACCTCCCCCCGCCCAATAAGCCGCTGCTTGGTTCTGTGCCCACCCCACCCTGGCTGGGCATCACTTGCCCCAGCCCCAGCCCCTGCCCTACTCCCCCCTTACCGGTAGGCCCTTGATCTACCCCCTGCCCACACTTCTTCCCTCCCCGCTCCCCTTCCACCACACCAGACTTACCAGCTGCACACAGCTCTTCAAGCTGCCGGGCTGGTATCGGAAGCTGGATTGGTATTAGCTGAAATGCCTCCTTAAAAATCGTTTATTGGTATCAGCCCCAAAAATCTGTATCGGTGCACCCCTACAAATGTGACCTTTTCATTTAAGCCAGAGCTGGATTCAGATGGTGGAGCTTCTCATGGGCTGGATCTGGGCCTGGTACAAGCACTTTCAGAGCAGCAGGGTGACCAGGGCCGTGTCAACACAACCCTTGTATACCCCCCCCCCCCCCCCCAATCTGCTGATGGCAGCCATGCCCAATGGGGCCCCACTGCCCTGAACTGTGTTACCCCACCCACACTTGCCCTATCCTCTGACTTCCCTGGACTGCCAGGATCCCATGGGCTCTGTAGTCTGAATCTGAACCTTAGATTATGTTTGACACTCCTGACTTAATTAAATGCTTAGCAATGTACTCCTTATTTATGTACAGCAATCATAGCCTCATAAAATAGGCTAAAAGGGACTAAAGCCAAGCTCTGTTCAGTTTGTATAGTGCTATTAAAAGAACTTGTAATCAAACATCTACAAAGAGATATAATGAATCTTTAAAATAAAACAAAAAAAATAAAGTTTCAGTGTGTTACTAATATGCCTATATTTGCATCAACTATATGTCAGAGCCAAAAAACAGAAAAATTAGAAGACAAACAGTTATGTACCCCAGCAAAAAAAGTACAAATTTGCAGACTAAGCCACTTAAAGTGAAGGAACTGAATAACAATTATATTGCCAGTTTTAATTACATTGCATAAGAGACAGATAAAGCAGACATTTTTCTTCAGTGAGAGAAATAAACCAAGCAGAACCAAACAGCTATTTCAAAAATACATCTGCACCTCTCAATACATTTTACAAGGCAATAGATAATCAGTAAGTAGTACTGTACGTTGACAGTCTAATGCAGTCTTACCATCACCAGTTCAAAACCGTAAGTTTTATTATGCACTTTTGAAGAAGAATCCATTTCAAGGCATGGCTTAGAGGGACAGGAAGACACAAGAATAAACAACTCTTCTCATTCCCCCTTCCAATCACGCTTCTTCCACTTCATCCCCCACCTCCTATATATATTTAGGTTACAGTTTCCTTTAAAAAAAAGGGGGGTGGGGTGCAGTCAATGGCTGAGGAGATTACATTTTCTAAGGCTAACTGCACAGTTCACCTATGAAGGGGTTTGCAACTTATGGCTCAAGCCAGTTCTGGCCTGTGAAGAGACTGTATCTGGCCTGCAGCAGTACTCAGTACTACAGGAATCGGCAGTACCTGAGGGGAGACAGGGTTGGGGGAAGGAAATCAGCAGGAAGTGGCAGGTCTCCTTAGGGCCAAGCTCAGTTCATCTGGCCTGCCACTACTAAAAGGTTGTTGACCCCTGACCTATAGCACCTAAAGGGTACCAGTTCTACGACATTACTTGAACTTAATACTTCCCAACTCTCTAAAGATGGCCCCGGCTTATTACTATCACCCATTTTGTTACTGTTTTTAGGTTTCTTAGTCTCCAAACTGCTTTTGTTTCCAGATCCCAGTGATATTACAACTTAATCTTAAAAAAAAAAAAAAAAAAAAATCAAAACTCTGATATGGCAGTTTCGAACTATTACTAGGCAATTCCGATAACTTTAATTGTTGTAGAAAGAAAAGCAACCATTGCAAGTATCTAATGGGAAAATATGTAAGGACACTGCTTGAACAACTTTAGTACATTCGCTTAAGGAAAAAGTAAGGCTCCCAGGTCTCAAGATAAATCATTGAAGGTAAAAGTGTCAGTCGATTTTTTCAAGAATTCTTCTACAGGATTCTAACATTAAAATGCAATATAGTCCTTGAAACAGGCACACAGAAGATGGGCAACCTTTGCCATTTTTGAAAGGAATATGTCTGAAGACTTGCACACAGCATGCGTAACATGAAAAACAAGATCTTTGTCAATAAGGTTATGACAGGCAAGCTAACACTATAGAAATTAATAGTACATATCACACACTCTCCAGAAAGAGTATTTGCACAGCACACTGACTATTCAGAGCTATAAGTATCATACAGGCAGCAAACACTCAACTGCTTGTTCTTTTCCATACTGTAGCACTCTGAAGATACATATATAAACAACTCTACTATCACCACTGATAAGCTATTAGATAAATAGCTGAAGTGCAGTGCACTGTCAGTGGTAATACTGCCTTATTTTAAGAAGTAGAGATGCTGAGCACCATCTGATATCAAAGAGGAGTGAAGGCACTTAGCACTTAAGCATCAGGCCCTTAGCTTCAAAGGGATTTTTAAATGTGAAAAACTTTGTATATGCATTCTTTTCAAGCAAACAAAAACATCTGTAATTGATATTATTCAGAGTATGAGACACTTACTTTTCATTTTTTTTGCCCCAAGGGTTGCTGCTAATTAATGCATTTACCCAAATCCAAGATGACTTTCAATTTAAGATAGCACCCCCAATAATTAGATTTGACACATGGAAAATTTATCAATCCATTAACATTTTCCACATCTAGAATCTAATTATGGGTGGGGAGGAGTCATCTTAAACCCACCTCTGTAGCAGGGCAAGCAGTGGTAGAGGCATTGGGGGGGATAGGGAGAAGGGGAGGATAGGCGGTGGGGAGTCAAGTGGCCTGACCCCTGCCCCTTGTCCCTGAACCCTACAAAATTTGTCCTCCACCCAGCTGCTTGCAAACCCCATGCCTGCCTCGCCCTGATGGTTCCAGTGGCTCCTGCTGCTTGCCCTCACTGGCACCTGCTCCTCCTTTTACCCCTCGCACTTGCCCCCACGTCCCACCCATGCCTGCATCCCCTGATACCTGCCCCTCTTTGCAGTGCCTGCACCCCCCACCCCGCCAAGGACCTGTCCCCCCCATACCACTTACCTTCCCGCCTGCCTACCCCACTATCCCCAGCTCTGGCTAGGGGCAGGTAGAGTGTGACCCCAACCCAGCCACAGAAGAAAACTTCATTTTGGATTCAAGTAAATACTGTAGGTGCCTTTGTATACTTACAAAAACTGAACAAAAACAAAAACTGACAGTATATCTTACACGCTGGCTCATTTTTTAGCAGATGCTTATTGGGCATATGTTACATTTACTGTTATTTGTACTGATTTAAAATAATTATTTTACTAAAAATACTGGACTGGGAACCCTCCCATGCATAGAATACAAGTTTGTATTTTTTAAAATAAGGATATACGTTTGTCAAAAATTGAAATTTCAGTTACTTGACCTCTTTTTCCAAGGCACTGAAGAGCCAAACAATTCTTTAAGTCCACATAGTGAAAAAAAGGCTTTCTAATAAGTTTTTTGGGGAAATGCTCAAAAAAGTAAAACAACCTAAAGGAGGAAGACATTTTTAAAACTGCAATAATTCAGATTCAGTTCATATAAACAGACATGCATCTACTCTATAGCTCTGCGTCTGTGACTAGCTGCTATAATTACGAAAGCAATACTGCTAGTACTGTAAGAACATCCAAAGACCAAATGATTTTGGGAAAGAAAACAGCATTTTGATGAGTCTGTCCTCAAATCAGTAATATTAAAGTTTTTACCAGCGATGTTACTAACTACACTAATAACTGCATGCAATAATCTGGTTTTGCACACAAGCAAAAAGCCTTCAAACTGAATCAAGCTACTGTAAAAGCACTGGAGAAGGGTATTTAAAATGTGACTCTAGGCAGAAGTATTCCAAAGAGAAAAAATTTGCTGCAATTTCATACTAATCTCCACCCCAATAGGAACTGAATCTGCATTGGCCTCATGAAACTTCATGGTTAGGTGACTGTTGCTTATGCAAATGTTGTGAGCAAACACTGCACTAATATATCTTACTTTACATTTGCAAGACAGACCAAAACTTTATGCAATGTAACATTTGCAGTGATTAAGACCATAATTTAATGGATATTTTCTGATAAAGAAAATGTTTGATCTGGATATCTCCCAATATTGTTTTTGTACACACCCACACACACTCAGCACAGAAAACATGTAGACATAAAGGTGTCAAAACAAATCATGTACAGCTGAAACAATTAAGCATGCTCCTAAAACTATTCAGTATCCTCTGTTCTTAGGTTTTCCATAGGATAGAAGAAAATAAAGAAATATACCAGTAAGATAATGACGACTGCTCTGCTGCAAGTGCACTATGGTTGGTTGCAAATAAACTAATCAGTTTGTATTTTTTTTTTATCCAAGGCAGGCTGCTAATTCCTTACGTTTGCTTACAATTTATAGCTGTTTTATGACATACCAAGTTAGTTTATATTGCAACTAGTATAGGAAGCTTAACATCTGACCCAAGTAATTTTTTTAAATGGCCCATCTCATGAAAATAGCACAGCTTTAATTTTTCTTCTTGCTGTGCTATTGTCAGAAAATTTCTAAAAGATGAGAACAAAAGTATTTCACAAGCAAAACCAGAATGCTGGTAAAGTCCTTAATTTCAGATTGAATCAATATGCCTGCAGGCATCTTTAGAGTCCTCTCAAAAGGTAGTTTAGAGGTACTTTATGATCCATATAACTGAGTACACCAGCCTGCACCTGAGCTATTAAGAGCAGTGCTCTTGTTCATTCACTCTGTTTGTTACACAGATTGCCTCTTAGTAAGGGATAAGGGAAAACCAGGCTGGGGTTTGCTACACTAAAGCCTTCAGCATTGCCAAACTAAAGTATTAAATTATGAATCAAGCCTCCAAAACATCATGCAATTGAGTTAAAGTAGGCAGGGGTTGTTTTGCCTTTTGTTTTTTGAGCCTTTGGGGTTCACATTTGCATTTGCCTTTATCTGTAACCATCAGGACTGGCAGCCTATTGAAAAAAAAGCTAAAGCAGAGATTTGCATCTAACTCCAGGAACCTGTACCACACACCAGCTATCTCAAGACTCACAATAAGAGCACTGAGCAGTGGTACAGATCTAGATCTTTGGAACGTGACAGTGAGGACAAGGTTTGGGACAGTTAGTTCTTCCTTTTTTTTTTTTTTTAATTGATGTTCTAAACATATTTTATTGTTTAAACAAAATCCTAACAAAACACTGCAGTTTGCCTTGTCTACAAGGATGTTTTTATACAAACAAATGCAGCTGATGGTGTGGCATGTAGCACCTACCACCTGCATGACCTCTCCTCAGCCAGCCTTGTTTACTGCATGTATTTAACTCTTCAGTTAAGCATTTATAAGGATTCCATTTATTTAACTCAGAAATGTCAAACTGAATATTAAGGAATCATTTACAAGTAGAAAATTAGTGGTTACACAAAACTAAGACAGTAGTGATTTAAAATGGACAACAATGTCAAGTTAGTCACATTTTTAATAAATCCCATTTCTTATTAATAACATATTCACTCATTTCAACTATTTAAAGAATTCAATTTGCTTTTATATTACATATTTATGTTATTCACTTTCTAAATTTCTCTTTCCTTGAGCTCTGCAAGTTGAGTCAGTGTCATTTATAGTTTCACAAGCTGCAATGTTTGGTTTTCAAGTTTTGCAAGGAATTTAAGACTACTGTTTCCCTTGGAAATAAAAAAAAAAAAGTGTTAGAAACTTAAAAAAAAAATATTTAACACAAAAAATTATATTTGAGACCCAGTTTTGTGGGCAGTTTCCTTTTAAAAGGAATAAAAAGACAAGTTTTCCTTTAAAGGTATGTTTATGTGGACAACAAACATTTCTTTACCTGGCAAGTCAGATCTTGTTTTGTCCCTCAAAAGCCTATACAACCAGAACTCAACAGAATACAGCCTCAAAGATTTTATAAAGGTGGTTAATTTTTACCATGACTAGGGAGGGTTCAGTGTGCTTGCACTGAAATAAAGATTAAAATAGTTATGATGTAGATACTGAATTAATATACAATCTTATTTTTTATTAGTCCTGAAGTTTATATCTTAGATCCAGAATACTTACTTGTGTTCTTGCCAAAAACTACAGGAATCAAGTAAAGTGACTTCATTCAGGCAGGCCAAACAAAATATCAACACCATACACACCTAACATTTTGTCTCATATTAGAGAATGCTTTTGTTGTTTTTTTTAACAAAAACAAAAAAAGAGTCAATTTATGACATCATTTGGTTGAGTTACTAATATACAATACACACTTCTAAATCTACAAAAACAACCTGCCACGGAGAATTTAATACAGAGCACAAACTCATGGGGCGTGTCCAGATAAGCATGGGCCCACAGCGTGTGGCACCATACTTCTGTCTGCAGTGCCACACATGCAGCTGTTCCCTGTGCTGCTAATCTGCAGCATTTGGGGGCGGGGGGGGGGGGGGGGTCACGCTGGGAGATCCCCATGTCAAAAAAAACTCCACCACTTAAAAAAGCAGGGTAGCAGCACGCACCACCGGAAACCAGAGCCTGGTCAGCCAGAACCACACTCCAGCTGCTGGCCAGGCTCTGTGCTGCTGGATTGCCGCAGCTGCAGCCCACAGAGGCCCGGAGGACCCCATGTAAGTCTGCTGGGGCCAGTCCAGGCGCTGGCCCCAGCCTCCCCTATCCCAACAGGGGCAACATGCCACATGCCAGAGGACATGTGCACGGCCCTTTCCCAGGGACCAACAGCAGTGGCACAGTCTTATTTGGTTACAGATGCTATAGATAAAGGTACAGGAAGTCTGCACAAGGCAGATATGTGACCATCCGTTCCAGACAGAGATGAGGATAAGACCTAACGCTTACATACTGATTTAAGCCCTGAAACACGAGGTGTAGTAGTTTTCTAAAATACGTTAGCAATACCTTTTATAACTCTAAATATCTTGCATTCCTATGCTTTTGTTGACAGAAGATATAAAGGGATGTACATGGGAGAAAAATAAGTTTGATCCTTTTTTTGAAATTTTAAAGGTAGTCATGTAAAAGTACTTAATCCTAATCACCAGCATATTAGGAGAAATCCTGTGTTTTAAAACAACCTTGCCTTACCCAAGACACACCGATGCCCTTAAAAACAGAACAAATACAGAAGCTCCTTCTAACACATACTATACATCATTTAACATTAAGTAATGAGATGCTTACAGTCCAAAGAACCACTAGCAAATGGTTTGTGATTTTCATTGCAAAGGCATGGCAAATAGAAGAATGTTTAGTAGCAGTTTAGTAGTAATCAGGTGACAATTTTTATGCTGACAAGCGTAAAAGCCACAGCACTTAACCACTATAAATCTTTTGATCTGACTTTTGACTTGGAGGAAACCATTGCACAAAAATACCTTGCAAGTAATTTATCTTCATTAAACTGAAAGCAGGAAAAAAAAATAGACTTCTCCCACCTCTTCAATGACACTACTGAAATCAAAATGGTACACTACCCATAAGAAACCCTACAGCAATATCTTACAATGCAAAAAGGATCTGTGTCATACGACATACCACACTGTCAAAGTTACTGGCTTGACCTAAATCAAAGCACAATAGAAATTCTTTAAATCCCCATTTAAAATCTGAAAGACGCAGCTGCATACATGTACTATACACAGGAGATCAGAAGGCATTACATAGGTTTTTTGAGGATTCTTATTTGCTTACTTTAAAACAGCAAAAAACACCCCCCAACACTTAAAAGTGTTTAAGATAAGATTCTTTCTAGCCCATGCTACAAGAGGAATGAAATCTGCACATACTCTCTAGGCCAGCAATGCCTAGAGATACTTTAAAGGGTGCTGTGCCACACAACTTTAGCACCCTTAGGTGCGCAAATGGGATTCACGAGATAAACCCAGAGATTTCAAATGAGGAACGGTGAACACATCCCGCCCTGCTGAGAGCCAAGTCCTACACAACAGACTTGCTCTATTGTTTCCTGTGCTCCGAAAAAAGGAGTGAAAACTAAGAAATGGCGTTTTCCAAGGAGGGCGTTGGGGGGGGGGGGGGGGGGATGTCTCTGGTCTAAAATAATTAAGCAACCCACGGCTCAAGACCTAGCTTGATAGCATTTGCTCCAGTCTCCCGTAAGATGACGCTGGGACTGAAGAGCCCACGATCCTGTGTGGCACCACCTTATGTCCCTGCCCTTCACCCCTCTGGCACCCAGCTGCCTGGCAAATGGGGAGGACATAGTGAATGCCTTGAGCTCTTGCTGCAGACTGAAGGGAGTTTGTGCCCAAAGAGCTCAATTTGTCCAACTGTTTGAGCTGCTCTCATAAAAGACGCTGCATTTACCCAAAGAACCGTGCCCGCCTGTGCCCTCAGACCAGCCCTGGCTCTCTTGTTGCCCAGTGACAGGTGCCTGCTAGCAAACACAGGGCGGCGGATGCGGACATTGCCCCTACCTGCCCAGCTCCTCGCCCGTCTCGTAGTGCTCGTCCAGGTTCTCCTGCCTGAAGACGGTCATGATCACCGGCGCCCTCAGGCGCTGCCCGCCCGTACCAGCCGCCGCGCCTGGCACCTCATGCCCGCGCCGGGGGCGTCCTGGAAAGAGCCGCGAGAGGAGAAGTCAAGCAGGCGGGGAGAGCCGGGGCAGCCCCAGGGAACAAAGCTGGGGCGGGCAGGAGGGGCGATCCCGGCCTGCGGGCGGCTGCAGGAGCCAGGGCCGAACCTCCCACTCCCGCTCCCGCACACGCCGCCGCCCGCAAGGCACGCAACGCAGCCCAGCCCGCCCTGCCCCGCCCCTGCCTCTGCTTCTGCCCCTGCCCGGGCAGCAACACATCGCCGCCGCCACCCGCACCTCACCGCTCCGCTCCGCAGCGCCCGGGGCCGCGCCGGGAGACTGACTGTGAGCGGCGGCCAATGGGGACGCGCCTGCCGCCGCCCCTGGCTCCGCCCCGCGGAGGGCGGGACTGGGCAGGTGCCGCGCTGGGAGGCGGGCTCCTCCCTCCTGTGGCGGCGGGGGGATGCCGGGAGGTCCGCTCTGCTGAGTGCCGGGCAGGCACCCACCAGAGGCGGAGGGAGATGTTGCCTTGGGCTGTCTAGGGAGACCGTGACTGGGAGCTGCACAATCAGCCCGGCGTCTTGCCACTTCTCCCCCTGCCCTGAGGAGGCCCCTGGCTGGGGAGAGGAAGGAGCGGGTCGCAAAGCACGGGGGCTCTCAACTCTTTTTTGTACCCGGGCCCGTTTGTACACACCAATGTAAACACAACCCAGTGCCCCCCATTTTCTGCCCGCTGCCCCCCAGTGTGTGGGGCCCCACGCGGCCCCTGGCAGGCTGCAACTCAGCCAGCCCCACTTTCCCATGTGTTTCTTGGCCTCTTGAAGGCTCAGATCAAGCCAAGCGGCTCCTTAACCTAGCGGGGGAAATACCATGTATGTGTGTCCACAGAGGCAGTTTTCCAGAACCACTTCGCAGGAGAACTGCTCTTCTGGCATGGTTCAGTACCCACCGAGGTGCAGCAGCTTTAAGCCCACTTTATGGAAATGTGAGACTCCTCCCTAGCCTGCCCCTGCGGCCACATGGCTCAGGGCAAGCAAAACTTGGGGGCATCCAAACCCCAAAACCCTTGGGCCTGCAAGTGGGATGCCCACCAAAGGTTTTGGAAACATCTGAAGCCCCAGGTGGGGGTGGAGGATGTTTGCCGGTAGCAGGGCCACTTATGGTTCTGGACTCTTGGATTTGGAATTAGTTTTGGCTAATTTGGCCTCACATACAAATTAAAAAAAGAAAAGAAAAGTGTTTCTCCTTTAACAAGGCAGATAAGGTTCCTTGGGTGAATTTGATATCTTTTATTAGACCAACCCAAATAGTTGGAGAATAGTTACTAAGCAAGCTTTTGGGTTCAAAAACCTTTCGTCAGGCTAAGGAAGTTTCAGCAGTTGGTGTGTGCTCTTCCTGGATGGAATGAAAAGTCTCCTTTAACAAAGAATCCATTTTCAAAGTTTGTTGATGCGTTTTTCGTTTGTCCCCAACCCTTTCATATATTCTTGCGACCCACTTTTGGGTCGCGAGCTGTGGGTTGAGAAATGCTGGCCTAAAGCAGGGGGAGGCAACCCCTGGCATGCATGCCAGAGTGTGGCACCCAAAGGTGTTTCGTTTGGCCTGCGCACCGCCAGGCAGGTTGCAGGGAAGGAGCCAGGGCTGTGCTGTCACAACAAGGATTGGGCCCCTTGCAGCTCCCCCTGCTGCCCTCCCTTGGCACACCACAACTTGAGGGTGTTTTTGGCGCTGCTCAACAACTGCCAACCCCTGTCCTCAAGTCACAGAGAAGGCGAGCTGGAAGGGACCTCCAGAGGTCATCTAATCCAACCCCCTGCCTGAGACAGGATCATCCCTATCCAAACCATCCCACGCAACCATAATCTAAACTCTACATAGGAATACTCTCAACCCTGACACAACACACACCTAACACCCTAACCTGCCACAAAGCAGGGGAACCACAGCAGCCAACATCCTGCTTCTATAAAACGTTCTCAATATATGCTCAAGAGGTCTGACCCAGCTTGTCCCAGAAGATGAGGCTGAAGTGGCATGACGTTATATTACATTTGTATTTATCAATATGCATTTTTTTGATGAAATGCTGATACTTTCGGGTGTCTAATTCCTTCCTCATTACCTTTAATTGTGGAAAGATGAGCTTTGAAAAAAGGAATTGGGAATAAGGAAGCAACTTCAGCCTCATCCCAGAAAAGAAAGATCCACCTCCCCTCCAGAAAGTACCAGCCCTCCACTGCTTGCTCCTCAAAATATTCTCCCTCCCCCAGGTATTTGGGTGTCACTACTTGGGGGGTGCCCCCCAGGTGAACAAGGCAGGCTGTTGGTCTGTTTTGGTCAAATTGACCTAAGCACCCAGTTATGAGGATCCTTTGAGGGGCATTGTGTCTACCTGGATCTCTTAAGCATATCTTAACAATATTTCATAGAAGCAGGATGTTGGCTGTCATGGTTCTCTTGTTTTACCTGTGGCAAGTTCCAGTGTTAGGTCTGTGTTGAAGTCAGGGTTGAAGGTAGTTTTGTGTAGAATTTAGAGTATGGATAGTATAGGATGGTTTGGATAGGGATGATCCTGACTCAGGCAGGGGGTTGGACTAGATCAGGGTGGCCAATTATTTCAGGTGGAGGGCCATTTACCCAGTTTTGGCAAACTGTTGAGGGTCACATGGGTAGCTCCGTCCCTTGACAGGTGCCCCGCCCCCTGATCACCATCTTGGGGCCAGTGTCCCAATGTTTTGGGACCAATGTCCCAGGGCCAGCACCGGTGGGGCCCAAAGTGGGGCGCAGGCTGGCAGAGATCTGTGGAGCCAGGCTGGGCTGCACCAGCAGGGAGAGGGGGAGCTGGTCCAGCTCCATAGAGCCCCTGCTGGCTGGGATCCTGTGCTCCTGCTACCCTGCTCTGGGCCCCACCAACACCAGTGTGGGCCTTGTGCTCCTGCACCCACTCACTCTCAGTGCCCCCCCACCCAGCCCCGCAGTACAGGCAGGGGGCAGCGTGAAGCCCCAACCCCCTGCTCCCCAGCAGGGAAGGAGCTGGTGCTGAGTACAGGGGAAAAGCGGCCCCTTGCCCACCCTGGGGCCCGTGCTCCCTGCTGCAGCTGCTCACAGCCTGTGCGGGGCTGTCCTGAGCAGGCACAGGCAGCCCCATGTGGGCTGTGAGCGGTTGCAGTGCTGGGTGCCAGCCACGGGGTGGGCAAGGGGCCACTTTCCCCCCATGCTCAGCACCAGCTTGTAACCCACCCCCACTGCCAGCCTGGGCCCTGCGCCAGCTCTGGGTTCGCTCATCGGGGCTGTGTGTGGCAACAGCAGCTGCTCCGTGTGGAGAAAAGCAGTCCCCCTGCTTGCCGCATTGTGCAGTGTTTGCTGCTGCTGCCTGTCCGGAGCTCACGCACTGGACAGCCCAGAGGCAGTGGTGGTAAACACTGCCCGGTGCAGCAAGTTGGGGGGCCGCAGCTGCTGCCGCCACGCGCAGTCCCGATGGGCGAGCCCAGAGCCAGCTGCGTGGGTGGGTTACAAGCTGGTGTGGAGCATGGGGGAAAAGTAGCCCCTCCCCACCCTGTGGCTGGTGCCCCGCGCTGTAGCCATTTGCAGCCTGTTTGGGGATGCCTGTGCCTGCTCAAGACAGCTCCATGTGGGCTGTGAGTGGCTGCAGCACGGAGCACTGGCCATGGGGCAGGGGACGGGGCACTTTTTCCCATGCTCAGCTTTTCCCCAGGCCACTTTTCCCCACACTCCTCCCCTGCCCTCCTCTGCCTCACCCCTTACCTGAGGTTCCAGTGTGGGGCAGTCACGAGGTCCCAGGCCAGAAGCCCCTACTGGGGCTTCCAGCTGGGGGGAGGGGCTAGGCAGGCCCTGCTGTTGCAGGAGCCCACCAGGGCTTCCCCTGGGTCCTACTGCCCCTGGCTCTGGTAATTTTTGACAGGAACCAAGGGCATATCAATATTAATTTTCTAAATTTTTTAAGGGCCCTGTGGGCTGGATAGAATGGCCTCACGGGCCGGATCCAGCTCGCGGGCCGTATTTTGCCCACTTCTGGACTAGATGGCCACTGGAGGTCCCTTTCAGCTCTACTTCTGTCTGACTGGCATGTGGAAGGTTGGGGAACCTAAAGTCTCTTCCTACCAACCCTTGCCTGGCCCTACTAACAGCAAGGCTTGCCCACCAAGTTAAAGCTTGCCTGCTCCACAGTGATCACCTCAAAGGTGGCTAAAAGATGCAGAGCCATTCACCATTCCCCAGCAGGCCTGTTACCCCTTGAATGAGAACAGTCTGCTTCATCTGAAAAGATTATTAAGGCTCATATACGTGAGAGCCCAGCAGGAAAAATTATGCTGAAGGGAAACGAGCACGGGTTCATAGCAGGTAGATCATGCCTGACTAATCTAGTCTCTTTTTATGACCAGGTTACAAAACACCTGGATGCAGGAGTATGGGTAGACATCATTTACTTAGACTTCAGGAAGGCCTTCAATATGGTATCCCACCCCATACTGGTGAACAAATTAAGAGGCTGTGACTTGGATGATTACACAGTCTGGTGGGTGGCAAATTGGCTAAAGGGTCATACCCAGAGAGTGGTGGTAGATGGGTTGGTATCGACCTGGAAGGGCGTGGGCAGTGGGGTCCAGCAGGGCTCTTCAATGTCTTCATCAGCGACTTGGATGAGGGAGTGAAGTGTACTCTGTCTAAGTTTGCAGATGATACAAAACTGTGGGCAGAAGTGGACACACCAGAGGGCCGGGACTACAGGCAGACCTGGACAGGTTGGACAAATGGGCAGAAAACAATAGAATGTGATTTCACAAAGAGAAATGCAAAGTACTGCACCTAGGGAGGAAAAATGTCCAGCACACCTACAGCCTAGGAAATGACCTGCTCAGCAGCACGGAAGCAGAAAGGAATCTCGGAATCCTAGTGGACTCCAAGATGAACATAAGTTGTCAGTGTGACAAAATTATCAGCAAAGCTAACTGCACTTTATCGTGCATCAGCAGATACATGACTAATAGAACCAAGAAGGTGATACTTCCCCTCTATTGGGCAGTGGTCAGACTGCAGTTGGAATACTGCGTGCAGTTTTGGGCACCACACTTCAAGAGGGATGTGGATAACCTGGAGAGGGTCCAGAGAAGAGCCACTCATATGGTTAAGGGTTGCAGGCCAAGCCCTATGAGGAGAGACTAGGGCACCTGGACCTCTTCAGCCTCTGCAAGAGAAGGTTGAGAGGCGACTTTGTGGCTGCCTATAAATTCATCATGGGGACGCAGAAGGGAACTGGTGTGGCTCTACTCACTAAGGCACCCCTGGAGGTTCACAAGAAATAATGGCCATAAGCTAGCAGAGAGCAGATTTAGACTGGACATTAGGAAGAACTTCTTCACAGTTAGAGCGGCCAAAATCTGGAATGGGCTCCCAAGGGACGTGGTGCTCTCCCCTACACTGGGGGTCTTCAAGAAGAGGGTAGATAGGCATCTGGCTGGGGTCATCTGAACCCAGCACTCTTTCCTGCCTATGCAGGGGTTTGGAATTGATGATCTATTGAGGTCCCTTCTGGCTCTAACATCTATGAATCTGTGAACCTGAGGACACCTCCCTCCCATGCACGAACAGCAGTGCCCTGGGAAAAAACATCTTTTGAGGCATGATTTTTCTGGCTAGTTCTAGCAACAGTCAGGTTTTACCCAGTTTCTCTGCAGGGCTGCACAAAAAATGTTTGGTAATGCATGCAGCGGTGAAAATCAGACCAGACCCAGCACAAAGAGCAGCAATCTCATATGCTCTACAGAAATGTAAATGTTTAAATATTTTTATGGCTCACTGAATTTTGAATGCCTATTTTAAGTCTTGTACTACCAGGGTACAGTAACAAGCACTATTTGGTGTGTGTGTGAGAGAGAAATTCAACTACTTGTGTTTGCAGGGCTTCACCCATTATGTTTGATTTTCATCAACTTCTCTCAGATCTGCACATACCATTGTCCAATTTGAGACAATCATCTTGGTGCCTGTTGTTAATTGGCATCATGCCAAGTAAGAACTGGGGCCATCATTTCAACTTCTGAGACAAGTGTTAAAGTACAAGTTGTTACAATTTCCTGTACGCTCTGGTGTATTATCTCAGGGAACATATGACCTTGGATGGCTGAATAGCTTTTACCTTCATCTGACCTGTCAGATCTCTCTCTCTCAAAAAAAAAAAAGAAGAATTGCTCATCAAAAGGTGAAGACAAGTTCACCACAGTCATATGTTTTTACATGTACTTAATTTAACACCTGAGGCAGCCTGGGCTACTTGTAAGGACAGGACACTGAGAACATAGTGCCTGGATTCTGACTTTGCCACAGTCATGTATATGACTTCAGGCAAGCATTTAAAATCTCTGTGCCTCAGTTGACGTAGGCTGTAAAATGGCGTAACTCAAAGGATCCCCGAATTTCAAATCATAAAGGGCTACCTTTGAAGAGTGGAAGTGTGTAGACTTCTTAGCTCAGAAATGTATGTAGTATATTCCATTTATGTGCATAGCCTAGGGACTGAGAAAAAGGCTATGCATTTATCCAGGCTTAATATAAGCAATGCTCATTAAGGACACAGCCATGTCAGCGCTGTGGTATGAGCAGTCCTGAAGCTGACTAGCATTTGTGATTTTCAGGGCTTCTGCTACCCAGTTTGGGGACAGCTGTTAGATGCCTGGAAACTGATAATAGTTAGGTTCACAGCTACTATTAGATTCTCTTGAAAAGGAGGGGAGAGAACAACCCTGAAAATGACTAGCTCCCACTTTTAAAGCTTCCAACAGCAGCACTCTGACAGCCAAGGATGAAAGGCAACCAAGCCAAAAAGAGCCTGGCTGTGTGGCTCAATGAGATGGACACTGCCCTAGAAAAGACAGGACCCTAGGTTCTTACCTCTGTTCATAATGGTATTTCTGCATTTGACAGGCATCAGATAAAATGAAGAGAAAGCATGGGGAGGAGAGGCCAAAACCCACAGCAGTGCATGTCTCCATGAGATGCAGAGCTAGGCTTGAATTCTCACATTGGCTTGAATTCCTTCTCATCCTATCTAAGGGGGTCCACCTCCTGGGGCAGCCATGGCGCACCTGGTGGGAACACACATTCCCCTGCTTCAGCTCCCCCTATATGGCCTCATCCTCTTACCTGCCACACCTTGATTTAAAGCTCAACATATTTAGGAGGCTTTTTTTTAAAGGAAAATTTTTCGTGTGCCAGGTCAAATTAGTCAGATCAGATCAAATCCATTTGAATCATTCAAGAACCATATGTGGCCCTGCTACCAGCAAGTATCCTCCGCCCCAGCCTGGGGCTTCAGATACTTCCAAATCCTTTGGCAAACATCCTACATGCAAGCTCAAGCCCAAGGCTTGTGGTTCAGATGCCCCTGAGTTTCACTTGGCCTCAGCTGTATGGCTGCAGGAGCAAGCTAGGGAGGAATTTCCCATTTCCATAAAGTCAGCATGTAGCCAAGATTCTTCCACTGGAAGCTGGCCAGTGGGAAGCTAACTATGAGGCTATCATAGGGAGTCCTGTCTGCAAGCAGACAAGGGCGCACCCTCCACTACACCATGCCATTTTAATTGCATTACCTTGGTCAGGAGATTTCCCCTGCAGCCATTGTGGTCATGGTATTTCCCCTGCTAGGTAAGTATGTACTTAGGAGGCTTCCTTCAGAAAAGCTGCATTTGGCCTTTAGTGCCTTGCTCTGCCCTGTTATCATCAGGCTGCCCAGTCCTCATGTCCTAACCTGAGGGGGGCTCACTTTCTTCAAAGTGTGCAGTCTATACTGACTTCCAGTCTATCACCAGGCCTGGGATCTATGCAGTTCTCTGGGTGGTTCCCCTGGTTGTCCCCAACATGCTGCCTTTTGGGGCACTCAGGCCTTTGCCTAGGTTTTTGCCCTTGCCTGTACTTATATGAAACATGCTACTTGGCACTCAGTGATTCTCAGCAGAGTTCCTGCCTTTCTTGGGATCTGGGCCCAACTGGGCCTCACCAGACCTGATTCCCTTGCAGCAGGGCCCAGGTCCTGATCTAAATCCATGGTGCTCCACCTTTTGGCTCCACAAGCCAGAGGAATGAGGGGCGTGGGCTGGTTTGCCAGGTTGGGTCCTGCACTGCCTGTGCCTGGCCTGTATTCACAGATCCAGCCCCCTGAGATCTCAGCTATTTGGCCAGTGGAGCTCCTTATTGGTTCAGAAAGTTGACAGGAGAAGAGTGGTGACACTGCTCTCCTGCCACTAAATTTTCAGCCCTTTAATTCCAGCATCTGCTGCCTTTTGCAGCTAGCCTCCCTGCAAGCTGCACTTGCTTTGTCTAAGTGACAGGGCTCTCTATCCCATCTGCAGTTCTTACTTCACTCAAGTAACAGGGGCCTGTTATAGCCAATGTAACTTCTGTTGGCTACCCACTGGGCCATCTTCAACAGAAGGGAGGGAAGGGTAGCCTGGTGATTGAGACACTTTGTTATGCAAGTGGGAGATGGGGTTGAAACTCTTCAGAATGAGGAAGGCCTAGACTGTGGGTACCCATTTGCCCCACTCCCTCTGCTGGTGGCCTAATACTTAGGCTATTGGGTTACAAAAGTTAGGAAGACATCATTGTTTTCCTCCTCCCTCCATCAAATAGACACTAGTCATAGTTTTAATGTGACTAATGTTTTAAGAACTAACCTGCAGTTACATGTTTTCCTACATGAAATAGGAAGGTCCAGAGGCACATCCTTTCTGAGTGTGCTCAGAAGATCAAATGGAGTTTTTCAAGGAGGAGTAGGATCTAAAACCTGTTTAAGATGCATATAATGGTACTTATGGGTGCCTATACATGAGCCGGGAGGCTGCTCTGGCATACTGTAATTACGGTGATTAATCGTGTCTGCTGGAGCGTGGTAATTACCATGCTCCAGCCAGCCTCTGTGTCTCATGTATCAGTGTTCCTGCACTTCAGAACGGTGGCAGGGGTGCTTTAACTAAAGCTCATTTAACAAGCTTTAGATAAAGTGCCCCTGCCACCATTTTGAAGCACGAGGATGCTGATACATGAGACAGTCCAGGTGCTTTAATTAGAAGGGCTCTTGGAGCCGCTTTAATTAAAGTGCCCCTCCCCCACTCCTGGAGCATGTGTAAAAATGCCCTATGTGGTTAATTATAGTCATGTAAGTGCTATTTATCCATCTAAAAGGGGAATTTATTTGAGCCAAAGTATTGCCAAATGCCAAAATATAAACAGGAAGAAAGGAAGGAAGGAAGGAAATGTTGTTTTCTCCCTGCTACCTGCATACATATAATAATCTCAGTTCTTTTCCTGTAATGATGGTAGGTAAAAGATTTGGAGAAAGAAGTGTGATTTTTGTGTTGATTGTGTCCCACTAAGTGATAATTAAAATGATTAGTTTTTTAATCAGTTGTCAGATGAGAAATAATTATGGTGGTTGACAGGATCACTGTCAAGAGGCTGAGATGTCAGAATGCTTAGAGAAAGACAGACAGGTCACTAGGTTCAACACCTATGGGCTGCTTGATCAATAGGTCTGTCACTGGGCTGATCTTATATCGGCATTTGGCAGGAAAAGTTTAATCTCTACAACAATATATAATATAATTCCTACATGGTCTAGAAAAGATTAAGATATGTTTCCAAAACAATAAGCAAGGAACACAAATAATAATAATGCCTTTGCATAGTTAACAATGTTCTTCACTATACAGCATCCTAAACTATCTTGTAAATATTACAGCATTATTTAAATTATTTTAGTATTAGCATTATTTAAATTAGAGGATCACTGGATCTACTGCTGACATGTAATCACCTCTAGGGGAAAGAATAGCAAATTTTTAATACCATACAGAAAGAAGAACTGCACAATGATAGCTAATAGTTATTTCGACTCTAAATGCGTGGGGCCCAATTCTCTTTTCACATAGATCAGCTTAACAGCACTGTGGACCTGAATAGCCTTTGTCTTATACCTGGTACAGATATTTGCACCTGTAGAAATATGTGTAAAATGCTACTATTCTGATTCTAACAGGTGATAGGTAATGAGAATTGGACTGTTAACTCTTCTGATGTCAAGTGAATTATCCCCCTCTTTGGCATGTCTACATGTGCATTAACCTGCTTTAGTTAACGTGCATTAATTCTAGTACCTCTATTGTGAAGTACTAAACTGCATATTAATCTGTCTTAAAGCACATTAACTAAAGAGCATAGATTTTAAGTGATGCTCATTAGCCTATTTTAATGTGCATTAACTAAATAGCATGTGTTTTTTAGTGAGGCTTTAATGTGCATTAAAATAGGCTAATGTGCATTAAAGCACACGTGTAGACACACCTTTCACCAGAAGAAGGAGGTAGAAAACTAAGTCACTGGTGTTATAGTGCATAAGCTCAAGTGAAGTACCCATGCCTCAACATAAATCCCATTAGATAACTGTCCAAATGGAAATAAGTTTTGTAGCAGTCATTCTTTTTGTGCTTCTTATCAATTAATAACATCTTTTCATACAAGCTAAATATCTACCCAGTTCCAGGCCTCATGGGAGAGGAGGTAGAGAGGAAAAAATAGTTTTACAACTTCCAAAACAGACCAAAATCAAGTGTGGAAGAGATTCAGCTATCTTGAGAGACCACTGTACTTAAAGGCCATGTCCAGACAAGCGTGGGTGTGCAGTATGTGGTGCTCCACATGCAGATTTAGCAGCTTGCGGGGGAGTGGGGGTTGACCCCAGGAGATCCCAGAGTCAAAAACACACACTCCAAAAAAAAGCAGGGCGGCTCATGTGGTGGCAGCATGCACTGCCCAAAACTGGAGCCTAGCCGACTGGAGCTGTACTTCAGCTGCCAGCCACACTCCCTATGGCAGCCAGACAGGAGCTGCCCTGAGCTCTGATAAGCTGGAAGTGCCGGGAGAACCCCAGCCTAGCAGCTTACTGGCTCATGCGGCATTTGGACAGCTGGGAAAAACCCTGGCTCTACTCCCAGCATGCTTTTATTGACATGTGATGGCTCTGGCTGGCTGGGCAGGGACCAGCTTCCATCATAAAGATGCGCCTGCTTCTGGAAGTGCCAGAGTGGAAGCGGAAGCTGGAGGGAGAAAGCCGGCTTCTAGAGGGCCTTGACCTGGCAAGGGGGGAAGCAGTGGAAACCTGCAGAGGTTTCCTGTGAAGGAAGGCTTGGAGGAGCTTTCAAACTCACCTGTGAAGTGGTGGCCAGAAGGACTTGAGCAGTGGCTGGACCTGAAGAGCTGCTGGAGAGTCTTTTGCCATCCTAAAAAGGGAACAAGGCATCTAACTATGAGTGGAGATAGGGAAGCAGAGAAATCTCTCTCTTCCCCCTTGTCTTCAGAGAGTGTAGAAAATTAAGCAATTCAAGGTATTTAAGGGTCCATGGGGGGAAAACCCTGTTGCAGGAATTAGAGACTGTACAGAGTTAGCCATACAGCCTATGGACGTTGATGAATTGAGGCTACTGGTTTAGATGTATCTTGCACCAAGTATTTGAGGATGCTGTGGGCATGCAGGTGGCCCTACCTACCTGATGGTGACTGACAACATTGGGTTGGTACTAGGACAGGGTGTAGGGGAGGTGAAGCCCCAAGGTGCATCATGCAACTGAGCAAAAATCCTGGTACATAGGAATTAAGAACTCTCCTTCTCTTCTGTATCAAAACATTAAGTGTGGTGGGTGAAAAAGAGTATTTGCACCATAGAATTTTGCCACTTGTGTCAAACTGTCCAGTCCCAAAAGTGTCCATGCAGAAGACTCCACCTCTAGACATAAATATCCAGTCAGAATGACCCACAGACATTTGCACTTCCAGATGCAGGAGTGCCATGGCTACAGCTCCTCAAGCCCCCAGGACCCCAGGTAAGTCTGCTATGGCCAGCACTTGCAGGCCCCAGCCTCCCCTACCCCACCTGGGGTTGGCTGCCATACTGCAGAGCATGTGTGGCACAGGCATTCCCCAGAGACGAGAAGCAGCAGCACAAGGTGTGCCACTGCTACTTGTTCCCAGGGAAATAACTTCTGTGCTCATCTGGACGCAGCTAAAATGGCAAGGATGAATGCATGTACAATCAGAGATCTAGCCTTGTTGGAGGTACAGATTCATACCCATTATGCTACTGAAATTAATCAATGCAAGACATTTTTTTCTCACTTATAGAATCAAAATCCAGTTCAAGATCCTTCCTTATGGCCCCGTTCTTCTCCCACTTAACAATTGGAATTTTGCTGTGGATTTGAATAGGAGTACGGTGCTTTGATTTGACCTGAAAAGGGCAGAGGTACATTTGGGAAAGCAACAGTATCTCCCCAAGTCAGTATCTGGATTCCTATGAGAGATGGAAGAAGCTTATTAGCTGCATGTAGTGGGTAAATACTACTACTACTAAAGTCTGTCTATCCTGTGGCTGGCTTTCTATCCAGATTGTAATATAGCTCTATCTTCATATTTACAAAATGCTTACAGGTGGCAGTTAGACCAGCATTGGACTACACCTGTAATTTACACACTCAAAATAATTATTAGTGTAATTGATTCTGGAATCTCTTTGATGGTCATTTTTATTTCTTGATTGGTTTAATAGTGTATTGGGTAAATGTTGGCCCTTCTAATAAAACTCCCATTTGACTTCACTGGAGCCAGAGTTTCATTCTAATGTATATTTTTGTTTATTCTAATTCAAGTGAAGTTGTAAAACATCATGGGCATGATTACGCTCTGACTGATACTGAAGTAAATCAGAAGTGATTGCACTGAAGTCCATGGAGTTATAGCAGTGTAAATCTGCTATAAATAAGACAAGATGCAGGCCCAGCCTCTGTATTAACAGATATTTTTTCCTAAAGAGTAAACACCATTATTGATTTGTACTTGCCTTCCCACAATGTCAAGTGGCTCAGGAATTTATATGCTAGGAGAAGAAAACTGGCGTTCTTTTTCTTAATAAATATTATATAGAATTCAGTTTTGATGAAAGCCTCCACATCTAGCTTTGTTTCCTGAAATAAAAGTCCCATTATTTCTTGCAGTCAAGTAATATATGTCCCACTTCAGCAACACTTATACACAATTTATATGCCCATTTCTGCATAAATTTAATAGACAAACAGGCACATCAATTTTATCTTTGCAGGAAAAGTTCCTTCAAGATTATCCTCCTGTTGTTTTCTGTCACTGAGTTTCTTACTTATTAATGATAATAAAATATTAGTTACTTATGAAATATCATAAAGAATATTAAGTATTTAAATAGGCTATTTTTTCTTGAGTGCATTATACTGTACCAGTATCGTTAGCAGATAAGTGCGTATGGTCCACATGTATTTAAAAATCTATTTCCCATTATTTGCCATGCACTATTTTTCATTCTTAGGACCTGCTCCTATTGAGGTGACCAGAAAAATCTCCTATTGATTTCAACAGTACCTGGATCCAGCTCTTGATGCTGATTCAAAGACTTTTCTTGGATTTTTATTTGCTTGTTAAGAAATCCATGTTACTGCTTGTAAAAGGTGATAGAATGAAGTCATCTACCTATCAGTGCAACAGGTATAGTATTGGTAACTAACTCTTGCTTGGGAAAGCTTCTTTTAACATGCAAATAGTCATTCATTTTTCATGCCCATTCAATCCAGGAAATTTCTGCTGAGAGAGGAATTCCAGTTGTGCTGATGGCTTTTGTGATTAAGACACTTATCCATCACAAATTAGACTGAGTGCATCAACTCATTTCACACAGGCCACAGAATGGACAAATTAAGCTGCTGACATATAGGAGAAGAAAGATTTATATCTTCATGAGACAGATCTTTCATTGTTGCCAAGCTACATCCTTTTACTGAAGCTACATTAATATAAGTAGTGCAGAGCAAACTTGGATGACTAGGGAATCCAACCCCAAGGATTTTAATCAATAACCAACTAACTGTCTGGTCAAAAAAGTGCATTTTGTTGTTCAGTGGTGGCCACAACGGCAAGGCTATAAAATACTTTGCATTAAAAACTTGGCATGGATATTTAAATTTAGCTCTTTTTTATCTCACATTTCATTAGTTCAAGTTATGTTGTAATTAGCTGCATTAAAGAACATAGTAAACTGTGACCTCTCCAAAATATATCAATGTAGGATAGGCTAAGTATAGCCCAGTGCCTTGAGGAAGCTACAACAAGTCTAGAATGTGACACATTATTGGCTTATCAATACCCACTACTGAGCACACATTGCTCCAATTTTTCTAGTTTTCTACACTAGCTCTTCTTTGAAGTCCTTGATCAACAAGGTAATTGAGCCTATGCCTAATTTTAAGTATGTGACTAATCTTATTGACACCAATGGAGCTATGTGTTCAGAGTTTGAATTTGGAGTCCATTTCAAGGTCTTGGTGCTGATTAGCAAAGCCTTGTATGCATTGCCCTTTAGCTGTCCTTTCTTCTGTCATGGTGACCTCAGAAACCAGCTTAGCTTCACTTTGCTTTGAAAATAAGGTTGTCATCAAATAGTAGAAGACAGATCTTCAGGAGACAGATCTTTCACTGAAACTGGATTAGGATTATGAAACTCATAACCAGATGAAATAAGGAAGACCAATAACTACATTCAGAACTAAATAAAAACTGTCTCTTTCACTTACCTTCACTATAATAATGCTCTTAACATATCCATCTCCTCATACATTGTATATTTATTAAGGGAAGAAAACAAACTACATGACTGAAACATTTTGACAAAACAATCTTCCACCAGAAAATACTGTTTCATTGTAATCAAAACCTTTCAACAAACTGTTTAAGAATGTCTAACTATTACATATAAAGTAAAATGTTTCATGTAAATGTTTGCAATATATTAAAATGCTAAGTTAAATATTATATTTCATTTTACATTCAATATGGCACATAATGTTGGAATGCTTGATATTATTGAAATGAAACATTTTAATCTTATGAAAACAAAATGATGTAGTGTTATCAAAATGAGTGGTTTTCATGCTTTCGAATTTAAGATTTTGGGGAATACTTGAATTTCCAGTAAAATTTAATTTATGTTTTCAGACTCTGTCTACCCAGAAATAGTAATAACTCTTAAGTTATTATTCTGCACTCTGAGAGAATGAGTAGGGAATGAAAAATATTTCTGTGGTGACTTTTTGTGGAAGGTGCTGAGATACAATGGAGCAGTGAGCCCTTATAGAAAATGAGTTAAATTGGCAGATTAACAGAATACATAGATTCATAGATTGTAAAGCCAGAAGGGACCTTGGGAAGATCATTGTGTCTGGCCCACTGCATCAAGCAGGAAAGATAACTGGGGGTCAGGTGACACCCGGCAAGGTGACTGTTTAGTCTCTTCTTGATGATTTCCAGAGTAGGTGATTGCACCACCTCTGGAGAGAGCTTATTCCACAGTTTGGACACCCTGACTATGAAGAAGTTTTTCCTAATATTGAACCTGAATCGGTCTTCCAGGAATTTGTGGCCATTACTTTTAGATTTCCCCTTGAGTGCCCTGGTGAACAGTTGCTCATTGAGCCCTTGATGTATTCCCCTAGTGTGGTGGTAAGATGCTACCAGGTCCCCTCTCAGCTTCTTTTTCTTCAGGCTGAAGAGTCCCAGATCCTTCAGTATTTCCTCATATGGCTTGTCGTATAAGACTCTGATCATATGAGTGGCTCTTCCTTGGACTCTCTCTAGCTTTTCCACGTCCTTGTTAAAGTGTGGTGACCAGAACTGGACACAGTACTCCAACTGCAGTCTCACCAGTGCTGAGTAGAGAGGAAGAATCACCTCTTTGGTTTTGCTGGAGATGCATCGATCGATGCATGTCAGAGTATTATTTGCCCTAGAGTCTACAGCATTGCAGTGCTGGCTCATATTCATACTGTGGTCTATTATTACCCCCAGGTCCCTTTCATTCATGGTGCTAGTCAGTTTAATGCTACCAAGCCTGTAGGTGTGTTGGGGGTTGCTTGTCCAAAGGTGGAACACTTTACATTTCTCAACGTTGAACTTCATCAGATTCTGATCTGTCGAACTTGCTAGCCTGTCTAGATCTGCCTGTATCTGTAGCCTATCTTCAAGTGTGACTACGGTTCCCCATAACTTGGTGTCGTCTGTGAACTTGGCCAGTGAGCTCTTCACCCCCACATCCAAATTGAATTGACATCTCAGTTGGTGTAAATCTGTACAGCCCTACTGAATGTATATGCTCTTACTAATTACCTGATGTACAGATAATCAAAAAGCCAGAGGCTGATTTGATTCAGTCTTTGCAGGTTAGTCTAACCTGCAGAGATAGAACTAATAAGCAAATGAACACACATTCACTTTTGATTCAGGAAATGCAGTCGCATGCTCAAGCCAGAAGCCAGGGGGTGCTAGAGGACACCTGCAAGCCATTGCCAAAGGGGAGGGAAGACAGAAAGTCCTCCAAGACTTTTCCCCTCTCCCTGCTGGAGCAGAGGGGGCATGGCCAGGCCCCAGCCCATGCTCTGCTTGTGCGGGAGGAGGGTCATGGCAGGAGGGGATGGAAGGCAGTGGCATTACATTCATAAAAGCTTGAACAACAATAGTTAATTATCTGAAAAACTATAAACTGAAGAATTATAAACACGGCGTGGGCTGTGTGTTTGCTTACTTTCCTTCTGCCCCTGGGGCCTCTGCAATTTGCAGTCCAGAATCAGAGCAGCAGGACTGTGCAGGGTTGCTCATCACTTCTGCTTCCTGCTTCCAGGTACCTCTGGGATTTGTAGTCCACAGTTGCTGTCAGCACTCAGTAAGCAGGGCAGGGCAACTCTGTACTGAGAGGAAGGTGAATTTAACCTCCCTCCCTGGCCACAAAGCCCAGCCAGGGTTTGTCTGGGAGGGCCAGTGAGCCAGCCCTCATTGATCCAGGTAGTGAGCATAGGAGCATGGCCAGTCCTGCTCTCTGGAGCAGATAGCACAGCCCAGCCAAGGGCTGAAAAGCATGCTGAGATGTTGGGGGACTCTGATTTAACTTAAACCAGGAAGGGGTCTGGGACAGAAGTTTCATAAACCGGTTTGACCTAAATCAATTAAGTCTGATTTACATTTAGCCAGGTTTATCTTAAACCAGTTTCAGCCATTTTGAAACTGGTTTATGTGCACTGAACTTCTGTTCTTGTTACAGTTTAAACCAGTTTCTGATCACTTAAACCAGTTTATGTGTAACTTCTGTTTCTAGCCATGATACACAGCTGGATTCCAAAACCAGTGGTATGTTCTGATATGAAGAATACTTTTATTTTTAGTGTATTTTGGAAGAGCAGCTAGAGCCAGGTCCTCAGCTGGTGTAAATCAGAGTAGATCCTGGAGCCTTGAAGTCAATGAAACTATGGTGATCTACATCACATGAGAATCTTGTGCAATATGGTACAAAAAGTGCGACAGAAAAGTTTTTATAATATATCAGGCAAACTGATTATTCATGTGAGTTTGGACCCACACAGTTTTGATTCACTACAGAAAAACACTGACTAATTTTTGCTCACTATTAACACCAGACCAAATATTGTCCAAGCCTCCAATTCAAAGAAGAAGTTGAAAGGCTATTTTATATGAATCCTAACAATTCTTATGGCTTTTTCTCTAAAGATTAACTACTTCGTTGGTTTAGAGACTGGCAATAACAGAGGATCATAGGAAAAAGGAAAATCCTACTTTAGGCTTGTAATGTTTACACAGCACCCAGAACTAAGGTCTTTAATTTGGTTGGCACTTCAGGATGATATTACTATCATGCAGTAATATATTTCACACGGACTGTTCATATTATACGCCCTAGGGCTACTGTAGCTCATCCCTGCACTGCAGTGCTCGGAATAGCAAGCAGCTTAACATTATCAGCAATATACTATATATACCATGAAACAAGTTTACTCAGATAAGTAAGCTTGTAGAGGTAATACATGACAGGATGAATTTACTCTTTGCTATTTTTTTTGCTTATCCCTTCTTCTTACCATTCTGGAGAATGGGCCAAAGAGAAAATTGACAAATTGCTAAAAAAAATAATGCATTTACCACCATTTTGCATCTGTTAGCTAAGTAAATAAAAATAATACACATATATATAGTGCCTTTCATTCAAGGATTCCAAGTGTTTTGCAAACATTGGTTAATTTAATTATGCCTCACTACACGTCTGCGACCTGATTGGTAAGAATTATTTTGGAAGTAATTATTTTTTCCAAATCGTTTGTTACAGCAACATTGTGTTATGGCTCTGGCTTTTCAAAGAGATCCATCCATTTTGCCCCTTGTTCAGTGTGAATGATAAGGATCAGAGTTAGCCCATGCTCTTACACCATGTTTGTTACCTTCTTGTCCCTCCAAGAGCAAGAAAGCCTGAGGAAACATAGATCCCCAAACCAGCTTGGGGCTGCTTGTCATTGGATTTCTAGCTGGTAACCCATTTGTGGGTTCACATCCCATTTGGTCAGTTTGTTTATAGTACTGGGGTTACAGCACCATCTTTGAAAAGGCTACTATCATTTAATGCAGGATTTTGTGAAATACAAAAAGTGACATACCAGCAGAATAAGGGCTTTATCCTGAAAGCATGTACATAGGAAACTTTACTCTCACAAGAAATTTCATTGTGGTCAGTGGGTATGTTTACATGTTTGTTAATGCACAGTGGTTACTTTAGTACTTGTATAAGCAAGTACTAAATAAATGTGGAGTAACTGGAGTTACTGAATGGTAGCACCAGCAAATGCCTTTTAAGTGACACTGCTGTGCAGTAGCTTAATACTGTAATACTGCACAGTCGCGTATTAGCACTGTTTGTGCTGTGATGTGTTACAGCATGGTATTATTAGGCTACTGCACTGTTAGTGTCTCATGTAGACACACCCAGTGGGACTATTCATGATTAAAGCTATAGGCAGATTGTAGGCTCTATCTTGTCTGTGATCATACTGCAAGTGTGTGACTAGGAACAGAATGGTAATATCCTGACTCTTAATTTCTTCTCTGATCACTGGATGAGACTGCCTCTGTCTGTTCTTGGGTATCAGAGTGCCTTCAGATGACTATGTGCCTTTTGAACTTTGTTCCACAAAGGTTTATATTTAAAAACTTCTGTGTTTTAAATTGTTATCTGAAATCTTTAGTATCCTTTTAGTATCACTATCCCTTTAGCCTTTGTATCAATACTACTTTTCTAGCTTTAATTCTACATTAAATAATAGTATACTGCTACTCCTACTATAAATACTGATAATTCTGAATGATATAGCACAAAAGAGCATTAATTGAGAGAATTCTGATATCCAGGAATTGCTTTATCTAGTTACTCTGTCTTCATAGTGGTGCTTGTCTGTGCACATCACAATTTTCATGGCACATTAACTCAGCCATAAAACATGACTTGACTAAACAGGAGAGAGAGACAGTAAGGTATATTTACAGAGAAAATTGTGGAGAGATTATTTTGCCCTCTTAGTGTGTTGGACAGTTATGCTATCTAGGCACTTAAAATATTGTCCCATTTTCAATGTACTGAGGACAGCATTTTGAAAATCATGGCATAGGACCAAGTATTTAGCAACCAGGCAGCCTGACAAGCAATTCAGGGAATTTCAAAGTTGAGTATTGAGCAGCTGTTAGTTAAATGCTTCTGATGTGGAAATCATTAGCATATCAATAAACTCCTGCCCGACAGTGTTTTGTGGTATTTGCTCATGGTATCTGGATGCTTCCTAAAGTAAACACCCTAAATATGACTCCACAGTAAATATTTCTGTATAGATACCATCCAGATATTTAGATACAGTAATAATGTTTGGCATGTGTCATGTACAGACTTTCCATTTGCCAGTCTTGCCTACATGCAGACAACAGATAAATAGTTATGGTATTATTTTTCCAAAAGGAGACCTGAAGCTTGTACTCAGTTGTGTTTGCATGTAATTATTCTGCCCACTCACTACAATGGCACACTCGTATCATATGCTCTATGTGGGCATACAAATGGGTAGGTAGGTGCCTAGCTACTAGAATGCAAATTGGAGGATTTAGTAGGCACAAAAACTGTGTAATAGGCTTCTATGGTTTAAATGGCATTTTATTCTGGATGACTGATTATGAGATACTGTATCTTGCTCCATGCTTTATACAGGAGAGCCTCAGTTCTCTGCTGTGCTCTGGCTCTTCTGTGTACTCAGGTAGAACAAAAGGTTGGAAAGTCCTTGGTTTGGTCCCTTGAGGTTTCCCATGGTATGAAAACTCTGTTGATGTAGCTGTCATACAAGGGTCTTGCATACCACACACCCAAACTCTGCTTGGGGGCCTAACCATTGTGTGCTGACTCTCTCCACAAGAATATGGCCCCTCTGATACCATAACTCAGGGGTTTTCAACCTTTTAAAATAAGTGTACCCCTGGCAGCCAGATGTGGAGCGGGAGGAGGGGGTGGTGTGTAGCTGGATGTGGAGTGGTGGCAGTGTGGAGTGGTGGGTGTGGTGGCTGCGGCAGCTGCCAAATATGAGCTCCCTCCCCCCTGGCATCTGAGCCACTGGGCAGCACCTATGGGGCATGCAGAGGGGCACTGTTCCTGGCCCTGCTCCTGGGAGGTGGCAGTGTGGTGTGCGCTCCATCCCCACCCGCCTGTACATACCCCCTAGGGCCTTCCCATGTACCTCCGGTTGACAACCTATGCCATAACTGGCTTCAGTTAAGTAGCACAAGACGGCTCTTGCTATGCTGGGGCTGGCCTATATGGTTCTAGGGATCAGGGATTCAAAAGAAGTTATTTGACAACCTCTTCCTACTTAGGTAAAAGTGAAAATTTGTGCCAATATGTCCCTTTCTAAACATGCCTACAATTGATTTATTGTTGTGTCACACATGTATCTGGGCCAGTCATCCCATGAGTGCACCTAATAGAATGTAGACATCAACCTCTCTTATGTTGTGGAGAATTAAAGGGTTATTTTATTCCTGCTTGCAACTTCCTCCTACCCCCAAAAAGAAGAATAGTTACGGTGTACCTATGTATTCAGCTCGCCTAGTAGGATTTTACATCCTGAGTTGTGTAAGGGTCTTCCTTCTCCAAATACCCTCAGGGCTTGTCAGGTACACATTGAACAGGTGTGACAGGTGGCATTCCGGCTGTCATTTATTGTCACAGAAAATTTCATTTTCCATAGTGGTTGTCTGAGGTTGCCCACTGGAATGGAAAACACTTGCACAAAACTGTAGCCAGGTTAAAAAAAATAGGTCCCTCAAGCAAAGTACTGAGGATTCAGTCCTTTAAGATGCTGAATACCCTGACCCAGTTGAGCACTACTTTTATGATTAAAATTAAGCATGCATTTTAAGTGTTTACTGGATTGGGAACAGAGTATTCTTGCAGGATCAAGCCCCTAATCCTTACTTGGGCACCTAAATATGAGATTTGACTGACTTCTGTAATGGGGAATAGGAAGAGTTACGCCTACTTACTGATGTCAGAGGTTCTTAGCTTCACCATGGATAACTGGTAGGCTGAATTTGTGATACACATGGGCGTAAAGTTACTGGATACGTAAATTCTCCTGTTTACCTTTTTTGGTTTCCTTTTAAATGATTAGACTAGAAAATGAGTGCCTTTTAAGTATCCTCAGCAAAAAAGAATAAGCATAGCCTTGCTGGTAATTACAGCCTCAATACATTATTTACATGAAAATCACTTAAAGAGATTCCACTACCTCCATAAAAATTACTAAACATACATTGAAAGATAAAAACAGCTTGTTAGCTTTAAATGTTGCTATATTAAAAAAGATATGCATTAGCATTGATCTGTCTTGTACCTGGTACTCTGTTTAACAGTAAATTTAAACTGATGAGTAATGAAAAGCAGGTCTACCATGCAGCTCTTGAAAACAGAAAAGTCTATTTCTTTTGATTTTCAGTTATAGTTGTGAAAGATCTAATGCACAATACTGTATGTAGGAAGTATATGTGTAATAATGTATCATATTTCAGCCAAATAGAAACATTTATTTTTCATTAGATGAGAGATTTCTGTTTCACAGAAGAAGAACATTATATACCAATATAAATATTTTAGAGGCAATACAATATATATTAGAAGTTAGGGGTTTTTTTAAGCCAACAACATATATAAAAAATATTTATATAAAAAACAAAGAATATATATTTATGTAAGAGTCCATATTGCTTTGGCTAGTAAATGACACTATAAGGTTCTGTCAGAATCATGGAATTTTTAAAGACAGTGTATTCCAAGAGCAACAGAAATATTCAACATTCAGTAATATTAAACATCAGAAAAAGATTTGACTAGATGTTCAGTTGGTGTAAATCAGTATGCTGCATTGAAGTAATGGAGCTCTGCTGAGGATCTAGACTGTTATATTTAATATAATCAATTGTTTAACTAGGTGCTTGCCTTGATTCTCAGAGGAGAGAAATGTGTTCAATTTGCTGTAACTATCAACAATGCCCCAAATTCATATGATCATTCTAGGTTCCTTTCATAGATTCATAGATTCTAGGGTCGGAAGGGACCTCAATAGATCATCAAGTTCAACCCCCTGCATAGGCAGAAAAGAGTGCTGGGTCTAGATGACCCCAGCTAGATGTTTATCTAACCTCCTCTTGAAGACCCCCAGGGTAGGGGAGGGCACCACCTCCCTTGGGAGCCCATTCCAGACCTTGGCCACTCTAACTGTGAAGAAGTTCTTCCTAATGTCTAGTCTAAATCTGCTCTCTGCTAGCTTGTGGCCATTATTTCTTGTAACCCCCGGGGGCGCCTTGGTGAATAAAACCTCACCAATTCCCTTCTGTGCCCCTGTGATGAATTTATAGGTAGCCACAAGGTCGCCTCTCAACCTTCTCTTGCAGAGGCTGAAGAGGTCCAGGTGCCCCAGTCTCTCCTCATAGGGCTTGGCCTGCAAGCCCTTAACCATATGAGTGGCCCTTCTCTGGACCCTCTCCAGGTTATCCACATCTCTCTTGAAGTGTGGCACCCAAAATTGAACGCAGTATTCCAACTGCAGTCTGACCAGTGCCCCATAGAGGGGAAGTATCACCTCCTTGGATCTGTTTGTCATGTATCTGCTGATGCATGATAAAGTGCCATTAGCTTTTCTGATGGCTTCGTCACACTGCCGACTCATGTTCATCTTGGAGTCCACTAGGACTCCAAGATCCCTTTCCACTTCTGTGCCACCCAGCAGGTCATTTCCTAGGCAGTAGGTATGCTGGACATTTTTCCTCCCTAGGTGTAGCACTTTGCATTTCTCCTTGTTGAACTGCATTCTGTTGTTTTCTGCCCATTTGTCCAACCTGTCCAGGTCTGCTTGTAGCTGTTCCCTGCCCTCCAGCTTGTCCACTTCTCCTCACATTTTTGTCTCATCCGCAAACTTGGACAGAGTACACTTTACTCCCTCATCCAAGTTGCTGATGAAGACATTGAAGGGTATCAGTCCTAGGACCAAGCCCTGTGGGACTCCACTGCCCACACCCTTCCAGGTCGATACTGACCCATCCACTATGACTCTCTGGGTGCAACCCTATAGCCAATTTACCACCCACTGGACTGTGTAGTCATCCAAGTCACAGCCTCTTAACTTGTTCACCAGCATGGTGTGGGATATCATATCGAAGGCCTTCCTGAAGTCTAAGTATATGACGTCAACCCCTACTCCTGCTTCCAGGCATTTTGTAACCTGGTCATAAAAAGAGACTAGATTATTCAGGCATGATCTACCTGCTATGAACCCGTGCTGGTTTCCCTTCAGCATAATTTTTCCTGCCGGGCTCTTGCAAATGTGAGCCTTAATAATTTTTTCAAAGACTTTGCCAAGGATGGAGGTGAGACTGACTGGCCTATAGTTGCCTGGGTCCTTCTTCCTCCCCTTCTTGAAAATGGGGACCACACTGGCCCTTTTCCAGTCCTCCGGGACCTGGCCCATGCGCCACGAGTGTTCAAATATTCCCGCCAGTGGCTGTGCAATGATGTCAGCCAGTGCCTTCAGTACCCTCGGATGGAGCTCATCCGGGCCTGCCAACTTAAACACATCTAGTTCCTCCAAGTGACTCTGCACCATCTCAGGGTCTACGCATGGTAGTTTGGCACCCTGTTGCTGCCTCTCTACAATCCCAGTGAGAGACTTGTCTTGCCCCTCACTTAGGAACACTGAGGCAAAGAACTCATTGAGGAGTTCAGCCTTGTCCCCCCTGTCCGCCACCAATTGCTTCTGCCCATTTAGTAGGGGTCCTATTCCACCCTGGGCCTTCCTTTCTCTTACTCTTTTTCTTTTACTCTTTTACTCTTATTCAAGCTGGGCACATCTACATGAGATGCTTTACTGTGCAGTAGACTAATCTGCTGCATAGTAAAGTGTCACCATCTACACGTGTGGGGAATTTACTGTGCAGTAAATTAGGCTACTGTGCAGTTAGCAAGTACCTGTACATGCAGGTACTAGATTAACTGCGCAGTAATTACTGCACAGTAGTGCTCATGTGGAAGCTGACTGGGAGCAAATTTGCTCCCATTCAGCCTAGGCAGCAGGGGGCCAGAAGGAACAGGGAGCTCTTTGTCCCTAGTGCTGCTCAGCTTCTGGCTCCCCCAGGAGCTGGAAGAGCTCTCTGCTCTTTGTCCTGGTTTCTAGAGATGAGCTGGCAGCTCTGGAGGGCAACTGGGGGCTGGGAGCCCAAGCAGGGCAGCTCCTAGCGAACCCTATGGTTTCTTGGCAAAAAGCTTGCTGGCAGCTGCCCCATACCCAGGACCCAGCTTCTGGCAAACCCTCTGCTGGACAGGGATGTCCCACCTGGCAGGGGTTGTGCTGGCAGCTATGTATCCTAATGGGCACAGGGTCAGGAGAGCTCTGCCCACTTCAGGGGCAACTGTCTCCTGGCCCTGTGCTTATCAGGTCCCCCCTGATGTGAACGGGGCCAGAAGACAGCTGCTGTTGCAGCTGACAGAGTTCTCCTGGCACTTTGCGCATTGGGACCAGCCCCATGCCCCTTGCCATTCCCCAGGCTAGCACCCACAGGAACCTGAATCTCACCTTGCAGGGGGGGTAGAGCAGGGTGGGAGCAGCCCTGTACCAGGCTACTCCCAATGGGAGCAAGCCTGTTTCCAGGGTGTACGTTTAGACATGCTCACGGGGAAGTCTTAGTGTGCAGTATTTTACTGTGCAGTAAGCCTAATGCAAATTAATAGCACTTGTAGATGTGCTCAATGGGTAGCTTCTTACTCCAAGAGTAGTCTTAAAATAGATAGAAGTAACTATGGAGTAAGCCAGTAAGGTATTACCTAATGTGAGAAAAGCTAAAAGAATTGAGACTTGAAAACATGTTGCTACAGCTAGTTGTAGAAGCTTATAATTAATACTGAAATGGTAACTATAAATCTTTTAAAAAATAAAATAGGGGCCCATAATATTTTCACAGATACAATTACTTTGAAATAAACGTTATTCTTTTCTTGCCTGCAGTTCGTGGGAGATGTTCTGCAAACCTGCTAGGTCGGTAGATGTAATATATGTGGTAATTTTGAAGTTGCTGTGGTGCAAGGACAAGGTGGCAGTAACTTTTTGTGTAAATGCAGTAGCATTTCACCTCAGGAAACCATGGTTCAACTTCAGATCTGAAATTGATTTGTTAGTGTCAATCTAATGTAGATGCTTGCTTCTCCCTCATTATCAAATTACTTTGCTGTCTGGCACAATTCAAACTGGTGGTCAGTATACTGTACCCTAGAAGTAGGACAGCTGCAGGACACTGGATGGAAGATTATTCATGGACATTATTTGAGGCCTCACTGCACTAGGCTCTCTCTATAAAAACTTTGCACATTCATCGTTTTTCTCCATCACTGTCACCATCTACTCCCCCCCCCCCCCAACACTTACCAAAGTATAAGGACGCTGATGTATAAGCGGCAAGGGGTTGGGGGGAGGTTGTTGCAGGTTATTGACAGTATGAAGGAGGAGTGGGTGGTGACTGCACAGAAACCTGAAAGAAAGGCAGTATGATATAATTTCACCCTGGGAATCTATTGCTATGGCAACAAAGAACAGATTTTTTTGAAAAATAAGGTTCAATATAAAAGTATCACAAAAGCAGAGAGATTATTATTAAAATCCCCTTCCCCCTTAGCTTGTATTTTATTCATTTAAATTCTTACTGAAATGTGTATTGACCCAAAGCATCAAAAAATAAGAGATTGGTGCTAAAATCCCAAACCTTAAACATAAAAGCTCTCCTGTTTTAAATATGTTTACTTGGTATAAAGACACAGAAAAAAAACAATTTTTGGCATTCTCAGTTTGTGTTCCATAAGACTACACATTCTGTTTAGACTTACTTTGGAGCTGATAACTAGAGTTCCTCTAGATTTGTGCAGGTGTAACTGGGCACATCTACACATGTAATTAGTGCCCATGAATAAACTCTAGAGCTTCTTTAGAGCTCTGGAGTTTTTTGCTCCTGGGTGTGCCATTTTAATGTGCGCCCAGGAGCAATTAACTACAGGGCAATCAGTTCCTAAGTTTATTCATGCTTAGCACATGGAGCCTGGTTAGAGCAGTGCTGGCTGGGAGGAGGCTCTGGGGTTTAGCCTGCCACCACGGGGCTGCTCTGAGCAGGTTCAGTGTGCTGTGGATGGCTTAGCTAGGGCAAGAGGGTGCTTTTATGTGGGGTTAGTTGGCAGGCAGCCCCCACACTGAAGCACCCTTGTGCCCCAGCCATCTAGTCAGCACCTACATGTGTGCTGCTGCGTGTGAAAAAAATGCACAGCAGGGTAGTACTTGTAGATACAAGTACTAATCTGTTGTGGAGTTTATTAATTTTGTATGCCCTAATAGGGGCACATGTGTAGGTGCTGAGATGTTTACTGCACAGTTAATTAGTCAACTGCACAGTAGATGCACCCACTGAGAGCAGAATTTGGCTCATAAAGATCACTATAAAGAAGCAAGGAAAAATTGCTGAGACATTTCTCTTTTTCTGAGAAAGCAAAGTGGAGTGTGAATATCATTAGGAGACACCACTTGCCACATTTCATTTCCAGAACTATAGTAGCCTGAGTTGGGTGAGGGGTGACCAGGAGGGGAAGTCTACATTTTCTGTGGGAGAAAGAGGAAGAATTTAAGTTCTGCATTGACTGTAAATGAGGGAAGAACACTGTTACTTTTTCCCACAGAGCAGTGGTTCTCAACCTTTTCAGATGCAAAGCACCCTTCAAGGTACCTATTGGAAATGTCTGCTCTTAGCTTTCATTTGTTTTTGATGCACAGAAACAAATTTGTTGCACAGAACCCAAAAAGGAAGCAACATGTCAGAAATGTTTTCAACACTATCCTATTTGAAGTCTCTGGCTACATCCACATGAGCATGGATGTCTGTTTCCCCAAGGACAACTAGCAGCGGGATACCTAGTGTCACTGCTACTTGTCCACAGGGAATGCCTGTGCCATGCGCCCTCTGGCATGTAGCAAGTTACTCTGGATGGGGTAGGGGAGGTTGGGCCCTGTGCTGGGCTGGCCCCAGAAGCCTTACCTGGGTTCCTGGGAGCCTCCTGGGACTGCAACAGTGGCTATCTTGCCACTCAGAGCCTGGCTGACAGCTGTAGTGTGGCTCTGGCCAGCTGGTCTCCAATTTTGGGCAGCACATGCGAGGAGCTCATTCTATAAATGGTCACTCCTCGATTTTAGATGACTTCCTGGCAGTTTAAATTGAATTAGAATTATGAAATTATATAAAAGCAGAACTGAAAGGGACTGCAGGAGGTTATCTAGTCCAACCCTCTGCAGAGACTGTTTCTATTTTGTGCATACCTTTCTTGAAGTGCAGTGTCCACAACTAGACATAGTACTCCAGATGAAGCTTTACTACTGCTGAATAGAGATGAAGACTCATTTCCCTTGATTTGCAACTGACACGTCTCTTTGTAAATTACTCTACTTACATACCATGTGGTCCCCAATAAGACACATACCTGATTAGGGAAGGCAGGATGAGGAAAAAAAGATTTTTCCTTTTTAATCAAACTTTTTAGAATCAATTTCCTGACTTAAGATATTGTCCTTCCCCCCTTTTTTTACTGATAATTTTCAGAATAAAGGTGAGAGTATGATATGACAATAAATATGGTCTAGGAAAAGAAAACAAAACAGGAGGGAGTAAGAACATACTGAAATGGCATGCATCTTTTATCCATACTGTTTGATAGCTCTGGAAAGAAAATATGAATTAAAAGGTGTAAAAAGGAGACTGACAGGATAAAAAACCCAACAACAAGGAGAGGGTTAGAGTTTAGGCTTGTGTCTGTTGTCATAGCACTGACATTCTTCAAAGAATCAGTAAGGAGAAAAAGAAGCTTCAAGAGCCAGGGGGAAAAAAATATTTTCCTCAGACAGTCAGACACAGAGCCAATTAGTCAATTGTTTTAGGTCATAAGTCTAACATAATTCCCTCTACTTCCTCCCACGTTCCTAAATCATTGATTTCACTGCTGTTTTAACTTTTCCCTTTGTGGATAAAGAGCACAAAGATAAATATGATGCACATGTTTTTTTCAATGGCACTAACATACTCATATGTTTCAGGTTTACTTAACCCCAGAAAATCTTTAAGTTATGATTTCTTTCTAGGGCCACATCAGGGTATTACACCAGGGTATCAGTGAAGGAGAGGCTTCAGAGTGCAATTTATTTAGCAGATGGTCACCTATAGGTGAGAAAATGATTATAAGACGAATTTAGACTGTAAATGTTTTAAAAATATGAAAAAATTCAATCCATTTTTATTATGGTCAAAAGCATAAGTGAAGAAGTTTGTGACTTTCAATAGGCAAGACAATAAATTAATATACTATAAGTTATGAACATCAAATCACATTGTTAACCATATTAGGAAACAGAGGCCCTAACTCTGTCCTCACATCTGCAGGGAGACCCATTAATATGCAATGGGGCTCTGTGCATATGTACCATTTTGTTTGTGTGTTGTTAACTGCAGGACAGAAACAATTTTGTAAAGGGACTGATCTTTTTTCCAGGCACCAGAGAATGCCACTGATGAAAGGATTTGTGGTTGGATTTTTTTTTTCTTTTAAGAAATTTGGGTGCAATCATTGGTGATGCATACGGGGTGCACACGGGTGCATGTGCACCCCCTGAGCTTGGCAATGCCCACCCAGCTTCTGGGGGCACATGGCATTCATGGGTGCAATGTCTGTCATTGGCTCTTCAAATAGTTGGGAAATCAACTCACTAGCTCTCAGTATCACTGCTGGGACTATTGTTTACCCTCACATGGATTTTGAGAACGAAGAAAGTTTGAAGAGCCAATCCCATCAAATTAAATACAATTTAAGAATAGCTAAATTATTAATAGCAAATTCAGTAACAAAAGGCAGCAGAAGTATGAATAACTGAAACAGTATAGATAAGGCATATCAAGCAAATGATTAAAATTGATAAAATGCACATTTATCTCCGAGCATAACAATGTTATCAATATTTGAAACCAAAGTAATCATAAAGTGTGTAAGTCCTAAAGTCTTAAAAAGCCTCTAACAGGTGACCATCCTGTTAGGGGAAGGACCTTTTTACATGCTTACATCCACTATGGGCCATCCTGTTAGGGGAAGACAGATTTCAAACTAAGTCTCTTAATAGTGCTAACTGGTTATACCTGCAAGTGGGCAATTCAGCAAGAACTGTAGTTCAAGACTGAAGAGCAAAAACTCCAAAGTGTTTTTTTTTTTATATTCTATGTTTTTATATTCTATGGCTTGGCTAAAATATTTAAAAAACTTACTAAATATGGTATAAAAATATAAAAGCATTCCTAATAGGCGCTACTCTAATTAATATTCATATAACTATTCTTATTCCCTATATGTGTTATCTTATCTAAAAATAGCCTTGACTATCATCAAACCACTAAGCATCTACATGATGATCTCACAACCTTTACCCTAGTTTTTGTTCAATCCATCTTATTCAAGCTTTCTAAAATGGTTCACACCATGAAGCTGTCTCTCGCCAGAGCATTTCTTTTGCCTTTTCTCTTGTTCACTAAACTATAGGTCAAGCAGAGACAAGTAATTCTATACTAAACTATCATTAAAACAGCTTAAGGCCTACTATGGTCTACACTATGCTTTTACAACATTTGGGAAGTTATGCTGGCCCTTGGCAGTCTGCAGGTGTTGTCCGTAGGGTCAGGATTTCACCAAAAAATAAGTAAAGGGAGTGGAGTTGGTTTTCTTTTTAATTAAATCATAAGCAGACAGGATGTGAAACTTTCCCAGTGATTGACCCATACATCTGAAACCATCTCCCATGGGAGATTAGCAATACACATCTCAGAGCCTTCAGAGCAAAACACAAACCCCACCTCTTTGACCAACTTTCCTAGCCAATAGCATATTCAAACACACACATACTCTAGTCTAAACCATGGTCAGTCACTGAATGGAAAAGGGTTAAAGGCATGTTAACATGTAACATTTATCATTTTCAGAGGTACTCAGATACCACAGTGAGGGGCACCACAGGAGAAATGACTTTTAGTGGAAGATAAAGAACAGCACTACTGTATGTACCAGCCACATATTTGCATCAGCATTCATATTATTGCAGCTCCATATAGCTGTAATCAATTTGGCATTTTTCCTGCCCTGATTATGCTTGCAAATAGCATGGGGCTAATCTGTTCTTTTAAATATTTTTCTTTTTTTACCTATTGGAAGCACCAAACTAGTTTAATCCTGCCACAGATCTAGCTAGAGAGCCCCTTTGTTCTTGCTGTTGTAAAATGTTCTGTGCTGTCTGCCCAAAAGCCCTGGGAATCTCAATAATGTGAAATAAACAATAAACAAATTACAAATTTAGTGAGGAAAGGCAATATGCCCAAAGCAAAGAGCAGAGAATTAAACAAGACACCGTTCTTCTCCACAGAACTACAATTCATATAATGAGAGAAACACAAACAAAGCAAACTCAAAATTAACGAGAGAAACAAACAGCAAGATGACTTGCTCTGAGGAATGACAGGGATGAATATTTTGGGAGAGGGAATTCAAAAGTGTCTACGTAATATGCAGCCATGTAACTAGGAGGAGTCACAGTTTCTATCCTGGAACGGGGGATGGCAGTGGCGACATGTAGGGACAGAGCACTGGTGCACCCCCTGACTGGCTGTGCTTGCCACTTAGGTGATGGGCAGGGGGGCAGGCGGGAGCGCCAGTGCACTCCCTGCAAACGCCAGTAGATCACTGCAGCTGCCCCCAGAAACAGCCACAGTCATTCCTGGAAGCGGCTGCAGCAGTAGGCCATAGTGATTGGCCATTGCGGGATCAGCCACAGTGAGACCCCCCCTTCTGGGCAGTGAGATTGGCCGTGGGGGGAGCCCCTCTGGTCGGCGGGACTGGTCACAGGGGGCATGTGCCCCCCTCCCCAACTAAGGCGGCACCAGTTTCCCATGGGGGCTGGAGTAGGGGATGGGGAGTAATTTAGATACTTAATGGGTGCATCTACATGTGTACCAGTATAAGTGCACAGTAAATTAATTAACTCTGCTGTAAGATAGTATTATAGATAGTGGGGGACAGTACTATCTTATGCCAGAGTACTTACGTGTGCTGAAATGCACATGTAGATGGTGACAGGGCTGGCTGGGGTGCGAGGGTGCTAAAGTGTGGGGGCTGCTTGTAGCCCCACACTGTAGCACCCTCATGCCCCAGCCAGCCCCAATGCTGCCCCACCAGGGCTACTCTGCCCTGGCTCAAAGTGCTGCAGCCTGGGGTGCTCATGTAAACACTGCTCAGAAGCAGTTTTCTTTGGCATGAGCTCTGCTGGAGTTTATAACATCTCTTTAATTGCATGTGTAGATGCACCCACTGAGTCACTCTATTGATGCTGAAGAGCTTGTAGCACATTCTTCCTGAGCTGCTATTAGCTTCAACATGCCAGGTTCTCAGCCCTCCTTTTTATAATGTTCTGAATGCAGTGTACTTGTAAAAGGCTTTATAGCTACCTGGGGTAACCAGCTCTGTGCCACCTACTCATACTCCTTGATGTCAAACAAGCCTGCAAGCCTAGCATTGAAACCTAGAGGTGTAAATGTTCGTGTAAGAGGTGGCATGTTTACATGAGATGTTTACTGCACAGTTGCCTAATTAACTGCACAGTAAGCATTTCAGCATCTACATGTTTGCCCCTATTAGGGTGCATTAAATTAATAACCTGTGCAGCAGGGTAGGACTTGTAAATACAGCTCTGTGGAGTTTTTCATGTACAGAGGCACATGTGCAGAGCTGACCAGCTGGCTGGGGCATGAAGGTGCCTCAGTGTGGGGGCTGCCTGCCAGCTAGCCTAGCTCTGAAGCTCCCTCAGGCCCCAGCCAGCCCCTCGCCAGCACACTGAGCCTGGTTGGAGCAGCCCCAGCTTGGCAGGCTGACCCCCGGGACCCCCTGCCAGCCGGGGCTCCTGCAACCTAGCTCAATGTGTTGCACTCTGGGCACATGTGCAGACATGTGCCAAGGAGATTCCTGGGAGCAACATATTGCTGCCCCATAATGGCACATGTAGACACACCCAGGGAGGCAGAGCTGGGGCATTTTGAGCTCTGGCATTCTTGGGCTGGCAAACCAGTCCCAAAGGGGCTGCTGCAGCTGCTGTAAGGTAGAGCAGCAATGAAGCTGCTCTAATTTTGTTTTCTAGAGGGCCAAACTAATTCCCTAACTCACCTTTGCCTCCCTCCCAGAATCTTGAGCCAAACATAAGTCAGTCACCCTGCAGACAATGGTTTAGAGGTTTCTGAGAGTCAAGAACTATGTGGTGGAGACTTTGTCTGCTGGACAGAGTCCTTACTTTATTTAGAACTAGGCTCTTGACATAATCTTACCTTTAGAGAAAAGCTTTAGTTTCATCCCAACTAAATTCTCTTAAGACTTTTCCATAGGGTAAGTGTCCTTTTAGGTACCAGTCAGTCCTTTTTATATCTGTTTTTTAAAAACAAAGCATTTCAATTTTTCAATATGGGAGACACTCAGGTTGGAATCCTAGTCCTTCTGAAGTCTACCATTGTCTTCAGGCCCTATCCCACATCTTGCATTGGTAATGGAGTGTGAAACAAACAACTTTTTTGTTTGCTTGGGTACTAGCTTCATATTCATTATTTTTCCTTCTATCTTTTTTTTAGAGCAATCAACTTGGCTTTTCATTCTAAATTCTTCATTCATGGTGCAACTCATCTGAACATGGTAGTATTATACTAGGGATGAATCTAGCCCTAGAAGGCATGTGCACATGTGGTTTGCATTGCTGCAGACCTGACTGCAGTGCTGCAAACCATGTTGCATGTGCAGACATTCACTGAGCTGTTAATGCGCAGTATAGTAAGTTTTTTGGACACCAGGAAATCTCGGTGTCAAAAAAACCTGTGCCAGAAAAAAGTGGAGCAGTGCATGTGGTGGCAGCTTGTGCTGCCTGAAACCAGAGGCTGGCCTGCCAGAGCCACTCTGGCTGCTGGCCAAGCTCTGTGCACCTGGATTGCCGCTGCTGGAACTCCTGGAGGCCCCCAGGACTTCAAGTAAGGCTGCTAAGGCCAGCCCAGGTGCCTGTCTCAGCCTCCCTTACTGTACCTAGGGCAATTTGCCACGTGCCACAGCGTGTATGCAGGGGTGTCCCCTGGAACAAATAACAGCGGTACAAATATGTGCTGCTGCTATTTGTCCCCAGGGCACGCATGTTTCCGCTCATGGGGACACACCCAGAGGTTCTTTTATAAGTCTCTGTTCTTCTAACACTGGTATTTATAGAAAATCTCTTTCCTATGCATCTATGAGAACCTTGTGGAATATTCCCAGGTCTCCTGGGTGCCCAGACTGAATTTTATTAACTTTTAATGCAGATGTGTGCATAAGAAAAGGAGGCTTATTATAAAATAGGCTATATGTAGTGGGATTAGATTGTTGTTGCATAAGAGAATATAAACCAAATACCTCAAAGGCTGCATGTAATAGAAAAGAATGATGATAATTCGAGATCCCATCAAACAATATACATTTCCTCTGTATTGTATCTGTGTGAACCACAATGGTCGAATGCAATCCTTTACTTTTATAGGATTATAGGAAAGTAAGGCTGGATGGGAACTCACAAGGTCATCTCGTCTAGTTTCCTGTTCAAGGCTTTTCTCTGAAAGAAAAAAAAAACTACTCAAATTTAATAGGAATTCTAGAGAAATAAATTTAAAAGCCTATAAATTTCAGCAAAGAATCACATCCCAGCCTTAGCATTCTGTAGGTTGTTTTAAACATTCCACAGCAAGATTATCATTCTCCATTAAATTCTATAGGGATTTCCAAGAAGAGTGGCTTCTAAACTATTAGCATTTAAAGAAGCAGGCCCCAAGGCTTAGAGAGTACAATCCATTTGTTGATCCATTAAAAGTTATCATTTAATCTGCCTTGCATACCAGTCATTCCTTTGAGATCTACAGAGGAGGCCAAAATCCACTCCCATATATGCTCATGGAAACATAGAGCACCTCTACTTATATAATGCAGGAACTCTAGCAAACACTGGTGAACGTGAGAAGAAAATCTTCCTCATTCCTAGTTTTTTTTCCCTTCAAACAAGTCCTCCTTCTGTGCTGGAAGATGCATTCTGCAGTCTAGTGTACTCTGGTGTCTCACTGTGCAGGATCATGGCGACAATGCTACAGTATTATGTGTAGTTCAAAGGCTGACAAATTCGTTTATTATTACTCTGGTGCTTGTGCTTGATATGCAATATCAGATAAGAGGGGAATTATTTCTATGTCATGACTGCAGTATGATGCAGTAAAGGACAAAGTTTCTGTCCATTAGGGCACTTTTGCTTTATCTGTTCATAACTATTTTCCCTGCCTTGTTTATATTTTAAAAAACCGGTCACCTTTTTGCTATTCTTATTTGAGAGCAAGTAGAATCTAACTGGAGAGGTGGTCTCACCAACATCAGGGTGAATAACAGTGGCAGAATTGGGATTTGGTTATCCCTGACTTTGTGTCTATGTGTGTGTTTGTGTTTTATATATAAAGTCACATATATATCAGGAAAACATATTTCTTTTTAAATAACAAAGTTATTTAAAGCCTTCCAAAATTATAATTTTTAACACAATAAGATTAAATATAATAAGGGGATAGATTCCGCTACCATTACACTTACTGACTAAATATGTTAGTGAGCAGCTCCTTTGCTTGCACTAAGCAAGCAAGAGTAAACCTTGGAGCTCAAACCTGAGAAAGGGGCAGCTCAGGAGAAAGTAAATTACTGCAGCCTTTGATACGGTGCATTTAGGTTTTGCTTTTGCAAAAAGCCAGCCACTTTAACTGGAGAGAAGGTGATGTCCCCAGACTCCTAGCCATTTCTGCACCCTGCCCATTTATCTCACTGCAGTGATTCTGGAGACCAGAGGCTGGACTCTACACCAGACCAAAACTGTAGACAGGCCAACAAAGGGGGATTGGGACAGCACTCCATTCTTCCTAGTAAGGAAGGAAGGCAAAGACACAATGTGAATAAGGCTGGCAGGACATAGCCCTGTAAGAGCATAAAAATCAATGCAGTGAAAAAACAAAACAAAAGACCACAGTGCCTAAGAAATTAAGTCTTTATGCTTGCAATCTTTGTTCCATTATTGCTCCAGTCTGGCCTCTAAAATTTCTATACCAGGAAAAATGTTCTCATTAATAATCTTCCTAAAAAAAAGATAATATAGTATGCTGTCGGGTACTGTGCTGGTAGGTGATCAAAGTATTAGGCGGGTAGGAAAGAACGAGTCATCACTGTGACTAAGCAGAACAAGATTAGCTAGTCATAAATTTCTGCTTATTTAATTTTCTCTCCTGTCATTGTAATTGGCTCTCCAGAAAAAATGGGAAATAACCAGTTCTAAAGCTTGAAAGCCATCCCTAGATCACACTGGCCTGCAATGAACAAGCATCCATGAAGTTTCTGAAGGTCTTTATATATGACTGTCAAACACAATGTCTTCTGTAATATGGAACCATGTAGTTAAACGACTGTCGTGAATTCTATGTTTAACATTCAATAAAATTTTGTAAGTCAAAAGAGCTGCTTTCTTAGAAAAAGTTATTGATTCTGGTATATGGCAATTCAGACACTCTTGCAAAAACAAAGATGCTGCTGCTTTCATAGTTTATAAGATTACCAGACAGGAGGCACTGTAGACAGCAGACAAATTTACTCAAACATATTTGTGCACTCTCCTCTATGTGAGGAGTATTTTGGGATGAGCATTTGCAGCCTTGATATATAATTCAGCTTCTTGACACCCATCTATATTTGGTATGGCAGAATATAGAGTGTTCAGAAATGAAGTGTAAAGATTAAGATCAGACTTCAAATTTGCACTAGGTGAAAAAATATTTCAGATTAACCCTATACCATTCTGGAAAAGAGTGTGAATATCTCTTGTTGGAGCTATGAGGAAGACTTCCTCCACGTATTCTGATCTAGAGGCTCAGTAGGCTTGCTTTGCATGTGTGTGTGTATATGTAGGTACATGCATGTATGTATTAGTCATTCAGTTAGGGATAAGCTGCTACTGGTGCTGGGCTATGCAGTGTAGGCTTGGAGCCCCAGATTCTACTTGCATTTCATTAATCATTGGCTAGAACTGCTGACTCCTAGAGGGACCTATCATATTTACTTAAATATAAGACACCCTGACTATAAGACAACTCCCCAATAATTAGATTCCATATATGGAAAATACATACATTTGTTATAATTCTCCAGGTATAGAACCTAATTATTTGTGCTTTTCCTTAAATTTGTCCCTCTCCCACTGCTATAGCAAGGAAAGTAAATCTGGGGTCAAGTAGCCCCCTTGCCCTATGCTCCCCCCAGCTTCTTCCCTCTGTAGCCCTATTCCCTTCTCCTTCCCCCTGCTCTCCCTGAGCAGGTGGAATTGAGGGGCAAATTTGAAAACACTGACTTTGAAGTAAATATGCCTAGGTATCCCTAAACTTAATTCATCCAGAATTGATGCAGTTTACCTTTTTTGAAACTGCTGCAAGTTTTAGCACTGGTATGCCATAAACACACTTTTAAGCAGCACTTTTATACCTAGTGGAAACTCTGCACAGCAGCACTATTACAAAAACAGCTCAGGGAAGCAAAATATCCTCTTTAGCTCTCTGACATTACAAGGAATGCCAAGCATCTATACAGGACACTTAATGCACAGTAGACTAATTCTACTGCTCAAAAAGACTGTGCACCTTTCCTATTGCACAGTTGCACCACCTACTGCACATTTATGTAGTACCTCATATTAGAGATTCTAAACTTAATGCACAGTAGCAAAGGCACACTTAATGCATATGTAGACATGTTCACTTACACATAGCACAACCCATAGGCAGAAGGAGAAAAAATTATTTGGGAGGGGCTAAGCCTGTGCGCATGCATGCACGCACCCCCGTAGCAGGTAAGTCTGTGGGGAAAGGGGCAGAGGGAGGGGAAAGGGCTGTGGCAGGGGGGCAAATTGAGGGCCTGCCTAGCTGGGGGGGTGCACAGCTGGGGGGTCCTGCACAGCTGGGGGTTGCAGTACGGAGCTGCCAGCGATTGTCTGGGGATGCCTGGTGTGGGGAGGGTGTGCCCCTGGATCTGTGCAGGGTGAGGTGGGCAGCCACTGTGGGCTGGGGCTGGGGCTGCACTCTGGGTAGGCAGCGGTGCTGGGACCGGGGGCTATAGTGAATTTTGGGGTGGCTGCAGCCCCCCCGTAGCCCACCTCCCAGCACTGCTGCTGCCTTCCCTGAGCACAGCCAAGCCCCCACAACACACACACACACACATTGGGAAGAGCCTGGCACAGCTGTGCTTGGGGAGGCTAAGCTACGTTAGCTCCCCGCTTCTCTTCCACCGCCTATGACACAAACCATGCATGTTATTAGTCCAAAGCCAAAAAGCTGATGATTTACCATATTAATCATTGGACTGGGCCTTAACAGAGTCAATGGCATTTCAAGCCATGGAGATCTCATAGCTCATCACTGTTCAGTATGTGTGTGTACTCCAGATACTTCTGCTTTTCCCCCACACAAAGGATCTGTGTGCTAATTAGTCCCCCATTCGTGAATGCAACCAGGTGTTCCTGTCATGAGTCCTGGGATCCTCCAAAATGTATATGCAGATGAGGTACAGGGCAACCAGGTCTGGATTCACCCCATGGAGGGGCCACAGTAGTCATATGTCCAGACCAAACCAGGTGTGGCCACAGTACTCATATGTGACAGGCTGAGAGAGGGGGTGACAGAGAGATTCTGGGTGAACTGTTTGGTGAGGTTTGACAGACATTTAAGGCTGGTGAAGAAACTGGAATAATTGGAAATATGAAAGAAAGGTGGAGCCTAGCTGTGGGAGTGAAGAGGAAGTCAAAATGTATTTATTCAATGTAATGGCTCACCCTGACGTAAAAAAAGAGTCAGAGCTGAGAGGGACTGCATGCAATGGACCCTATCATATATTTTATGCAAATAGGCTGCACTAACCTACTTTGTGGCTTTAGCAGGGAAGCACTAGGTGTCTGGGTCCATGAAGACAGGTTTCATTAAAAGCCCACGGTATAACTGTTCTTCTGGTGTGGTTTTACACCTACAGAGATGTTGGGGCTTAAAGCCCACTTCATGGAAATGGGAGGCTTCTCCCTAGCTTGCTTCTGTGGCCATATGGCTGAAGGCAGGCAAAACTTGGGGTCATCTGAACCCCAAGCCTGCAGGCTTGGGCCTGCATGTAGGACACCTGCCAAAAGATGTTGGAAATATCTGAAGCCCCTGGTGGGGGTAGAGGATGTTTACCTGATGTAGGGCCACTTATGGCTCTGAATCGACTCATATATTTGGACTTGATTTGGCTGCAAACACAAAAAACTCTTTTAAAAAATGCTTTGGCACCAAGGGGAGGGTATCAGGGCTGGCTTGGATCCTCCTGGTGCTGACTGCTTCCAGGCTTGGTGCCAGTTTCCTGTAGAGAGAACACCCCACCCTGTTTTTTGGGTTTTTTTAAGGGCCCCCCAAAAAGAAAAAGGAACAGAAAAGCTTACCGCTAGTATGTTTGCCCAATATGGGCCATGTGTTTTATAGACATGCTCAGTGTTGGCTGCATTTTATCAGCTTCGTAGTTGGTTTCCACTACTGAGCACATGCTGCTTTTGGCACCAGTTTAATGTATTTAATGAGTTTTCCTTGTGTGTGACTGTAAGAAGAGGAGCTTTTCCCCCTATGCTGATTGGGAAAAAAACCTCAACTTATATTTGAGTAAATATGGTAATCTTTTCTGACAATATCTTTGTCCTTTTCATTTTTTTCTACGCCTTCTTTCCTGTCCCTTCTCTTTCCCTTCTTTCCCATGACCACTTTACTTGTGAACACTTCCTTCCCCTCCTATTCCCAGACTTTATAGCCTCTTTTCTCTCTGACAGGTCAATTCATGTGCATGCCTTTCAGGCAAAAGGGGCTTAGCTGTATTGCCACCTGCCTTGGAGAAAATGGTACTCCATATACTGCTTCCATTGAGTCAGATCTTCACTTGATATAAATTAGGATGATTCTATGGAAACCACCTGTCTGATCCAACTTCTAAGAGTCTTGTCTTTAATAGCTGCCATGGTCTAGGTTTCTTAGCAGCTAAGTGGACAAAGGGTAACCATTTTTTTCAACTATCATGAGAATCACAGTCTTGGATATTAGGAGCTAATGCTCAGCTGCTCCATCTGCTTTTTCTGTAGAAGTTGTACAGAATTTATGGAATTCTCTATATTCCTTCTGCTGTACCAGTTGTTATTTGCAGAAGGCAGTGATGAATTCCTAAACTTGTGCTTCCTTTATTAGCAGGGTTGATTAGACTGACCCTATTTTTCTTGGTAGCGGTAACCAGCTGACCTTCCCTTTTTTCCAGACATTGAACAGTCATTCAGGAAGTATAATCAGTTTGCAGCTCTTGCAAACCCTTTGCCTTCTGTGAATCTTTTGTCCTTGACCACAAATTGAGGGCACATTGGAACAGCTGGTCCTTTCTGAATCAATGGTGTCCCAGTTGCAGACACAGTAACACCACTGCCAACAGATAAATAGAAACCATGCATAATGCTGATGGTGTCAGGTTCTCCATCTACATCCATCAATTAGCAGTATTGGAAAATGATGAAATATTCCCTCATAGAAAAGGCTGGCATTAGAGGAGCTGATAATCAAAACAAATGTATCAAAGGAGACATGTGTCCTGTGTAGGATATGCCTTTCTGTCTGTGTCAGAGTCCTTCAAGAATTTGTTGCCTCAAGCATAGTTGTAAAAGATACACTGGACCTCAGTCTAACATCTTAATGTAGTCAGAACACTGCAAAGCTTATAATGAGCACATTGCCTCAGGTAAATTGAGAAGAAACGGTCTGGGTGGATCTAAAAGCAACTGCTATGTCAGCTAATATGGAACCCTTTACAATATACCACATCTTACAGCCTCCAAAACATGGCCTAGTTTGTGGCATGCTAGTCTTTGGATACGTATGTGCATAGATACAGAGAGGTGGGTGATAGGGGATCTCTTTTGCTTTTCATGTCCCTGTGCAAGAGTGGCGCACAGCCCAAGACAGCCCAAAATAAAAGGGCAGGAAGGAGGCAGCCCTCCATGCTGGCTCAAGGTGGAAAGTATAACACCCTCACAGCAGGGAGGAAATAGTAAGTCCCCTTCCTTGGAGTGCCAGGGAGCTGAAGACGGTATTTTGCTTCCCTGAGCTCTTTTTGCTCTGCAGACCCCCACAATTGCAGCCCAAGGGTGCTTGTACACATGACGAAAACTGACTGTTTTTGTGGTTTCATTGCAAGATGCTCTACATGCTCTACACAATCATGTCACGCTGTGTGCGTTTTTTAATGATTTAAATCAGTTTGTTATGTTGTAAACCATCTCCACATGTAGTTCAGTTTGCAACAAAGCTATTTGTAACATTGCAGCCTTTTGACAGCTGCCATCCCTTCCCTCCCTCAGCTGCAGGAGAGGCAGGCTGAAGAAAGAAGTGGTGAGGGGCCTGATTCTTTTTTTTCTCTACCAAGCCTACCCATGTCTCCCACAGCCAGGGGCAAACTGCTGGTGAGCTGAGCAGGCCCTGAGTTGCAGGGGGCCCCAGCCTTCCTTCCATGGTAGCAGTGCCCCTTGGAGCTGCTGGGGTGGACTGCCAGCAGGTCAGATGCTGTCTTGGGGAAGAGTTGGATTGGGCTGGGTGCTGCCTTTGAGCTGGGGCAGCACCCGCTTGTTAGCTGCCTGCCCTGGTGGCCCCAGGGGACACTGCCATTGTGGAGGGAAGGATTGGGGTCCCCTGCAGCTCAGGGCCCACCTGCAGCTTGCCCCCTGGCTGCAGAGGAGGCAGGTAGGCGCTGCAAAAAAAAAAAGTATCAGGCCCCTTTCCACCTTTTTTTTTTTTTTTTTTTTTTTTTTTTTTTTTTTACAGTGGAGCCTGCCAGCACAAGTTTCTGGTGGGTCAAGTGGCCTCTGAGCAGCAGGGAGCTCAAGTCCTTCCCTCTGTGGTGTCGCCACTCCCCAGAGTCACCAGGCAGGGTGCTAGCGAGTTGGGGGCTGCCGCAGCTCGGAGGTAGCACCTGCCGGATCCAACTCTTCCCCCAGCCTGCCCGCTGGAAGCCTGCTGGGTGCTGCTCCCCAGGTGGGCTAAGGGAAGACTTGTGGCAGATGTTGTTTCTGAGCTGCGGCAGCCTCCAGCTCATTAGCACCTCACCCGGGTGGCCCTGGAAGGTGCCATTGCTGCAGAGGGAAGGACTGGGGCTGCCTGCAGCTCAGGGGTGTCAGGAAAAGAAATGTGGCGAGAAGCCCAATCCTTTTCTTTTCTTCCCATGGTGCCTGCCTGCCTTTCCCACAGCTGGGGGGCAAGCTGCCGGTAGGCCCTGAGCTGTTGGGGGCCCCAGTCCTTCCTTTCATGACAGTGATGCCTACCCAGGGCCACCTTGGTAGGTGGCTAGTTGGCAGGTGCTGCCCCAGCTCGGATGTAGCCCCAAGCCTGATCCAACTCTTCCCCAAGCCTGAGCTGGGGCAGCATGTGGCTTGCTAGCAGTCTGCCTGGGCAGCCCTGGGGGACACTGCCACTCTGGAGAGAAGGACTGCAGCCCCCTGCAGTTCAGGGGCCACTTGGCTCACCGACAGTTGGCTCCAGCCATGGGAGACGCGGGCAGGCTCCATAAAAAAGAAAAAAAAGTATTAGGTCCTTCACTGGAACAGTGATAGAAGCTCCTAAATTGGAACAGTGCATTTTTAATTGTCACAATTAAAAATCTACCAGGTTAATTTAGGGGACTAAACCCCTGTCATACGTACAAGAGCCCCAAATGTCTAAAGGCACAATTAAACCTAAGGTTAGAAAAAGAACATAGTCTATGAGTATGGCAACCTCAACCTTCAATTCTTAGACTTTTTACAGGAGATCTGGCAGCCTAATGAAGGAGCAAAGTACTGTGAACAGCTGCAGAAGGAGAAGTAGTTGATTCTGTCTTAACACAGTTATAGAAAGAGCTGACAAGATCAGGCACAACAAAAAAAGGTCTTCGCTTTCATGCTGATTTCTACATTTCAATGTGTAACCATATTGCTTGAATGTTTTCAAATCACCATTCACTCTGAACCTCCCTTTCATGTAGCAGGAAGGGAAGGGCAAGATGGTCATGATCTTTGGGGATTCTGACCCGAGCATCTCTCATCTACCACCTCCTGTAGATACACTCAAAATACTATAAGCAGAACAGGCCTTTTTTTATTCAGAGTACTAAGGAGTCTTGGCTAGGGACAGAAATTACACATAAACTGGTATAGGTGATCAGAAACCAGTTCATATTTGTAATACAACAGAAGTAAAATGCACAAAAGCCACTTTCAAAATGGCTGAATCTGGTTTAAGATGGATGTTGTATGAGACTTAACTGATTTAGGTTAAATCTGTTTATTGAACTTCTGTCCCAGTTCCCCTCCAGATTCAAGTTTACTCACAGGCCCCCAGCATCCCAAGATGCTTTTCAACTCCCCCACAAACCCCTCCCCTTGCATGTTGGGCAGGCTAGCCTTTTCCCAGGCTCTAGCACACCCCAGGTTCTGGCCTGGACTAATGCAGGCATGTGGCTGCATTTCTGGAATCAGAAGTAAATGTTTGTTCACCTGCTTATTGGTTCAATCTATGCAATTTTTAACAGTGTTTTCTCTCACGCACTCCAAGGCACAATTCAGACAGACAGATCAAGTTTGCTTACACATGAAGTAAATTATGTTAGGCTACACACAGTTCTTTTGTCCCAGTAGGAGAGAATATCCCTTGCTGAGAAAGTTGGATTTCAAAGCTGGTAAAGGGGCTGTTGAGCAGTGCTTTTGCTTTTGATAGGTGAGTCACCTTCCCTTTCTCCCTAGGAGAGCTAATCTTAGTTGTTGTGTATGAGAAAAATGTCCTGCAACTGCTAAGTTATTCCCTAACAGTGAATTCACTGAATTTTTATTTACAAAGAGCTTCCCATGTTCTGTTGTCTTATGGATATATTTGAACTTTAGCACTGCACCATATTGTTCTCTTCTATGTTGATAATCATGGAAATCTATGATGTATCAACCTATGTGACACACAGATGGTATTGGTTCTACTGTTGTAGAATAGATATCTATCTTGAATTTCAGAGGTAGTAGGTATATGGAAAAAACAGACTTTAATGGTGAGGGCCATTGTACTGGGTGGCATGGAAACCTAAGCTCGGACCGGAGGAGAAAGTTGAGGCATTGTGGGTTAGGATACACGGAGGTCATGGGAAAAGGCACTTGGTGTTGGGGTCTGCTACAGACCACCACACCAAGAGGAAAAGCTAGACTTGGAATCCTTGAGGCAGCTCTCAGAGGTCATACAGTGTAGAGATGTGGTTGTCATGGTGGACCTAAACAACCCTGATATCTGCTGGGAGGGGCAGTCAGCGAAATCCAACCGCTCACATAGGTTCTTAACCTGTGTGCAGGACCTTCACCTAATGCAGGAGGTATACAGTCCCACTAGGGGGAATGTCTTACTGGACTCAGTGTTGGCTACGGGGGAGGACCTGGTAGGGAAGCTGCAGATTCGTGGTCACCTTGGGGACAGTCACCACCAATCAATCCAATTCACCATACGACGTAGAGTGGGTAAGATAACTAGTAGGATGGAAGTGCTTGACTTTAGGAAGGCTAACTTCACTGTGCTCAGGTGTCTAGTCAATGATGCACTGCAGGAGAAGAGTATTGGTGAGATGGGAGTCCAGGAAGGGTGGTCATTCCCAAAGGAAGTGATCCTTTGGGCACAGAGGGAGACTATCCCAGTACGAGGGAAAATGGGGAAAGGAGCCAAAAAACTTCCTTGCCTAAACAGAGAAATCCAGGGGAGCCTAAGGGCAAAAAAGAAGGCATATAGGCAGTGGAGGCAGGAGGAAGCTATCAAGGAGTATACCTATTTGACCCGCACTTGCAGGGAGGCAATTAGCAAGGTCAAAACAACTACAGAGCTGAGGCTGGCAACACAAATTAAAGACAACAAAACGTCTTTTTTTAGGTATGTAGGAAGTAAAAGAAAGGTGCAGGGCAGCACAGGATCCCTACTGAGCAAGGAGGAGCAATTAGTGACATAGAGGGGGGACAAGGCTCAGCTATTCAATGAGTTTTTTGCCTCAGTGTTCCTGAACAGGGGTCAAGATAAGTCTCCTAATGGGTTCTTAGATGGGTATCAGAGGGACACCAGCCTACCAACTGTCGACACTGACTTGGTGCAGAGTCACTTGGATGGACTGGATGTGTTCAAGTTGGCAGGCCCAGATGCCCGGCATCCAAGAGTACTGAAGGAATTGGCTGGTGTCATAGCAGAACCACTGGCACAGCTGTTTGAGCACTCGTGTTGCTTGGGTCAGGTCCCAGAGGACTGGAAAAGGGCCAGTGTGGTCCCTATTTTCAAGAAGGGGAGGAAGGAGGATCCGAGTAATTATAGGCCAGTCAGTCTCACCTCCACCCTTGGAAAGGTCTTTGAAAAGATTATGAAGTCCATCGGGAAAAATAATGCAGCAGGGAAATCAGCATGGATTTGTAGTAGGTAGATCATGCCTGACCAATCGGATTTAGTTTTATGACAGGGTCACAAAATGCTTAGATGCAGGAGTAGAGGTGTATGTCATTTCCTTGGACTTTAGCAAGGCCTTTGATATGGTATCTCATCCTATTCTCATAAATAAATTAAGAGGCTGTGGCATAGATGTTTACATGGTCCGGTGGGTGGGAAATTGGCTTAGTGGTCGCACCCAGAGAGTGGTAGTAGATGGGCCGGTATTGACCTGGAAGGGTGTGTGTAGTGGGGTCCCACAGGGTTCGGTCCTTGGACCTGTACTCTTCAATATCTTCATCAGTGACTTGGATGTGGGTGTGAAGTGTACTCTGTCCACATTTGCGAATGATACTAAATTGTGGGATGAAATGCACACACTGGATGGTAGGGAACAATAGCAAGCAGACCTGGACAGGTTAGAAAAGTGGGCAGAACACAATAGGATGCAGTACAACAAGGACAAGTGCAGAGTGCTGCACCTAGGGTGCAAAAATATCCAGCACACCTACTGGCTGGGATGTGACCCTCCCAGCAGCACAGAAGCAGAAAGGGATTTCAGAGTCATAGTGGACTCCAAGATGAACATCATTGTGATGAAACCATCAGCAGATGCATGACAAATAGATCCAAGGAGGTGATACTTCCCCTCTATGCGGCATTGGTCAGACTGCAATTGGAGTACTGCGTCAACTTTTGGGCGATGTACTTCAAGAAGGATGCTGATAGACTTGAGAGGGTCCAAAGGAGGGCCACTCATATGGTTAAGGGCTTACAGGACAAGCCCTATGAGGAGAGACTAAGAGACCTGGACCTTTTCAGCCTCTGCAAGAGAAAACTGAGAGGTGATCTTGTGGCTGCCTACAAATTCATTAAGGGGATGCAGTAAGGGATCGGAGATGCTGTGTTTGCCAGGGATCCTCTTGGGGTAACAAGGAACAATGGTCACAAACTGACAGAGAGTAGATTTAAGCTAGATACCAGGAAAAATTTCTTCACAGTAAGGGTGGCCAAAATTTGGAATGGGCTTCCAAGGGAGGTGGTGCTCTCCCCTACCTTGCGGGTCTTTAAGAGAAGGCTGGATAGGCATCTGGCTGGGGTCCCCCAACACTCATTCCTGCCTAGGCAAAGGGTAGGACTCGATGATCTGTTGAGGTCCCTTTTGACCCTAGCATCTATGAATCTATAAATCTAACAAGGCTATAGGGGACTTGTGGTTTTAAAAAGCTGTAGGGAAAGGGAAAGGTTTAAACCAGCTTGTGGGTCTATTTATTGGCTACTTGCTGGCCAATCTCCGCAGTTCCCAGTAATATGATTGGCAAAAGATCTCTTATATGCAAAGCATTTGGAAGATTCTAGATAGAGGAAATCCAGTTGAAAAAGACAGTCACCTGGCATTTTGGCTTAGCCAACCTCAACTTCATTGTGTGTGACTGGGCAGTCATGTGTTATAGAGCATGGCTCTTTTTTAATCCCTCTTAAAGGGAATGTTCCCCTATGTAGGTGAAGTAGCACAGAGTGGGGAGCCTGTCAGCAGCTGCATAGTGACTGGGAAGAGTGTGCTTTTTGTAACTGTCGGTAAAGGAAGGTAAGATAAAGCACATGAAACAAAAATAACTTTATGAAGCATTAGGTGATTATGGGAAATTTCTACCTCATTTATTTCAGTTTTTTCCATCCCCTATTTAATTCAGAGTATTATTAGATGGTACTTTGCTCTGTACCTGATTAAGTTATTTATATGCACTCTTAAGGTTAAATGCAATAAGGCAATAATAAATTCTGAAGTACTTGTTAGGAACTGACAAGCAGATGCAAAATGTTCCAGAAAGATGTCAGTACGGGTTTCTTCAGTACTAGCTTGGGAATGCATGACCTCCATTGCAACCATGGGAGTATCACAAGCCATTGTTGACTTGACCTTCAGGAAACTGTGCTCTAGATTTTATCTCGGTCATGGAATTGCTGAATACCACAAACTATGTGGTATTCTCACTTATATTATGGTCATTTCTCTTGACTGAAGCAAACCCTATATCAGGGGCGGGCAATTATTTCAGGCAGAAGGCCACTTACTGAGTTTTGGCAAACTATTGAGGGCCACATGGGTAGCCCCACCTCTAGACAGGTGCCCCACCCCCTGGTCTTCATTTTGTGACCAGAAGTTCTGCCCCCCCCAGCCCCTGACCTTTGCCACCCAAAGTCCCTCCCCTTGCCCCCAGAAGTACTCCTGTCAGCAAGGGGTTTTGCCATCTTGGAATCAGAAAGACACCAAATAATATTCTAAAAAGCAAATGTCTAAAGCATTCATTAATTTGATTTCAAAAAATATTTTTGTTCTGATTTACATGTGTTCATGTAGTGTACATAGAGGTGATTGCACAATAGGTAAAAATTAGGTCTTACTCTTGTATATTGTGGGAGGTGCATATAGATTTGTGAGGGGCTGTGGGGACATGTGGGGTTTGGGTGTGTCTGCGGTTTGTGGGGGTTGTGTGTGGGGGAGGGTGTCTGGGGTGTATGAGGGGGTGTGGGGGTCTACATGTATGGCAGTGTGAGGGGGGTGTGGGTGCATGTGTACGGTGGGGTGTGCATGTGGGACTCACCCTATGAACACACACATATAGACACTCTGCCCCTGCCTGCACACACAGACACACACATATACACACATATTGGTGCAGCCCCATGCTCCCCCGTCCGGCAGTGCAGCTGGGAGCCACGTGGTGCCAGAGCAGGGAGAGGGCAGGAAGAGAGTGAAATGGCTGGGGCTGGGTGGGGCTGGGCTGTTCAGTTCTGCTGAGGGCTCCCCGTGGGTTTTACTTCCCCTGGCTCCTGTCAGCTTTGACAGGCAGCCAGGAGCAAATAAATATTAATTTACTAATTTTTTTAGGGGCTCTGAGGGCTGGATAGAATGGCCTGGCAGTCTGGATGCAGCCCATGGGTCATATTTTGCCTGCCCCTGTTCTTTATCCTGGGACCTATTTTACTGGCATACCCTCAGGCTAGTAGACCCAATTTTGGTATCATAACTCTTCTAAGGAAAATGCTGTTCAGCTGTTGCTTGCTATGTTCATCTTCCATCTTTCCCAGTTTCGTAGAACCCACATGCAATAGCACACCATTTGGTTGGCAAGTGGGGCACAAGCCCTGGGCGCTGCATGAGAGAAGGTGCTGGAATGGAGTGGGCAGAGGGGAGTGGTTTCTCTTGCTCCCATCCTGCCATCCATGAAGAGCACGTGCGCTTGGTGGCTGGCAGGGCACAGCTGTGCTTGTGGCAGTGGGAGTGCGGTGGCAGCAGCAGGAGCACGGTGGCGGTGAGTGGGGAGCTCCCACAACATGCCACTGGCACTGTCAGGGGTCAGCGACCACCCATAGGCACCGCTGGCAGTGTCCAGCGGCGATTGCTGACTGCCCACAGATGCCACTGGTGGTGTTGGTGGCAGGGTGGCAAGTGCCACCTTTTTGCAGGGGATGCACAGTCATGCTTAGGGGGTGCATGTGCACCTGCATGCACCCCCTGCACATTGCCCCTGCTACCATCCCTCCCATGCCCTGCACTTTCCCTTCTTTGGCTCCAGATGCCAATGGTGTGTGGTGGAGGAGCAGTAGGAGGTTTCCTGCTGCTGGTGAGATTGGGGGCAGAGGGGAGGAGGGGAAGATGTCACTTCCTTTTTTACTGTTAAAAACCAGCATTTTTTTTGGCTGCTTGACATCCATTTCAGTGGCAAAAGAAGGAGGTGACATCTCCTTCCCTTCCAGCAATGAATCTCGGGCTGCTCCTTCACTGTGTACTGCTACTGCTTCTTTGTCTTCCCTGTTGCTGCAACCAGTGCCAGAGCTGAAACCAGACCAGGGAAGGTGCAAAGTGTGATGGATGGCACATAGTGCTGCCCACAGTTGCACAATACGGGGAAGTTATGCCTCTGCCCACGTTAGCTAAATTTGGCATCAGTGTAACATAGTAGCAGAGAAGACACATCCTGCAGTATGCAAAATGTATCCAAAACCTTGTTTTCATGGTGGTACATGGTGTGCTCTCCTTCAGGTGGCTTTGATATGGAGATGAACAGAAGCAACCTATCCTTCACAGACAAATTTAAGAACCTTTGACTTAGTGCATCGGTAGTGGGCAGCTTGCTGAACGTTGTTTTTGGCACAGAGATTTTTTTACAGTCCTATGCGATAGCAGTGGTGGGGGGTGAAATCATTCTTTTTTTGCCTACGCCTGTCATGCCTATGGTAATAGAATTTTCCAACTGAAAAAGGAGACTTTGGTGGAACAAAACACTTTGAATGAACAGTCAGCAGAATCTGGACTTAGGTAGACAAACATCCTCCCCTGAAGCAAACAGCAAAAGCTCCTTTCCTCCTGCTTGCTAAAATTCTTGTTATATTTCAAGATGTTTTGCTATAAACAGGAAAGGATGCAAGTAAAATAGATTTTGACTTTGATTTTACAGACTTTGATTTGTTTGTTATGTTATGTTTTGGGTATCCCAAAGCACTTGCACAGTAAAGATTAAAAATAGCTAAGAGGCAATCATCATTGAAAGAACAGATGGATTGTGCACACTGTGGGAGTTATCTTCTGTGCCACCATGTTATCTTGCTGTCAAAATTCAGTTAACATGTGGGTCCTTAGAAACTGTTGGATAAAGCTCCTCATAAATGCTTGGGCTTTCCAACAACTCTAGCTGTCTTCACATGGTCCCTCTTTTGTTTAGTGACTGTGGAGCTGGCCCATGTGTTGTGGGCATAGGGGTTCTTAAACTGTAGTAGACTTTTTTGTATTTTCGGGACAGTGTTTAAAAAATCTGTTGTTTATAGGGTTTTATATAAAGATGTAGGACTCCTTAGCTGAGTCATTAACCGAGTCAACGTGATGACAGGCACTTGATTTCTTCATAGAAATAAAAAGCTGTTTATGCTTTTGATCAGGTGTGTCTAACTTCCATCCAGGAGCACATCAGTGGGAAGTACAGGGAAATGAGAGACAAAGACAGTGAAGTCTTGCAGGGGAAAACCCATATGAATAGCTAGACCAAGAGACAGTGTGTTAGATGTATGTGTTTCTGTAATTTCTTTAACAGTAAAGGAAACTCCTGGAAGGTAAGTAAGTCAGATCTTCTGCTGAATGTGTATAGTTTAGGCTAGGTTCTAATTCACCTGTACAGTGAGTTGTACTTTATTCTCCAGATTGGCTCTGAAGTCAGTGGTACTGCTTGTGTATATGGAGGGATTCAGCATGACTTAGAGTACTGAAATTCTGCCATTCTTCAGAAGCAGGTGAGGAATGCCTTCTACTTACATTTAGTTTTCCAAAGTATATTCAAAAGGTTAGTTTGTTTTACTAGCTAGACCATCCTATCGAATGCCACCTACCTAACCACTTCCTCCCAGACTCCCACTCTACAGTCTCAGCAAGCTTCCCAGTTTTGTTTTCCATGCATTATAACCCAGATCCTCAAAAGTATTTAGGTGCCTAACTGAAATCAAGGGAAGTCTTTCTTCCTTTTAATCTCATCTAGCAGCTCAGGAGCAATGATGGGGCCAAATAAAGTTTTGTCACTCATTCAGTTCCTATAATTTTGTCTATAACCTACTGACTGACCACAACTTCTTGGCTTGTACCTACATCAAGGTGGTCCATCTTCAAGGTTGTACAAGTTGGGTCTAGGACTGCTTTCAAGATCAGGCAGACAATGTTTATACAGTGAATCTGATATCTTTTATTAGACCCATTTAAATAGATCAGGTGCACTTGTTCCAGAGTAGCCTGTAGCTCTAAGAAGAACACGTGTATTTTCAGTGTAGATGACTGTTTTCCCAGTAATGAAAATGAGGAACAAAGAAAATAGAAAAATAGACTCCATCAGATTTATTTTTCACTCTTTTTATTTTTTTATGGTTATGGTCACTTCTGCAATGAAAATGTAAGCTTTGGGGACTGATTAGCTTGCTCCACAGATAGGCTTCTGAACTACTGGAATATGGATCCTTCTTCTTTGATTTTCTGTGAAACAAAGAATGCAGACAAAACACTGATATTCTCAGGCAAATTCCTAACAAAACTGTATTAGAGGTCCAGATGCAGAAAGATCATATGACCTCATGTTTGCAATAGTTAAATGCTGAGAGGCAGAATTAGAAAGGAAATCTACTGTAATGTCTATAATCCAAAATAGTTTATAATATTTGCCATTAGAACAGATTATTCAGGCCCATGTGTGGCTCAAAGGATTAAAAAAGAAAAGCAATGTGAATTTTGTTCTTCAGGAGAGACAGGGACACAGTGCCTGTCTGAGGTACAGAGGGAATAAGTTACTACTTTATAAGTTTTCTATCTATCCTGCCTCCTCATTCTGGATATATCTACATCCTGGCCTTTAAAAACATCCTTTTTATTCTAGCCTCCAGCCACTCTTAAATGTAGGCTGCAAGTCATGTTGAGTGCAACAGCTTCGTGATGTGCACAAAGGAGGAAGTCTGTGATGAGACCACTAACCTCATTTTCACTTGTAGCCTAAGGATAGATTTGCACTTGGCTTTCTAGAGGGGAAGGGTGAAGCATTAACAAACGTTATAGTGTTTTTCCCTAGCAATTCTTTACATTACACTTTTCAATATATTTCAAGAATGTCAGTAGGTTTGCTCAGTGACCTAGTGCCTGCAGCATAAAACAGGATGGTAAATCTGTACTTCCTTTGATAAAAGAAAACCCTACTGTGATTGTACAAGTCTGAGAAAATGTAGAGCATCATGCTGAATATATTTCTTTTATGTAGGCAGGTAAAAATAAACTGTTCACTTACCAGTTTCTAAGTGAAACTGATAGATGTGGCAGTGTTTTATGAAAATTGTTCAGTGTTCTTCTGAGTGGGTTCTTTTTTTGGCAACTCCGTGCATAACTGAAGGTTGAAAGAGATTTGTTTTTGCAAATTCCTACACATTTGATCATTTAGTGCTAAACTCTGCCAGCAGATCATTTCTGTTGTATGAAAAGTGACTTAATGAGGTCTACAATGTAAAGCTTGTAATTCTTCCATATTCCCAAACATGCACTGCCATGTTTCGGATGATGAAGCCCTTTCAAAAGTAATGGTGAGGTCACAAAGGAGCATTTCTGTCATAGTGGCAAAATCGCTTTTCAGGTGGGATGAAAGAGGGTAGGAAATATTATCTAGGCATGTGAAATAACTTCCAGATTGTCTGTTTTGACTTTTAAGAGTAATGTAAATATTGTTCAGAAAATGTTGTTAGAAAAACCGTCATCATAAAATTAGGTAATGAAATAACAGGCATGTTCATTTAACAGATAGAATAAATCTACTTGAATAAACAAAGCACATTGATAAATAACAAAAAATACGTGCCAGATGATCATGAATGATGATATACTTTGGTAGTTTAGAGCTGTAACCTTCTCCTCTGTCTGATAGTCTCACATTTGTGAGAGAGTAGACTTTATTAGGCACCTTGAAAGCACTAAATATTCACTGAATATCAGAAGCAAAATCCAAACATTTCCCTGATGGTGGAGTTTATGTATTTTCTTGTTCATGGCCACAGTGGTCTAATACACAGTTTCTATGGTATTAAACTTTGACTTAGAAGTCAATGACTTCATTTTAGCCTTTCACTATCACTGCAGTACATTTGTTTTGTCGGTTTCCCATTGTTATCATTTCAAACTGAGTATTTACTTGCAAAATCCAGAGCAATGTTTTGGAAAACTAATTAAGTTAGAGTTCAAAATTAAATGAGCTTCTATTTGGAAGAAACTTAACATTTTAAGAACTAGGTGCAATAAACTGAACTAGGTACAATAATATGTTCAAAGTTGGGAGAAGAGATTATTTAGTATTTGAAAGAGTACTTAAAGATTCTTAGATCTATATCAGAACATCCTATAAACTGTATTATATGTTTGGTTGGATTTTTCTTTACAATGCTAGAATGTCTTTTCAAATAGCTGAGTACTCAGCACCTTGGATCTAATTCAGGAAAGAATTTCAGCACAAGCTTAAGTTAAATATGTGCTTACATTCTTTGCTGAATTGGATCCAAATTAAATTTACTGGGTAAGGAACAAAGTACCCATATTTATATATATTTATGAAGACAAAGAAGCTATTAAGATTTCTTTTGATTAAATATTAGAGTTTAGTCATAGAATTGCTACATTTAGGTAAGATGAGCCTAGGCCTCTGGGAGGGTTTCAAAATCTTATTCAAGTCTTGGTTTGTTTTTCAAATGAAACTTTATAGGTCCAAATCCTGAATCTTTACTTCAGTGACTGTCTTACTGAAGTCACTGGGAGTGTTTTCTGAAGAAGGCGTTGGCCTTTGGCTTGTTATTTTATTGGGGAAGAACCACTTCCTTCTCTGGAAGTTCCCTGGAGAGGTCAGAGAGAAGTCTTACAGACCACCACATTCAAGGAGGGACTTTCTCTCAGCAGAACAGGAAGCAGCTAATAAACAAACTACATAGTAACAAACAAATCACATAGTAGATGTCTAGGTGCAAAATGGAGATACCGACCATTCATAAAGAAGCCATATGTTTCTGCAGTATCTCTGGTCATTGGTGGACATTTTACTGGAACCATGTTCTTAGCAATTTCTAGTGGGGCTGGAATATCCATGGGGGAAGAGGGAATGATGCTCTAACTTGTCTGTTCAGCCAAGAGCTCCTCCCCTGTTGCACAACTTAGAACCAAATACCAGGGTAGGTGAGCTTTGGAGCCGTGTGTTGTACTTATCACTCTGCTCAGGCAGAGTGAAATCCATGAAAGGAGGATCTCACCTTGTGTTACTACTGGAGATCTCACCTTGTGTTACTGCTGGGGATGAATTCCTTGCTGATCTGGGCAGGGTTATTGTATTGGGAACATCCTTTAGAAGTTTATCAACATTTGTTTCTACCCTTCTTTTAGATTTTTTTTTTTTGCTGTAGAACACAGATTGCACACATAGAAGAGGCTTTGACTTTCTAGATAAACATGTGCAATATAGGAAAGAAGGTTTAAACATTGGACACAGGACTGGAAAGGGCTTCCTACACCATTGTGTCCAGCTCCCTGAGTTTGCAGGCAATCATTACCTGAAGGGATCTCTGCAATTGCTGTTTCAAACCTTCTGCCACAAAGGTGTTTGCATTTTTCCTTTTAAACAATCAGGCAGACTATCAATATTATACACCTGTTCAGGGTTATAAAGAATTGACTCAAGAAGGAAAAATGATATGAAAGAATTTAAATAAATTAAAAAGAGGCCCCTGAGATAGGATTCAGTTCCTGAGCCCTAGGACACAGTCTCTTTAGGAAGAAAAAAAAGCCCTTTTGGGTAAAGGAGGTCAGTTTATTTTTCAGAGAGCACCCTGTATATTCTCTTTTCCAAGGCCACTTACTCAAAAAGAACAAGGGTCATAAAAATGAGGAGAACCCTTATATATTAGAAACAAGTTAGACAGTAAAGACTTAGAACACAGAAATACTGTTATATTAATTTTTTCTCCTTATAACTGCTCCAAGTAATGGTGTCCAGCTTCCTTCACCCATGAGCAACTGAAGTAACTAGGCCTATAGGTCCTAATTTCATAGCTTTCTGCAGTGTAAAAAGAAAAGAGCAATGTGGGGAGAGATGTGACGATTTTCCTTTGGGCTACACTGGGTGTGTCTACACGTTGATTAATGCACCTTAGATACTGCACATTTAGTTTAGTACTTGCTTAATAAAGACCTAACTAAATGCGCAGTAACTAGATGTACTGTTTAGTAGCGCCAGTGTATGGTTAGATTGTGATGCTTACTGTGCATTTGCCTAATAACACTTTGCAGTAGGCTATTAGCCACACTACTATACAGTGTTATTAGCAGGGATCTGGATTTTCTGTTTCAAGTGGAAAAACACGGATTTTCCCTTTTAGAGGAGAAAAATGCAGATTTTCCCTCTTTGAAGCAGCTGTTAGATTCCAATGAATCTGTGAATTCTGATAAATACCTTGTGACAAGAACACAAAAAAGGAAAGGGCCTACCCTCCCCGCAAATCCTTGTCTCTTAATATCTTTTGACATTTATTCCCTATACTTTCACAGGCCAGTTCTTTAGAGCATCAATATGAAATGAACTTGTTTTTTTTACGGTCCGAGAAATTGGGACTATTGCTCTTCTGAGTTATTTATTAATCCTTTTAAGGAGGGATATTTGAATAAGAATGAATGTTACAGCCAGGAGCTTCCTCTGTACTCTGTGTATATTCATGTTGCGGATTATACACTGATTGTCGATGTTCCATTAAAAGGAGTTAAGTGATTTAGGTTTTTTGACTGTCATAACAGTGACAGAAAAGAGCACTGTATCTGACCTAGTATTCAGACATACTTTAATCTATTTGTAATCCTTCCAGGAGATTACAGACTCCTGAATTCTCTGAGAACAACAGGGGTTAGTTTAAAATATATATATATCAATGGTAGAGGTAGTTTAAATAGATTCAAACATTGTTCTCAGATATTTGGCAGTACAATTTGATAGTAAAATTTAAGGTATTTGAAATGCATTTTTATGTATTTGCTACTTGTTATTGTAAAATAATGTATACTTGAATAACCAAAGGTGTTAGACTACTTTAGCAGTAAAAGCTTCTTTGTTTTCTGATCTTTATGTGCATATTCTTTAGATATTTAAGGGAAAACATTGGTTTCCAGTTAAAACAAGGCATATTTAATCCATTTGTTCAATATGTTACCAGTATGCTGGGGCTCATTTAGAACTGTTTGTATTTTCATATGATGTACACTTTTGAAATATGCATGACATTTTAATTTCTTCCCCCTGAAAACTCTTTCCTGAACAATAATGCAAGGAGAGCAATTTATTTTAAGGTGCATAATTAATGTGCACAGGGATGGCTTTTTTATTCCTCGCTGTCACAAAAGTTATTTAATTCAAGAGCCAAGTTCATTTCCCATGGGTGCTTAAAAAACAAAAAGAATGATATAAGTAGCTGTGTTAGACACCACTTTCACAGCACTGCATTTGATAAACATTACCTCCTACTCCATGTGACACAGGGAATGTTCATACCACTTGTCCTTTTTCCTTTAAGAGAGTCCTTATTTTAACCGTCACTGTTCTGTGGCCTGCAGTACTTGGTTACCGTTGATGCTTTCCTTCTCTCCTTGTCCTTGCCTCTAGAATAGGAAATGGAGTTGCTTTTCAGTGATAGGGCCAACCTTTTAGCAAGAGTCCTATGTGTTAATAAGGACATTGGTGTTAGACTTAACACTGGCACTCTATTCAGTAACCTAATTGCACTGGGATACCAGGGACCACACTTGTACATCCAATTATTCATCCAGAAATGCCTTTATAGTTTATTTTGTCTGCAAAGTAGCATTTACTCCTATAGATCAAAACTATATGAGAAAAACACTCCATGATGTCCAACAACGGGTGTGATTTTGCATTGTACCAATTAAACTTATTTGCTGGGACCATATACCAATAAGATTTTCCCTCTTCTTTGCTTCATCTTTGTTCTAGAACAGGGGTCAGCAACCTATGGCCCACCAGCTGAATCTAGCTGTGAAGAAATTGGATTCAGCCCATGGCAGCTCAGGGATTCACAGGCCAGCCACAGCAGCAGAGAATGCCTCCCAGGGTCCTACTGCCTGCTGAGTTCAGTTTGTTCTCTTTCCTGCAGCAGAGGAGATTTCTCTAGGGTCCTGGTGCCTCCTGCTTTAACTATTTCATAGTTTCATAGATCTCCTTTGCAGACTCTTCTGATTTCAGTGGGGGTGCAGGGGTGCTGGTGGGGGGAAGCCTGAGGTGGGGGTTAAATTGCAAGCAGTGGCCTGTGGTGGAAACCCCTGTTCTAGAAGAAGCAGGAGCAAGAAGCCTTCCCAACTGGGATTGGAGCCTGCTGGCAGAATTGGGCCAGGGTGGTACCTGGCATGTTTTGGGCCAGGGTGAGGAAATAGCACATTTTATTGCCTAGTCCACACCCAGAGCAAAATGGCCTGGCTATTTTTTTGTTGCCTGGTTCTGGCCCACAGCATTATAGGCCTGGGCCCCTGCCCTTTTATTGCTTTGCAGCAGAGCTCTGCTGTATGTTCAGGCCCAGGCCAGGATAGACCTGGATTACCTTCTTGGAGTAATATTGCAGCTTTCTGCCCTAGGAATTTTGGGGGTATGGTATGCTGATTGAAGCTGCAAGTCATCCCCTCAAAGCCACCATGTGGAAGTGGAGATCATTGCCCTACAGCTTCCCAGGGAGCAATGAGGGGCCCTTTGCACGGCAGAAGGACATATGCTCGCTCTCTAGCCACTCTCCAAGATGCAGCAAAACACCAAAGAGCACCTCATAGGACTTTCCTGCTGAGTAGCAGGTATAGGGGTGCAGGCCCCTAGAGATATCCCTTTGGGCAAGCCCCCACATCTCGGACTGCCTAGGCATGAGTGGAGTCTCCCCAAAAAGGGGTGCAAACTAGAGACTACACTTAGTAGTTAACAGTTTTTGAATTGCATTTGGTGTTTCCTTTTCTTTCTTTGCCTCTGTTTAGTGTAATGAACTTATCCTTTTGTGCTTACACTGCTTCTGAGGAGAGGCTTTTGTTTATGTGGGACACCTCAGGAAAATTCAGTGATCCAAGATTTCTGGGTGGAGGCTCGAGCCACTTTCAGCTGGTTTAAAATTAATCATGAAAGACTCATATAACTCTTCTCCTGAGTTCTGGCCCCATCTTTTCCTGTTGACATTTCTGTACATAGGTATAGATCATTATTAACTGTAAGTAGAAAGATGTTCTAGCTACTTAGCTCTGTTTCACAGAGGGCACATCTCCATGTGGATTGATGCTTCATAATTACTGCACAGTAAGTTTATGTGAAGTAGCCTAATTCTACTGCGTATTAGCACATTAGCATGGTTTTCACAATGTTATGCTAATGCGCAGTAGAATGAGTCTACTGTGCTTTTAGTGGCTTGTATAGATGCACCCAGTATAGAAAAAACAGGACCTAAGATACACACAAGATAGTAAGAGAGAAGGAGACACATATTTGTAGGTATTACTTTGCATTCATATGATTCTAGTCATTAGTTCCTTATGACACCAAAGCCAGAGGCCTCAGGCTGGGTACTATTCCTAAGAGCTGTAGCAGACCCCAGGACCATCTTGACAGGGCATGCCTGAAGGTGTGAAAGCATTGCAGCACATTGTCCCTAGTAATATAGCAGGTTCCATAGTAACAGTAACTAAGACTATCCCTTGTAGTCATTTTAACTAAGATAACAGAACATTTTTAAACTCTTCCTTTCACATTTGCAAAATTCCTTGGCTAATGAATATATATATGTGCATGAAGAGAGTACACATTACTATATTTCTTGGCAAGATATTTGGCTTGATTACTTCTCTTTATACTATTTCCAGAGTTGAAATTGATTTGTCTGTATGTTATTAAATCTTTTTAAAATTCTGCATACAGTTACAACCACAAGCTACTATTCATTTTGCGATTCATTGTTTACTAAGTACACATAAAGACATAGGAGAAGCAATGTTCAGTGGATCAGGGACTTAATTTAGGGCTGTCTAACACCTATTCCTAGCATTATATTAATTTTAAAAATATAATAGAAAGAAGAAAGCAGTATTCTGAATATTTAGCTGTAAAGTCTTGTTTATCTTGTTAGCCAAATCCTCTCTACGCACAGTTGATAAAAGATAGGTATAAGAAAGTTTTCTTTCAGAAGGTAATAAGATCCGTGTCAAACAGAAAGTGATCTACAGCTTTAAGATGTTTTAAATTACACACACACACACACACACACACACACACGGTAAAAGCCCTGTTATCCGGCATTTGATTTACTGGAATACTCTATTAACCAGAATTTTGGTCAGCCAGTCGGACGTGGGGGATCTTGCACGCAGAGGCCACTGCTGTCACCTACCAACCTGCGCTGCTGCTGCTCTATATCTGGCCAAAATGTCCACCCTGTGCTGCCACCACTCTGGCCACCGCCACCCCCATCCCCTCCCTCCACTCCACATCTGACTGAAAACAGCTGTGGTCAGGTAACTGGAATTTTTAGATACCAGGCATCCCCCATTCCCCACCCATGCCAGATAACTGTATATATATAACTGTATGTGTATATATACAGAGTTATCAGTGTGTATATATATGTGTATATATATGTGTGTGTGTGTATATATATATATATATATATACACACACACACATATATATATGTATACATATATATACACACATAGATAACTCTGTGTGTCTGTATATATGTATATATGTATGTATTTTTTTTCCTTATTAAACTGCAAGATCAAGGTGAAAAAAACTTTGCAGTCAATTTACCATCATCTTTAAGCCTTTTGATTTACACGATATACTCCAAAACACTGCTTTTCTTGTTAAACATATTACCACACCTTCAGCCTCAAATAATACCCATCTTGCACACCCACTGAACTCCAGATCAATGTATGGTACAGTAGTTTTCACTTGCATCTTGCACCTTTACTTTGCCAATCCTTGGATTTTGTGGATCTCTTTTTCAGCATAAAATATAATTGGGACTAAGGCTGTAACTCCATGTGGCTTTACTCATTGATCCCTCATCTTGTTTGGGGCCACTGCACATGTCAACAGCAGCAGTGGTGTAGCAAAGCAGCTCTGCATCTGGGCACCCATGACACATGGAGCAGCACTCACTGCTGACACGCTGACTGAGGCAGTGGCTGCTTTTGTGCCTTCCTACAAAGGCAGCATCCTGGGGCTGCTGCTCTGGTTGCCTTTCCCCAATTACAATATCAATCACCAGTATTAGAAGATAGTGCTTGAAAAGTTGACAAGTTCAAATATCTGGGGTCAACCGTTCAGCAGAACACAGAGTTAGATGAAGAGCTGAATCATTGAATAACAGCAGGGTGGACAAACTGGAAATTGGTGACAGGAATATTATACTACAGGAAAGTAGCAATGAAATTGAAAAGGAAAGTCTACAAGACCTGTGTACATCCAGTGCTATTGTATGGAGTAAAGACATGGCTCCTGAAGAAAACTCAAGAAAGGAGACTGAATGTAACAGATATGACAATGCTCTGATTGATGTATGGCGTAATAAAGATGGATAAGCGAGGAATACTTATATCAGAGGATTGATGAAGGTAGTGGAGGCATCTAAGAAAGTACAAGAAAGAAGACTGGCATGGTATGGGCATGTTCAAAGGAGTCTGGAAGAATACGTGGGAAAGGAAGTTACCAGAATGAACTACCAGGGAGAAGAGGAAGACTGAAGATGAGATGGAGAGATACAGTGACGATGGACATGAGAGAGAAGGAGTTGGAAGAAGATATGTATGACCGAAACTGGTGGAGAGCCATGATCCATAACAGCAACCCCATTTAGATGGATCAAGTGAAAGAAGTATTAAAAGATAATACTTGAATGATATATCCTCAAGAGCCACCTCAAGTAAAAGGGCTTTAGGAGAAACACGAGCCATGCAAACATACAAAAAGCAAAGTTAAGCTGTGCCTGGATCTTGATAATGAATGTTGCCCCTATGCATAATTTAGAGAAACTATGTTTAGTGATGAAATTAAGACTGTACACATTAATGGATGTAGCTGTGTATTTACACTTCATGCTACTTCAGAAAATTCTGTCCTCTGAAATCTGCTTGATTCAGAAATGTCTAGTTTGAATATATTGCTGCTTTGGTGTAGCACAAGAACACAGTCCTAACCAATTAGATGGTTTAATATGTTGTACAGCTCAGGAAAATTCTGCAGAGTCCTAAAGGATAGACTGTCCTGCTTTTTTTTTTTTTTTTTTTTAAAGACAAATACATTTTACTCTGACAATGAACTTTTAAAATGTGTTGGGTTCCTGCTCTTGGTTATATGAAATGCATTCTGACATTAAAGAGTAGCAGTTTATACAAGTGGAAGGATTGGTGGAACATGTACATTTGTCTGTTTTGGTTCTGTATTTTAAAAATACAAAAAGGAGATTAAGCTAAATAATAATAAACAATAAGAAGTTATTTTAGTCCCTGGATATTAGAAATCCAAATTTGAAGCAATGGGACTCAGCTTTTAGCCAGCCCTGCAGAAACCAAAATTGGATTATGGTTCTAGAAAATAGCTATCTTCCTCATGGCTCCTCTCACTCTCTTGCTGCCTTCTTTCCTTTTGCTTACCTCTGAGGACAATATTTCTATCTGATCATTTATCAGCACCTGTACTTTAAGCTTTGTACAACCCCTTTTCTACAGCTGTCAAAAGGCACTGAAGCTGTTTTGTATGCTACTACAATGATGATTTTTTTTTCTTTTAAATATTACTGTCTGACTAGCCAACAGTCTCTAGGCACCTTACTGAAAATTTCCTGAAACAGAATATAAAAGGTCTTTTGTTTACTTAAAATTCTGTTGGCTTGTCAGAACTGCGAATGGGGAAGTTTAGAGAATACCTGCACATTCTCATTAAAATGATAAGGCAGGAATACAACTAAAAGGGGAAGAGCATTCTGTAACAGATTTCTTCTTTTCCTGCAGTTTTACTACATTACTCATCTCTGCAGTTTTCTGTATTGGAAAATACATGAGTTCATCTTTGTTATACAAAATATTATATGAGAAAGAACAACATCTATCTGAATGCTAAAAGAATGTGTACAGTACTAGGAATCAGGAATTTCTGAATTTTAATCCAAGCTCTTCCAGAGACAAGAGTGAGTCATATAAAGCCATATTCTCAGAGAATGCACTTTTGTGCGGATGCATGGTAACTAGAGGTTTTGTTACAATAGGCTATTATTGTGTGGAGTGATTGAGATAGTACATGAAAGCATGGTAATTGCATGAGCAAAATGGGTGTGCAAATGTTTGGGAAAACCAGAGCCCTAAACTCTCTGCCTCTTAGCAGAATTTTAATTCTAGCTAACCCATTCTTTAAACGGAAATAATAAAACTCCATTATTGACTTAAAAGAGTGGTGTAAGGGTTAATTAGTGAATATGTGTCCAGCACTTAGAAGATGGAAAGTGCTATGTGTGTGCCAAATGTTCAGATATTTTTGCTTCATTTTTATACTGAATCCTTGCATGCCCAATAGGCAGAGCAGTAATGAGAAAGGACAAATGAAATGTCAAGACAACATATTGTTGCTGTTATTGGTACTGACTGTGGATATTGGATTAGTAATTTTTTAATGCATTAGAGTATTGGAGAGGTTTGCTTTCTTTGGATAGGTAGTTTTCAGCACACATGCTTGCGTCAACAAGTATGTAATGTTGGGTATCAGGTTGTTATCCCTGGCTTCTTGTTGTAGTCTGTCATTCTCAGATTCTCTCTTACTTTCTGGGTCTGATTTAGGTTACATTAAAGCACTGTTGATGCAATACTAAAGAGCATCAAACTGAATGGCATAAAAGGACTCTAGTCAATCTGATCAGGTCCTATAGCTCTATAAACTAAACCCTCCCTTCTCTCAGTATTTCAAAGGCCCTCTAATGTTACCGGAATATCAAAGGTCAAAGTCCTGCTTAATTGCATCATCTTTCTCTTGAAAAGCAGACACTTCCAGCAGGTGATATCTGGGTCACTGGATAACTGTGAGCCCTTCTCTAATTACAGCTACAGGAACTTGGGGTTTCCAGCTTTTCTTATACAAACAAACTAACAAAAAAGCAACATCAGCTGCAGCTCTACCTCCCTGCATCCTTCCCCTGGGCTTATTTAACAAGTCAGCTATGCCTTACTGCATTTGATTTGTTACTCAGAGTGACAGAGGGAGAAGTCTACTGGGGCAAGAACATCAAAATGTGTTTTTTAAACTGTCCCCTTAAAAAATTAATTGGTGATTAATATGTATTACTTGTGCAGGTTCTCCCACAGAGATGCCATTCTTGGAGGGATCACTGAGCTGAGTCATATGGTCACATGAGTAGGTCATACAGTTCAGTGTATATCATCAAAAGTGTTTCCTTTTTAAAAAATTATTATTTATGGTCTCATATTTCTAGGTTTGAATTTTATATTATTTATAACTGGCTTTTTTCCCCTGAAAAGTGATGTTTGCTTACTTCTTTCCAGGAAAAAAAAATCTAAATCTTAAGATGTTTCTTGGAGAAACCCTTCAAAGAAAAACAGAGATCTCACTATGACCTCATTTTCATACACAGCACAGTTTTTTTCAAAGCTCAGCTGCTTTCTAAGAAAGCTTGATATCACCAGTAAGTGGATACTACCTTGCATGGATGACTGGAATGACAATAATTATAAGAATAAAATGTCTTATTTGAAAGACTTCTGGTAACCTTGAAATGCAAACCTTGTATTGAAGTCATTTAGATGAGAGCTGCTGGAAATGCTTAGCTAGGCACACATCAGAAGCCAATTGATGATTTATGGTGACAAATGGAATTTCTTTGCCTTATTCTTCTTGCACTGGGGTGATGTTGCTTAGGAGTATTTTCTACAGGCAACACAACAACCTACATTTTATTGGAGCCTACAGGAGTTTCTGTAGGGTTATGGTGTGATCTTTTATATGGGATCTTATGCAAAAGCCCTTCCTGGCTATTTCTGTTGTCTTTCCACGAAGAAAATAACAATCTCAATGCACTTTTTGAAAGACCGCAGGATAACCATAGTGTTCTGGCCCTTAATAGTGTGACTTACGGGCTACCTAACTCCAAGCAAACTATCACCTGTAAGCTGGCAAGTTTCCAGGAATTTGATATAGTCACACAAGATGCTGTGGCAGGGTCTCAGCAATAAGAAAGTGCACAATAAGTCTTATGTTCTCCTGCTTCCATTCGTGTTTGAATCACCCCATTTCCCTGCCAACAGGACATGCTTCCCAGTTTTAGGCTCTTGTATGTATTCTTGTGGTTCCTGGGTGCATTTTTATCAGCACAAATATCTAATCTATTACTCTTTAAAGTGCTTCAGGTTGTTACATGCGGCTAAACCTTCCTGAGTGAGAGCCTATCTGATTCTTTCCTATTATTTAATAAGAGTATGACAATCTGCCCTATATCTCATCTTCTAAATAAAAAAAATACAGGGGTTATCCCAAGCCATATAAATTCATCAGGAAGTAATAGCAGTTTCAACAACACTGTAAGGGAAAAACATTTTTTAATAAACGTGCTTTTATAAAGGCAAAGTCTAACATCCTGCTCATCTGACTCATACAAGTAGCATCACTGAAATCAGTGGGATTATTTGCATCAGTCTCTGGATTTATCTATTAATGTTTATTAGTTTAAATTTCCTGATGCTTTGAGATAGTTACTAAAGGGAAAAGATAAAGAACCATAAGTGAGGAGAGGTGGATGGTGGTGGTGGGAAAGTATCCCTTTGGAAAGGAGAGTTATTCAGATCTCCATACATTTCTACAGTACTACAGCTGTAATGAATATGGTCTTGAACTGTGGGCTTTGGAATTGCTTCTTTCCATGAGAAAGTCTAATTTTTGGTTTGTATATACATATAGATAGCTATATATCTATATACATATAGATATATATATCTAATTTTTGGTTTTTATATATAGATAGATAGATAGATAGATAGATAGCTTTCTCTATATATATAGATAGCTATAGAGCTATCTATATCTATATATATATATATAAACCAAAAATTATATATATATATTATATTATATATATATATAGAGCTATGTATAGATATCTATACATAGATAGCTATATATTTATATATATAGATATATAGCTATCTATATGTATATATATGCAGTGACCTCCATACACTTCTAATTTACATCTAGGTGTTGCGGAGAAGAGTAATCCTTGTTGGTGGTGGGTTTTGATTTTATTTTATATTGTATATGCCACATCCCACATGTCAGAATTCCAAAATAAAAAGGCAAGAGGATGGCTTGTTTCTGCTTTCACCTCATCCTGGTAACATCTTGGACTGTAGCTAGGAGCTACTGTAACCTTCTGACTCCTTAGACATAATTATAACCCTTCCCCATTGCTCTTGAAAACCATTTCTTGCTCACCTGCTCTTGCTCTGCATGCCCCAAACCAAAAAGGAGGTGATGGAGCTGTTCTGGGGATGTCATATGCTAGTGCTGTTGAGAACACCATGGAGCTCTTGAGAATGGTGGCAGGGAGTGCCCCAGATTGGCTTTACCATCTCATTTCACAGTTTGGTAAGTGTGGAGTGGGAGCAGGTAGGTTGGACGTGCTTCTTGGTAGCGCTCATATACAGCAGTGTTCACAGGGGCGAATCCAGAGGAGGTGCAGTGGCACCCCCCCCCCCCTTTCAGACTATGTGGCAGAAACAGTAGTTGGGGACTTTTTGAAGGCCCCAAAGCAGGTAAAATCCTCCTCCTTTCCCCTCTACGCTCAGAGGCATGTCCACTCCCCCCCCCCCCCCCCGCTGCTGCTTTTCCCATGGATCCAGGAGTGGGGTGCTGTAGAGACAAGCCTGCCTGCTCCAGCCAGGCTGTGCAAGGGCCAGGCTCAGCCTGGGACTGCAGTAGGACCCTCAGGTGTTCCCTTGGAGCCTGGAAGCAGATGCAGGGAGGGGGAACCCCTCCTGCCATCACCGCTTTCCTGGGCTGAGTCTGGCACTGTGCAGCCTGGCTGGAGTGGGCAGAAGTGGCTCTGGAGCCTTCCCCGCCCCGTGGGACAGTGGGAACAGTGGCAGTGGTAGCCAGGGAAGCGGGGGGAAGTGGAAGGGAATTTTTACCTGCTTTAGGGATTTTAAAAAGTCCCTGGCTGAAGATGGAGAGGGAAGAAAAGCTGGGAGCTGGGGGCATAGCTTTTGCCCTTCTTTGCAAAAGCCTTGATGCTTCTGGGTATAGACATACCCATTGTGGCAACTATAAATTCTGCTTTGACTTTTAAGCAAGGTGCAAGTCTGAGGCTGAACTCTCTTAAAGGAGGAAGGCCTGGAACTGCTAAGGTTGGAAATGTGGCTTGGACTAAGAGAGTGTATGTATTGTGATAGTGACTGGAAGACTCAGTCTTGGATCAGCATACCACTGTTTTACGGTACTGTAGAAACACCAGGCACAAAGAGGGTCCCTGCCACCAGGACCTTACTATTTGCATGTATCTGTGTCCTCTGTTGTAAATAAGATAAAGCCGTGAGAGGAGGTGGGTTGTGATTCTCTTTGGTGTGTGTTGACTGTTTTTCAGAACAAGGCTAGAATAACCCTTGCTTCTAGCACATCACAGATATCTGCTTCTGTTGCTTTGTTTTAAAAGAACATTTAAGCCATAACTATTTTAATACTATATATGTTCCATGACAAGGATTAGCACACCTATCATTATAATTTCTCTGTCCTGTTTCCCTCTTAAACAAAGATGGACAGGTATCTTTTTGGTAGATGACTTACATTTCAGGCTAAAAACAACAAAGGAAGAACACATATAAAGACTTCATGAAAGAGAATGACTGAGAGCATGATGATTTTTTGTGTGATGTTCTTCTGATTTGAGACATGAAAAGGCAGCTGCTTCTATTAAATGGGGGTGGAGGGGGTGTCCTTTGGACTTACAAGTTAATTCTAGAGCTGATACAAGGTGGTCGTTTTCCCCTTTCAGACATCTTTAAATGGAAAATTTGAACTTTTCATCTAAAAGGGGTGGGGGGACCCTTCCTATAATGAAAATATGAGAATTGCTGAAATCCAAAAAATCAGTTTGGGGTTTCAATTTTTAATTAAAAGTGTGGAGAAAAAAAACAACAACACTGCCAGTGAAATGTTGCGCTTAGTTTAGCTTACTAGCTTTCCTTCCAAAGAGAGTTGCAGTGAAAAAAAAAAAGCCAGTCAGCCCTATTCAGCACACAGAAACCAGAATGGCAACATATCCTTTTTCTTAGCTGCATACACCACTTTGGGAAACTGGCTGTATTGGGTTTCTTCATTGTGTGGCACATAAACATCAGAAGATGTAGTCTAAGCATCATCATACAGTCCCTTGTACATCAGATCCTAAAGAGATGATAAAGAATACCTTCTCAGCTCATGGGCATGGATAGGAAAGGAAGAAATATGAAAATTTATTTTGAAACAGTTGTAATACCAATTTTATATTGCAAGCAGTGGTCAGTAAGGCTGTGTGGGTTGGCATAATCAACAAACAAACTGAAGGCTCAGCTCCTGATCCCATTTTATCTGAATTCCAAACATTCAGCTAAATTGGGCAGATTTTTAATTTGAGATATTCTATTAATTCAATCCTTATTTATTCCCTTTGGTCCATTTATACCCTTTGGTGTATTACACTGCCACCTATTGGTCTCCTTATACATTGTCTTTGGATGCATGACAAAGGGATGCAGAGAAGCAGAAGTGTCTTTTTTATCAAGTTAAATATCATTTAAACATGCAGTCATTTTATAAAAAGGAGAAGAAGGTGAACAAGATAATAAGATTTAAGATGTGATTTAAATTAGGTGCGATTCAGATCCAGATTTGGAAATTGTAAATTTATACATGCTCAACTGAAAATAGTCCTATGTATTTTTGCTCACGTAAGAGTAATGTGAGCATAGTACAAATGAGGAGTGCTTTCCTCCCCTCCATGGTTACCTCTCTTTCTCTCATAAGAAAGAAACTGTGCCAGTAGCATATTCCTTATATCTGCATGCAGAGAGTCTAAGGTTTACTTCAGAATTCTCTTACTACAAAATATCTGCTTCTGAGTGAGCTAGAGCAGCTTGCAGTGTGAAACGCCTTTGCTTGTTAAATTCAGAAGTGATGCTGGCCCTTCAGATACCATTTGAACAATCATGAATGAAGCTGTCCAGAAAAGGAATGTGAAATTCAAAAAGAAAGCTTCAGAACACAGGACACAGAAGCACAGCATATTGCTAGGTTTTGTCCAGAAGAGCACTGTCTATCCATGACAAGAGTCTGTCGATTTATACCATCATAGAAAACACATCCTTTAAATATATCAGTAATGCAAGTGAGCAGACAGGCAGCATTTGATTCATCTGGTGGCAGGCTAAACTTTACCTGTGGATCATTTGGAAGTGAAACGGTGATTATGAATAGAGAGAAGTAGTTAGCTGTGTTAGTCTGAAGTCAGGCAGAAACCGTGGCAGAATGGCATCTTAGACACTAACTGGTTCAGAGAGCCATGAGCTTTCATAGGCAACACCTCCATAGCACTGGGCACTTGTGTCCATAGGCATGTGTAGATGAAACGGGGGCCCTTTAAACACCCGTGTCATGCACGTACCTACTTACCTGCCTCTTCGACAGCGGGGAGGGGAGGGTGAGCTGCCAGCGGGTGGAGCAGTCCCTGGGCTGCAGAGGGGGAGGTCTGGTGCTTCTTTCTGTGGTAGTGGTGGCCCGCCCCCAGGTGGCACCCACCCTCAGGCATGTGGCTTGGGTGGTCCCAGGAGGCACCACAGCCCCGGAGGGAAACACTGGGCCTCCGTGCACCTCAGGCAGGTAGGCAGGCTCAGGGTGGGTGGGAGGGGAGGGGAGGGGAGGGGAAAGATCAGACTCACCACTTTTTTTTTTCCTCTCTTTGGCGGAGCCTGCCTTTCCAGGCTACTGCCAGGCTACCTGCAGGGCTTCCTGCAGAGCGCCTGAGCTGCACGGAGCCCAGGGCTTTGCTCTGCGGCTGGTAGGGCAGCAAACTAAAACTCCTCTAAGGAGTCTTAGTTTGCTGTGCCTCAAGTCATTGAAGGCACATTAGGCCACCAAATTTGCTACAGTGTCTGTAATTAATGCGCAATACACTGCTGAGGTGTGCAAACACTGACACCATTAAAGCGGTGCAAAAGCATTTAGCATGCATGCCCCTTGTTTCGTCTATACACGGCCCATGGCATCCAGCACCTTAGTAAGCCAACAACTTAATTTGTACTTATGCATCTAAATCAGTAGTGCTCAAGCTACTGTTTGTCGGGGGATGGGGATGCAGTGGACAGTGAGAACCTAGGTTCAGAGAACCACAAGCCATGCAATGGATCAGCCCAGGTAAGCACTAAGGGGCCCAATAGACATCAGGACAAGGGGTACCAAGAGCACCCATTGGGGGCCTTAAATGTCTATACACTAATGCTAGGAGCATGGGGAACAAGCAGGAGAAACTTGCATTCCTGCTTGCAGGCAACAAATTTGACCTGGTTGGGCTAACTGAAACCTGGTGGGACCCTACTAACGATTGGGCAGTAGTTTCGCATTGAAGTTTATAAGTTGCACAGATGGGATAGAGGGGGGGAAAAGGCGAGGGATGTGGCTCTCTATGTTAAGGAGCAATATACATCTTCTATAATCAAGACGGGATCAGAGGAGGGCCAAACTGAGGTACTGTGGGTTAGAATACAAGGGGGCCGAGGGGAAAGGGACTTGGTAGTGGGGGTCTACTAGAGACCACCACACCAGGAGGATCAGCTGGACCTGGAATTCTCCAGGCAGTTCTCAGAGGCCATATAGTCAAGAGATACGGTTGTCATGGGGGACCTAAACTACCCTGACATCTGCTGGGAGGATCAGTCAGCTAGAACTAATTGATCACGTAGATTTTTAACTTGCTTACAGGACCTCCACCTAATGCAAGAGGTATATGATCCCACTAGGGGAAATGCCTTGCTGGACTTGGTGCTGGCTACAGGGGACAACTTGATGGGGGATCTGCAGGTACAAGGCTACCTGGGGGATAGTGACCATCAATTAACTGAATTCACTATCCAACGAAGGGTGGGAAAAGTAACCAGTAGGGCAGAAGTGCTAGACTTCAGAAAGGCTGACTTCAGTGTGCTCAGGAGATTAGTTAGTGGGGCATTAAAGCTCAAGAGCACTGACAAAATGGGGGTCCAGGAAGGGTGGTCATTCCTCAAGGAAGCGATCCTTTGAGCACCAAAGGAGGCAATCCCACTGCATAGAAAAGGGGGCAAAGGGGCCACGAAACCCTCCTGGCTAAACAGGGAAATCCAGGAAAGTCTAAGAGCAAAATAGGGGCATATAGGCTGTGGAAGCAGGGGGTAGATACCAAGGAGGAGTATACTTGGCACTTGAAGGGAATCAGTTAGGAAGGCCAAAGCAGCATTAGAATTCAGGCCAGTGACAAAAATTAAGGACAACAAAAAGTCCTTCAGGTATATAGGGAGCAAAAAGAAGGTGCAGGGCAGCATAGAACCCCTACAGGATAGACAAGGGTAGCTGGTCACAGATAGGAGGGACAAAGAAGAGCTCTTTGATGAGTTGTTTGCCTCTGTATTCTTCTACTCAGATCTAGACAAATCTCTCAAATGCATTACTGACACAAGCAGGAGAAACACCAGCTCACCAACTGTCAGCACTGACCTAGTAAAGAGACACTAGGAGGGGCTGGATGTGTTTAAATCAACGGGACTGGATGAGCTCCATCCAAGGGTGCTGAAAGAATTTGCCAGTGTCATAGCAGAGCCACTGGCACATCTATTTGAGCACTCGTGGTGTTCCTGTGAGGTCCCAGAGGACTGGAAAAGGGCCAATGTGGTCCCTATTTTCAAGAAGGGGAGGAAGGAGGATCTGGGTAACTATAGACCAATTAGTCTCACCTCTACTTGGGAAAATCCTTAAAAAAATTATCAAGGATTACACTTGTAGGAGTCCAGTGGGTAAGATAATGCTGAGGGGCAACCAGCATGGGTTCATAGCAGGTCAATCCTCCTGATTAACCTTGTTTCTTTCTATGACCAGGTCACTAAAAGCTTAGATGCAGGAGTTGAGGTAGATGTCATATACTTGGACTTTAAGAAGGCCTTCAACATGGTATCCCATCCTATAAACAAATTGAATGGCTGTGCCATAGACGATTACACAGTCATGTGGCAAATTGGCATAAGGGTTGTATCCAGAGAGTGGTGGTGGATGAGTCAATATCAACTTTGAAAGTTGTGGGCAGTGGGGTCCCCCAAGGTTTAGTCCTCATGCTGGTGCTGTTCAATATCTTCATCAGTGACCCGGATGAGGGCTTGGAAAGCACTCTGTCCAAATTCACAGATGACACCAAACTATGGGGCAAAGCAAACACACTGATGGGAAGAAACTGAATCCAGGCGGACCTGGACAGGTTAGAGAAGTGTGCAGAGACCAATAGGATGCAGTTCAACAAGGACAAGTGCAAGGTGCTGCACCTAGGGAAAGGTACACCTATAGGCTGGGGGATGACCTTCTCAGGAGCATAACGGCAGAAATAAATCTCAGAGTCGTTGTCAACTCCAAGATGAATATGAGTCATTAATGTGATGAAGTAATTAGCAGAGCTAACCTCACCTTGTCTTGCGTTAGTAGGTGCATCATGAACAGGCCAGGGAAGTTATGTTCTCCCTCTATGCGGCAATGATCAGGTCACAGCTAGAGTACTGCGTCCAATTCTGGGCGCTGCAATTCAAGAAGGATGTGGACAACCTTGAGAGGGTCCAGAGGAGGGCCACTCGTGTGGTTAGAGGCCTGCACGGAAGGCCTTATGAGGAAAGGCTGAGTGACCTGGACCTTTTCAGCCTCTGCAAGAGAAGGTTGAGGGAGGATCTTGTGGCAGTATACAAATTCACCAGAGGGGAGGCAGCAGGGAATAGGAGATGCTCTGTTTACCAGAGCACCCCTTGGAATAACCAGAAACAACAGCCACAAGATGATAGAGAGTAGATTTAAGTTGGGCATCAGAAAGAACTTCTTCACAGTAAGGGTTGCCAGAATCTGGAATGGGCTTCCAAGGGTGGTGGGTGCTCTCCCCTACCTTGGGGGTCTTCAAGAGGAGACTGGGCAAGGACCTGGCTGGGGTCACACGACCCCAGCACTTTTTCCTGCCACTGGCAGGGGGTCGGACTCGATGATTGTTTGAGGTCCCTTCTGACTCTAGCATCTATAAATCTATAAACTTTTGGCCCCATGGGGCCAAACCCCACATGCTTCGATTGGGCCCTGGCAGCCTGTTTCACTCTTGCCAAGCTCCGTGTGCTGGGGTCAGGCCCTGTACTGTCTGTGCACCTTGGCCACCCCTGTCTGGCCCTGAATGCTGGGATTTAGCTCCACAATACTCCTGTGGCCCAGCCCTGCACACCAGAATTGGACTTCACACCACCCATGCCCACTCAGCTCTACCTGGTGAGATTGAGGCCCTGTGCTACCCCTGCCTAGCCCTGTGTGTTGACATTCAGCCCCACATGCCAAGATAAGGTCCTGGGGCCCAGTGCCACCCCTGACTGGCCCCGACTGCCTGGATCAGGTGCCCAATCTAGCATGCAGGGTCCTGGGCCCTAGGGCTCCCCATGGGTCTGTAAATTTGCCAGCAGATTTCTGCCACTAAATTTTTGGACCCGTGGGGAGCCCTGCGGGCCAGATGACATGGCGCTAGGGGTTGGATCTGGCCTCTGAGGTTGTTTAAATCAAGGATTGAGCACCTCTGATCTAAACAACTGGACTGACCTTTAAAGCTGCTGGACATCTGCAGCTGCCAGTGACATTAAAGGGAGCTGTGAATTTAGTTTTTGCAGAATGAGTATGACAGCGTGGGTTGCATTTAGGAACACAGGCAACAGAATGGCTAGGACTATAATGACACAAAAATTGGGGTTGGATTTGACTTACCTAGCTGGGAGTGGTAGCATAGGAAAGTAAGCAAAGGGAGTTCTATAGACTGAAAAGTTCACTCTGGCCTTTGCAATCAATGTGTTAATGTGAGATGAATGAAAGTAGCTACTGTGTATTGGAAAGCATGTCTATTGCCTGTATGGGGAGTATCCAAGTGAACACAACTAACCAAACCCTACCTTTTTCTATATGAACCTTTCTTTGATTGTTTTTCCTGTGTTGAGCATTAAAGTGATACCATCAAAGGCCAGCATTTGGCCTGTTCCTTACCTCTCCCTGTGCTCTTAAAACTGATTGGAAAGCTTATATAATTCTTCCATAGAAAAAAAGAATTAAGAGTGTAACCCCTGCGCCACCCCCCCCCCCCCCCCCCCCCCGCCACACACACACTTGGGTTGTATATTGTGGGTATTTTTGGGTATGTTTTTTATGTGGACAGGATGGCCCCTGTGTTTTGGCCATGGGCTTAGCACATGGCAAGCTGGGACCTGTACCTGGTGTGAATATGTAAAACTGTAGTCCGCAGGTTTGTCATTGCCCTGAAATAGAATAGTTTTCTGAAAGCATACTGTTAGGTTTACAATAATTTGGATTTTTAAGAAGTATTAGCTTTACAGCTGAATACAAGGCATGACCTGTGGCCTAGTAATGCAGCTGACCACAAGGCAGAATGATAGCTAGGCCTTTGCTTGTGTCAAGTACTCATTTTAACTGCAACAAGCATTTTCTGAGTTAAAAAGTGAATCTGTGTCTGTGTGCTAAAAAAAAAATCAGCTACAGCTAGAAGTAAGATAAGACAGAGAAACCATTGTTTGAGCTTACTGGTTGTGTCCTTGAGAAGTATCTTCTACTGTGTAAGGTTTTGCTAACATAATGTTACTGTTACTTAACTTTTAGCTTTTAAAAAGTGCTAGTTCAGCTTAATAGAAATATGCTGTTACAAAGATTTGTAGAGCACCGCCCCAAGTATTGCTTTTTGTTAACCATATAGTCTTGCTTTGTTGTAAGAAGTATAAAAGATCGCCTCACCCTTGAGGGGGGGCCATTTTGCCTTTTGCTGGCTTTATGGTCTTTGCTCGAGCAAATAAACAGCTGTCTTTCTTTACCCGCGTTGTCTGTCAATCAAATTACAGCTAGACAACGGACCTTAGGGAGGTTTCTCCCACCACAAAACCCTCTGGCCTCATTGGCCAGGGGAAGCAGAGGATTTTTCAAGCCAATTGGTAGGGAGAGGAACTGGAGTGTGGCACTCCCTGACTGGACAAGGCCAGGGTGATGTCATGCAAAGGGATATAAGGTGAGCTAGGCTGGTTTGGCAGGGAGAAGTGTTGAAGAGGGAAGTCTCCTCCAAGGGAGAAGGAGTTTGCAAATAGTGAAAAGGGAAGCTCCAGTAGAGGGGAGAGAGGGAGAATTGTCCCAGTGTCTGGGATCTCCCCTCTCCTCCTTTTTCTTCCCCTTTGTTCTTTTGAGGTTTTAAGGGATTAATTAATACTGGGGAAAAGAGTATTGGTTCCTTGGGTTTGCTGGCCAGGCAGTTTAAGCAAGGTTGAAACCTGGGAGTTTCTAATCCTGCCAGTTTTTGGGCTGGGGTTGAGGTTTGCAGCTGTCGGCTCCCAGTGGAGCTGTGACCCAAACTACCTGCAACCCAGGTCTAGAGGGTAGGCCTGGTCTTTCCCCTTGTTTCTTTTGATGGTCCGTTGCCCTAGTCAAGCTGTGCGGCTGGGCTGGCTGTAGCCGTTAATCAACCTGGCTCCTGCTGGAGTTTTTCCTGCAGTTTTGTTTTAGCAGGCCGTATAATCCAGCCCAGAAGTTTTGGGGTGTGTGCATGCTGTCTGGAGCCACAGTCACTCCCAACACACATGCAGCCTCTCCATGGCAGCAAAGATTGGCACGCTACTGTTCCTCTAAGAGCAATGAGTGACCCATGCTTTCAACAGCTTCCCCTGGCACAGTCCAACCCATAGACTATGTTTTGTAGTTAGTAGTGTTTTAAATTGCATTCAGTATTTTCCTCTGTTTTCTGTAATAAATCTGTCTTTTGTATTTTCATTGCTTGTGAAAAGGGTTTTTTTGTTTATGTAGGACACCCTAGTAATTCATTTAGTGCTTCCCAGGTGGTCTTGGTGGGGGCTTGAGCCAAGGTAAAATATATTTAGAACCCCAAAATTGAACCTGTCCCGTGTTGCTGCTGACTGGTGCCTGGCAGATGGGTTACAAAAAGCAATTCATAGATTCATAGATCTTCAGGCCAGAAGGGAACACTGTGATCTTCTAGTCTGACTTCTTGGCATCGCCCAGGCCATACATTTGTGCCCAGTAATTTCTGTGCTTAGCACATAACATTCAGAAGGGGCTGACAGCCTTGAAAAGAAATTCTGCAATATGTAACTCTAAAAATTCCCATCATGCACCAGTTGAACTACCACTTGAACATTATCACTTGAGCTATAGGCCTTCCGATTTTATGAAGAACCCTGCTGGAAGGAGCTTTCTGAGCTTTACACAACAGATACACTGGATATTAGTGTCATTATTATTTCAATAAATCCAATGAGAGCACCTGCAGTTTTAAAAGACTACCCCAGGGTATCCTACATGTATGCTGCACTCTTCTGTTCTGCCTTCATTAAGCTGTGATGACCTTTGGTTTGTAACAAGTCAGGTGGCTGAACTGTATGATTTGGAGCATCCCTTTTATTAGAAGGTAAAATAATTAGTTTCCATAGCCACCAAATTAACCCTTATTTAATGGTTTAAATTCTCCAGGGTAAATGGATGTCTCTGTGGTTCCTTCTCTGGGTAATGAATAGTATATTTCTTTTAAGGATAGTCACATTAGACTCTGTCCCATTCATTATGCTACTTAGAGTTGCTTAAATTAAAGCAGTCTCCATAAGGTTAGGGGAACAAATGAAAAGCAAAATGCTACCACAGCCTGATACACTGAAGGAGCTGCTTACAAGGATGCAAAAAGAGGAGATGGGGGGGAAAAACAAATATTTTGGCCTGAGGTACAGAGGTATACAGGAAAGTCAGTAGAGCAATGCTGATTTATGCCAGATGTAGATCTAGTGCTTATGATTTGTTCTTCCAGATGCTACAGAAGAGACAGGAGAATAGTCCAGGCTTTCTTCTGCCAAGCTGACCAGCTGTGTAAGGGCAGGTGACAGCTCTGCCCGTTGGGGCTTACCTTGATACCTGTGGTATTGTCTAGTTACTCTAGTATATGGTGTGGATAGGGAGCACTGAAAGAAATGCCAACCAAATAAAACCATAGTCAATGTGACAAGATGGCCAGCTTTTATAGATGACAGCTGTAAAGTATAAGAAACACTGCACAATTTTGGTAAACTGATATTTGCATTCTCTTAAATAGTGAATATCCCCAGGGATTTTACAGAAAAAACAAACAAACTAAAAATAGAAAAGAAATTCATACAATGGCTTTATTGTACATAGATTAGCAGAGTCTTAAGCACATTACTTCATTATTACCTCCGCCCAAACATCATCTTTAAAAGCTGATTTGTAGTCAGCAATTATTTTACCCTTCTTTAGTTGGGGTTGGAAGTTATGCAAATCAGGCTGCAGCAGAGACTGAATATCATCAAATGCTAATTAACTCACCTAAGGACTTGTCTTACTTCTGTTGAAATTCATGAGAGTTTTGTCACTGATTTCAAAGACTGAAGGATCATGCCCATTGATTTTAGTCCTGGTCATTTGCATTTAAATAACTGCACAGAGAAGAAACACCTTGCTGATACTGAGTGTAGATTATTCTTGATGATCCTTTCTTGATCAGCTATTCATCAGAAAAAAACTGTGGTTTCAGAGGGAGAAAATTTTCCAACAATACAAGAGAGTCCATGCTCATTTTTTTTTCTTTCAGGAGCCCCTGTAGAATGACTGTGGTGACACAGTATTTTCATATTTCTTTTATGCCAGTAATTTAAAATGAGTTGATATTCTGCAACCAAAGAGGATCTGGTTTGTGCGACAGGAGTCAGGAGAGGTTTAAGAAAGTTTTTAAAAAGACAGGGCTCTTTCTGCAGCCAGGTGTTCAAGGATAGCCGCAGCTCCTGTTGCTTTGATTCTACAGAGTCAGGGTCTCACTTCCCACCCTTTGGTGGAGCTAATTATCTTAAGACAGAAAAATAAGAAACAGTACCTGGCCTGATTGCCCATTGCTCTTGGCCTGATGGAGTAATTTACACTAGCACAAAGTTTTACCAGTTTTCTTCAGTAGCATTTTATACACATAGAAAGATAAGAATCATCATCGAAGATCAGAGATGAGGTTTTTCCCTTGAACTCACTCTTGTTTTGTAGTATCATTTCTGAGATAGGTGCCCAGTACAACACACAATATTCCAAATGAGGATGGTTAATATAAAGGCATTACAACTGTCTCTGTCACCATTCTTACGTATCCCACTCATTTATTATGTAAACTGCACCTTGAGCATTTTGAACTCCATCTGCACTCATATTGCACTGTAATAAATGATTGTACAAGGTGTGGTAAAGCAGAAAAATATTTTCTTTGTCTTGAAAATGAGCAGCAAAATGGTGTATGGAAGCTATAGAAGCTTACTCAGGAAATGGGTACACAACTTATTGTGAGGTAAGCTACGGTGTGAACTTTTAGCTCACTGGTAACTGTCTGTATGCATGTTCTCAGCTCATGGTAAATATGAGGTATTGTATCTCTTGATGGAAGTGGAGGTATGGATGGTATGATCCAAGTATTTCTTTGATGCAATCCTATGTAACAAAATCCCTACTCATAGTACGATTTACACCTGTACAGTAAATTTAGATTCAGACTTCAGAAGGATCTGTCACTTTTATTTTTTTCTATAAAGCATCAGGCATACCCATAGCACTGTGTAAATAATAATAGTGTTTGGTTGCTTTGTGTGGGATTGCAGATTTGATATAAGAGCAAGAAGAAATTAATTAGCGGTATTATGCTAGCCAAGATCACTGAATTTGAATGAAGCAGTTGGGTGCAGTAATTTAGATTTACATTTGTTAAAAATAGCTGTTGAAGTGATATGTTAATCTGTTAGCACAATGTTTAATTTATCTTCTTCCCTAGGTAGGTTGCCTAGAAACGGGAAAATAGTTCAAGAAATCTCTCTGGAAAAGTGGCACTTCTTGGGAGATCAATAGGCCCACCTCATGGCTGCCATGGCTGTACTTAACAGAAGATTTAGACCCTTTGACACAAAACCAACTTATCATGTGTTTGAATCCACCTGGTATGACTTGTAGGTAGGCTTTTGTTCATGCACATGGAGCTCCAACACTACTATAATGAGAGCATGGAATGATATCTTAGTGCCCACAACAAGCTCATTGCAGAATATATCTTCTCTAATGCTTGCCTGTTAGACTGAATGCTGAATAGTTTTATAGAAGCCCAGTGAAGAGGCCAGCCATCCTCATTCTCAGGCAGTAGAAAGGCAGCAAAATTGGTAGAGAGATGACATGGGCCCCATTTTTGTAATGGAGGCAGTGCAGGAGGACCTGCAGGGCTGGTCCAACTATTAGGCGAACTAGGCAGTCACCTAGGGTGCGAAAATTTGCAGGGGGGCGCCAAAATTATATGCAGAACAAAATAACAGGAACATTATTCTAAATAACAGCCCTGGTCAGCTACGGCTGTACCTTAGTCTAAGACCTTTGGTTTGGTAAGAGGAGAAAGACCTTTAATGAAAAGTGTGAAACAATCAATAAAAAAAATTGTTTTCATTGTTTTATTGTTCATTTTGAAGATCAAATAAGTACATGTAAAAGTTCATTCTAGACTTCTTATTTTCCTCTAAATTGGAAGTGGTGGGGGTGCCGAGGTACACAGTTTGCCTAGGGCACCAATTACCCTTGGACCGGCCCTGAGGACCTGGACCTGTGCCATCTGGCTTTGCCCCAGTTTGGCTTATACTGTGCTCTCCCTCTCTATTTACTGGCATCCAAGAACTACTCTGAAATATTGAGTCCACCCTCTAGCATCTGAAAAATAGGGCAAAGTGTTCCTCTTGAGGCATAGGATTTACCAACGCCTTTGATTTATTTTTTCAGTTTATTTAAAATTATAGGCCCCAATTCAGCAAGCATGTGCAATGCATAACAAAGCATGTGCATACATTTTAAGCCCCCTCAATCAATTGAACAACTCATGAGTTTAAAATTCAAGATGTGCTTAATTATCTTGCTGAGTAAATGCCAGAAATAAGCAATTGGCAATTGCCACCCATGTCTTGCCACATATTTTACAAAGCCCTGTGTGAAGTATAAAATTAAGGGCCCCATCCAGCTCCCAGCTGTGACTAGTTTATCCCTCATTCTCCATATCCTTGCATCAATGTCCTTTCACATTCACCAAACAAGGATGAAAACTGCCAAACTGTATAGGAGCTGGATGGCAGATAACCAGAGTGCAAAAAGGAGAGATGACTTCTGTGGTGTCAGTTTCACAGTCTGAGACTGCACTGCAGATAGGAGCAGGAGGACCAGAGAGGATGAGAAAAGAGGAGGTTGCTGGGTAAAGCAGGGTAAATAGTTTATAATAAATAATTTATCAGATGAATTTCACCTCTTTTTGTTCACATGTACTATTACTGTGTATCAGCAGCTTGTGATTTTTTTCTCTTCTGTTTGTTGCAGAAACATAATATCCACAATAATTTCTGCCAACGTTTTTCATATTCAGTGTGTTATGACTATTTAATGTGAAAGAGAGGTTGTGCTGATTGCTTGTGACTGAATACATGTGGTATGCTTTTGTTTCCTGATTAGACGGGTGTGATTCCTTAAGGTCATAATCCTGCTTGCTCCCACTGCGGCCAATCACAAGACCCTCATTAATTAAATTAAACAGTGTAGAATCATGTCCAGCCTCAGTTGTGATTATCTGAATTAATGAATTTTAAAATCAAAAGAGAGCCCCATGGATATCCCTATTAATTTACACAGTGTAAATATGACATTTCATTTCTGGACAATCATCTCTATAAATGATCATCCAAATCGTTCATATACACTGTGTGTGTGTGTGAGATCAGCAATAAAATGTATATTGTTTTTACTGGTACCAGTATAATGTTATACTGCTCTCATTTATATCTACGCATGTGAAGAATAATTTCACAGTAGTCAAAGGGAGGCTCTCACTGATGAAGCTGACACAAAACTGGAAAATCATCAGCTGATGAAAAGTAAAATCTTCTGTCTGAACTGCATAAGCAATAACTGGAGCAAAAAAGAATAAAATAATTATGAAATGCAATTCCAGGAAGCCTAAAATGATGTTGTTTGAGAGGAATTACAAATTAGGACAAAGCCATATATCCCTGGAGATTTAACCAAAGATAGTACTGTGATGATTGCCTTTGTAATGAATGAGTGCTGTAGTACTGCAGGGTTGTTATGAGCAAAGTCAAATATAGAGTAAGTATCCCGTAACAGAGAATAACCTCATGTGACGAATGTGAACAGGGCATATGAAGAATAATGTCAGATCTAGCGCAGAACTCTTCTCAGGAGAGTTCAGAGGAAAAGCCAGCTTGCAAGTTAGTGCTCAGTAGGGAAGCTAAAGTGCCTCTAGGGAAATCTCATGAGTTGCAAGGCTTATTTCCACAACAGTTCTGGGGCACCACATACCTTCCTACATACAAACACCTTGATTTTTCCACATGGTGTCTGTTTGCAAACACTGGGGCACTTTGGAACCACTAATTTCTAAGGTGTAAGGACTATTGAAAGAGTCCCTGCTGACATCAGTTCATCCAAGTCAAAAAGAACTGGTCTATTTGCTACTGATGTGCATAGGCCCAAGTGGAGAGAAACATTCTATGAGCTGGGCATGGATAACACAAATGGGCAGAACTGAAGAGCAGGATAAGCAGGAGTGATAATCAGGCTCATACAATAGACAGGCTATAAAAAATGTTTCAGGCAAAATAATCTTATATGTGATTTATAATTCATCAAGAGAAGGATCTCACATCTTAACACGTACTTGTTAAGGAAGTGGTGTGAAGATGATAATACACTGGAGAAGTATAGAATTAGAGCCAAAACCACGAATTTCACTTTCTTCTCTGTTAATGACTTGCCTGTTCATAGTTCACAATTTCTTTGAAATTTGAATAATGGAATTATAGAAATGTTGAGCTGGACATGATTTTAAGAGATTATTTAATTCATCCCCTTGCTCTAAGACAAGATCTGTTATTCCTAGACCCTTTTGACAGATGGTTGTCTCACTTATTCATAAAATGCCAGTGAGAAGAATTTCATAACCACCACAGAGAATCTTGTCCAATACTTAACTCTCCTTATAGTTAGATCGTTTTTCTGAACACCTAATGCAAATCTCCCTTGCTGCAAATTAAGCTAATTAATTCTTGTCCTCCACCCTGGGGCATGTTTATTTTAACAAACACTGTTCTCTTCCATTCTTCTCCTTTCATGAATAAATAAACCACATTTTTTCAACATTTCTTCATTTGTCATTTTTTTAAACCACTTGTTCTTGTTTTTTTCCTATACACTCTCTCCGATTTCTCTCTGTGTTCCTTAAAGTGTGGCATCCAAAACTTGGACATCTGAGGCTTCACCGGCACCAAGGCCAGAACCATTATGTTCTGTGCTTAACATAGAATACTCTTGTGAATATATTCCCAAATGATCTTTACTGTTTTTGCAATAGCATCACTTCTGAGACTTGTATTTAGTGTTTGGTTTACTGTAACTACCAGATCCTTTCCTTTAGTACAAGTGCCTAAGTAATTACTCTTCAATTTATATTTGTGCATTTGATTTCTCTTTTATAAGTGAAGTATTTTAAATTATTTATTGAATAAATTTAATTGAATGTAATCTTACTGATTTCAGGCCATTACTCCAGTTCATCAGAATTATTTTGAATTCTAATCCTGCATTTCAACATTTTACAACCTCTCCCAGCTTGATATCATTTGCATTTTTAAAGTGTGCTCTCTATTCTAACATTTTAAGAAATTAATTGATGATATTAAATAGAATGGACATACACATAATATAAAAATGTTATCATTCTGTCTTCATCCCCAAAACCCAATTAGAGTATAATAGCAGCATGGACATATAAACACACTAGCTTTAAAGTAGTGACTGCAGAAAACAATGGGAATGGGAATATGGGCACATGGACAACTGGGTAAAATATGCTCCACATTAAAAATATCCAAAGGGGGAAGAGTTAGAAAGCAGTGCAAATTAGAGTGATAGGGAAAATGAATGACAGCAAAATGACAAGGCTGTAGAAAGGTTAGGGTAAATTTTTTGCTCCATTCAGAGGTGTCATGTCATAGAACAGGATGCTAATAGTCTCTGAAAACACCTGGAATATTGCATACATTTCTGGGTACCTCCTTATTAGAAAGATACAAGGGAGTTTAGAGAAGAATGTCAAAACTAATTTGGCTGCTGGAGGAACTGATTTATGAGGAAAGATTTAGAAAGCTAAGTACAGTTTGGCTGAAAGACACAGACATGCTGTGCATGTGTGGAGGGGAAGCAGGGGGGAAGGCATAGAGGAGGAAATCCAGGCTCTGTCTAAGAAAATGGAAATTTTTATATTGATTTTAATAGAGCTAGATTTTACCTGAAACATCTATAGCTATTTGAAGGGGGGATTACTTTGGGTAATATTAAGAATTTTTACTGGGACTACGAGGGTGCTATTAAGTCAGAGATCATTTTAGCTGATTAACAACAAACCATTCCTGAGAGTGGGATCAATCAGGCTATGAAATAGCTTCCCACAAATAGTGTTAGAGGTACTATCAGGTGTGATACTTAAAACTAGTCTGGACAAAACACTAAAACCTAAAACCATTTTGTATGACTGGATGGCCTCCTTTTAATGATTCATTATTACAAATCATAATGTCAATTGTATTCACAGTCTTCAGCATTATGTTTCAATAATTAGCATCACATGTCAGCTGCCTATTTTACTAGGCTACCTGGTGGTGGCTGTAAGCAAACTATTAACATGGTCAAAAATATAGACTGTAAGCATTGGACTACAGTATCTGTTGTCAGCTAAGGACCTTCAGATGGCAGTATAATCCTTCTCTATCAGAAATCTTAGAAGTAATGGAGTTGCTGGTAGTAGTATGGCAAAATCGTGTTGCACAGTAAATGTGATTCTGTTTAGGCATTATTTGACACTTTTACTTTAGGGGTCTCACTTAGCTGTTTACGCATCTGTTCTGTAAGAGCTAAACTCCCTAGAATCATAGAAAATTAGGACTGGAAGGGACCTCAGGATGTAATTTAGTCCAACCTACTGCCCAAGGCACAACCACCCCCAACCATATCATTCTAGCCAAGGCTTTGGCTAGCCTGGTTTTAAAAACCTCCAAGGAAGGAGATTCCACAACCTCTCTGGTTAACCTGTTCCATTATCCTTAGTGAGAAAGTTTTTCCTAATGTCTAGCCTAAACTTCCCTTGCTACCAGCTGAGTCCGTTTCTCCTTGTTCTGTCATCTGCCACTACTGAGAACAGTCTAGCTCCATCCTCTTTGTAACCACCCTTTAGGTAGAAATGCCTATTCATATCCTTGGAGTGTCAGTAAAATCCCTCATCCTTTAAGACAGGCATTTTTATACTCTCTAGTCTAATTGATTTAATTTTGTTTGGTTAAGACTTTAAAGTTTGAGTTGTGATGTGCTTCATATGGACCCAGTGATCCTGTGACATCTTTCAAAAATATTTTGCTCCATTGTTTGTAGCCCAAATTTCTCCTCCCTTGACCATGCATACTCTGCTTTGGAGTGGTACTCCATTTAACACTTGTCTTTCAATCTCAGAGCAGTTGTGTTTTAATAGTAAAACAGTAGTCTGGTTCTATAATCCTAATTATAGAATGGGTAGGCCTTGATCATGAGGATGATCATGTGGTTGCAGATCTGCGAACCAAGGGCTAGAAAGATGAATATGGGTTCAGAATTAGGGTGCAGTGGGCATGTCTACACATGCTATTAATCTGAAGTAATAAACTCCGGTGCATATCGAGCAGTCCGGTACTGCTCTGACTCAGCTCAGTGTGCTGCAGAGGGGCTGTCGGGGGCACGAGGGTGTTCCAGTACAGGGCTAACTGGCAGGCAACCCAGACACTGGAGTACCATTGTGTCCCAGCCAGCATGGTCGCCGTCTACATGTGAAGAGTAAAGTTCAGAGTTGCAGGGTAATACTTATAAATACAAGCACTATCCTGTGGCAGAGTAAATTAGTTTCCTCTGACCTAATAGCATCACACATGTAGATGCTGAAGTTTTACTGCAGAGCTAATTAGTCAGTTCCACAGTAAATGTCTCATGTATATGTGCCTAGTGTTTACAAATGTTTTGGGATTATTTATATAAAAGGATGTGTAGAGTAATATTGTAAAATAATATATTAGTATTAGTATTTGTACTTACCAGTTTAGATATAGCATCTCATTATTAGAAGAATCCTGCTTTAGATTCAGCTTTGTAGTTGCTACTGCTTATGAAAGGCGTAGAGGAACATTTGAACAGAAGGTTGGACTAGATGATTTCCAACCCTACTCTTCTATGATTCTATTTGATCTCTTGCAGTAAATTGCTTGGTGTGCGATAAAAAACATAGATTAAGATAATTCCTCTGTTACATCATGGAGTCTCAAATCTGTGATTTATACAAGGTAACAATGTAAACCAGTGATTCAGCTGGGATTTGGCCCCAAGAATCCTTCCTTCTAAACCCACAAAACAGAGCATTCATGTCAGAAATCTCAAGGAGGTGGTGTATGAGTAAAAGGATATTGTCATCTTGAAACAGATATCAAACCAAACAATGTATATTTAACTGGCTGCAACCATCATTGCAATAAATGACTACACGCCTGTCTGCTCTCTCATATTCAGATTCCTTTTCTCCTCTACCCAACCAAATATAGAGCCTGGTTTTGGCAAGTATCCCAGACAAAGATATAAAGTTCCTCTGCTCAGTAATACCTATTATCTAACTAAGGGAAATCCAACCTACTCTAGTCTGGAACATGGCACTTTAGACTTTCCCCCATTTCCACAACATATTAGTAGAAGCATGATCTTACTTCAAAACTAAGTCAACAGGAAGTGGATCAGCATGAGCAAACATGGTCTTCTCCAGAGCATATCAAAAGCAGTGATATCAGTTGATATCAGTGGGCTTTAATTAGACCTCACAGAGCTAGAAACAATGAAGCAGACCAATATCTGTAATCTGTTTCTTTGTTTTATTCATAATGTCATGTTCAAAGGTATGAATAATTAGACTTTAAATTGTTGAATTCTTATTATGCATCTTGATCTTTCTGATGCAATAAAGTTGGTATTTTTTTCAGATATTTTGTGGTGATACTGCATTTCATTCCTTTTTGGATAGCAGGTTTTTTTTTCATTCCATTTCTTCTCCCTTGATTTTTTTGGAGGGGGAGAGGAAGGGGGATTGGCAACATTACTTACTCACATTCCTCCTAAGTACTGAAGAAAGAAAGTAGTGACACCTCTTTGTATGAGAATTAGGTCAAATAAGATGTGAACCCTGATGAAAGCTGTCCAGCTGTTCAACAAACAAGAAGAGCATACATATCCAAAGCAAAAGCATTTCGGCTGTCTGATACAATGTCAAACCTGACACATTTCTTTTCTCAGAGGAGGAGCTTAGGGATATGAAGAATCATGTAATTTTGTCATCCTATCTAAGGATGATGTACCATTTGGAGTAACATAGGAAATGACCTGAACCTTCCCCTGAATCCTCAACTGAACCAGAACCAAGTGCTATTTTAGAGAGTTGGAATAGTTTGGTTATACGGCATGGCTGCCTTCAGTTCCCTATTTAACACAACTCTGATCTTCTCGGAAGTGGAAACTGAATTGCTAAGGTTTTATCAGATGTTCTTATGGCATTTTCAGGGCTTTCATTCCATTTGGTCTTCAGTGATGTGCATGAATTTCCTCTCAGATCACATTTCAAATTAAAAGGATTCAATAACCTTTAGGGAGAGGGGTTGTTGTTATCAGCAGCATTGTGTCAGGACCAAAAGGCTGGTGCCCCACTGTAGTAGGCGCTATATGTAAATGTATGTATACTGTATGTATGTGTGCACATACACGCACACACACACACAGAGGCAGAGGGAGTTGGGAAAGTCCATAATTTTTTTCATATATACAGGTTTCCCTCGATTTATGAGGTACATGTGTTCCCAGAGAATGGTGCATAAATCAAATTTGCATAAAGCAAACCCACTTTACAATGTAACAAATAGGGATAGGTTCCTATGGCGGTGAGGGAGGGAGGGAGGGAGGGAGAGAGAGAGGGAGGGAGTGAGGCTGGGACTAGGGAAGGGGCAGGGGGAGGGGTGCTGCTCCTGGAGCTGCACAAGGCAGCAAAGCAGAGGGAATAGAGCGGCACTCACCCCTGCCCTGGTTGCAGTGGCCCTGGGAGCGACCGCCACAAGTGCCGGCAGCCACTGGGCTGCACTGTGCTCTGCCTTTCCCCTTGTGCCTGGGCTCCACCTGTCCCCACTCACCTCTATTCTGGACTGTGCTGTACCCCGGTGCAGGCAGCTGGTGTCGACTGCTTCCAGGTCCACTCCAGCATGGGTTGGTGTGAGCGTGGACAAGCAGAACCCTGGGTGGCACGGGGTGCAGCATTCACTCCAGCCCATGGTAGAGTGGTCCCAGGAGCAGCCGACACCAGCTGCCTGCACCAGGGCATGGCGCAGCCCAGGAACAGAGGTGTGGGGGGACAGGTGGAGCCCAGGCGTGGGGGGACAGGTGGAGCAAGGTGCAGGTGAGTGGCTGCAGGCTGCTGGTGCTGGCTGCTCCCTGGGCTGCTGCAGCGGTGGCTGTGGTGAGTGGGGCCACGGCCCTTTCCCCTTGCCCCACAGACTTACCTGCTTGGGCAGGGGGGCCATCTATACTGATTGCATAAGACTGAATTTACCTTGCATATAACAAATTATGGGTCTAAATATGCTCATTGAATAAGAGTGAATTTGCATATAAAGAACCCTTATAAATTGAGGGAAACCTATATAGAATTTTATATATATGTCAAGATGAGTGGAGGCATGGCAACACTAAGCATAGCTACACCGGAATTCACAACCTGTGCTAAATCGTTGCTACTGGAGTTGAGTGAACGGAACAGTTTTGGACAAAGAGGAAAAGTGATGGGCATACTGCCTCTTTGTACCTGGAGGCTCTGGAGGTACTACTGCCTGTAGAGGTGCTCGGTCTACAAGGCACAAGTACTTTAGAAACAGGCTTCAATATAGTTAAAAATACACACCAGCTGTAGATCTGCAGAACACATCTTTGATTCAGTTGTTGGGATTTTTTTTTTTTTGCAGAGAGCACACACTGATAGTGTCTATTGCCACCTCTTATTGTTGGGATGGTCTCACTGTTCTGTGGGAATCTACTCAGAAAGTCAGCACCACACTCCTTTCATGTGGAATGGGTCCCTGAAGTTGCTGGAGCAGGAAATCAAGTGGACGCTGCTGCTTAAACCCCTTAATGCTCCAGCAGAGTGTATTACTAGCTGTAGTACTGACACCCAAGTCAAAACTGAGTCCAGCCAACTGGCAGATGTATCCTAACTGGGGGCAGTCACTCAGCTGGGGAGATTTTAAATCTTTAAACTTAAGCCATAATTTCTTGTTTCACCAGTATCAGGAAGTACTGGAAATCTTGCCAGAAAGCCTGTTCTTTCTAGCCTAGCTCTTGCAGAGCTAGGAGGCTCAGATAAGGATTGAAGTAAGCATTTGAAATTCTGTGCTTTATTTCTGACCTTTGAACTGTCCCTTTCTAATTCTGCCAGGGCTGCTAATGGGAGCTGCAGATGTGAATCAAAGAAGATTGGATTTGGAGAGCCGAAACTATGCTTTGGTGCAATGCAAGGCATCTGTTCTTGGTTCACTTCACATATGCAACTCCCAGTTACATGAACAGGAATTTTGTATGTGAATTGAGTGGGAACAGACCTCTTATGAGTGCTGAGTGAACCAAATTATAACCTCAGTTACACTAGTGTAAAGTAAGGGAGTTTTTTAACTCCTGGTGACTGGATTTATGCAAGTCTAACAGGGAACAGGATATAATCTATTTACTATAATTTAATAATGTAAAATAATGTTATTATTTGTATTTCTTTATCTCAACCTGTTTAAGCCACCTTTTACTGTTTTTATTTCCTACTAAGTGATCTAATGTTGCAAAGAAGTTGCTCTCTAAATCCACCACGCAGTGGTGCTATTGCCATATTCTGGATTTACCAAAGCAGGATACAGATGTTTCTCTGGCCTCTTAAACTTAGCTAAACTATTGTCCAGGTGGCATTGTAATGAAGGACAGAGCTTAAGCCAACTCTTTTAACACAAGTTTATTTTCCATATGCTCAGTATGTCTGAACAATAAGGGCTCTGTTCTGGTTGTGTGTGTTGGTGTGTTACTGTTTGGTTTTCTGTGTATCGAGATGAGTTTGTCAGCTCTACTGGTTGCTTTGTTTTTGCTTTTTATAAATCAGTTTTAAGGTTCCTAAGCTGGTACACAGATTTCCTGGAGACTGATATCCAGAACTGATTCTCCCCAGAGCAAGAAAAGCATAGGTGACAGCTAGTCAGGGTTTTCCATGTTATCTGCCATTACAGAATCTCAGGACTAATGCTTCTGGGGTTCATTTTCTGTGGCCTCTCCAGTGATATTGCCACAAAGAACAACCAGTCAAAATGGGGGTGTTTAGTAGTATGGATTAATTTGAAAGAAATCAAGAGTACATCCAGAGCATCTCTGTCATAATTATCTGCTATAAATATAGTTTCTCAAATTTGTCCAGTTTTCAACATCTACATTGGCTTTAAAGGTCCCAGATTTCATTTATGCCAAGGCCACTACATGTGCAATTGGCTGTGTAAAGGGACTTAAAATAGGCATGTGTTACACTCATAACCAAGTTATGGACCCTTAGTTCATCCAAGGAAATGTACAGCAGCCTTTCTACATATCAGAATTAGAACTGAGTGTCCACCCTTTTAAATGCCCCAAATATTTGCCATTTCCCTTAAGCAACTAATCCATAAACTAATTCACCTCACCATCAGGTAATATCTCCTAATATCCTATGTTTTCTCACTCTTAATGTTATAGTATTTTCCTACTTACATATCTTTCTAGTATTCTAAATAAATCATTTTCTTCCTTGTAGAAGGGCTAGAGTGATACAGCTCTGATAGCCAAGGAAATAGATGAGAAATAAATATTTCTTTTTTGGTAATACATTTTAATGAGTTGCATAATAAAATATACACAAGCCATTGTTTTTTCTGCTATTTAGCTTGAGTTGTGTCTGTTTCTTTCCCAGACTTGAAGAAAGCACTCTGTGCTTGAAAGCTTGTCTACCATCTCTCCCAGCGTTTGGAGACACAATTGGATACAGCTGATCCTAGTAAAAGATAATCACGAAAACAACCCTTGCCTCTCTTCTCCTTTGGTCTTTATAGCTATGCTATATTTGTAGACTGTTATCCAAACTTTGGCTTGAGCATTGCTTCATTGGCTATAACTTGCAAAAGTCAAACTCTTTTAAACTTCCATAATAACTCAGTCCTTGCAGGCCTACACTGCTCTTTTTTTGAATGATCCACTCCAGATCCCTAAGTGCCATGTCAAAAAAGGGAGAAACGATCTTTACAAAAAGAGGAGCGTCTTGATTTTTCTAAAAGAGAAACCACTAAATCGTAGTCTCAAAAGTATAAAGAAGGATAGATCAGTGATATGAAACGCTATGACCGCTCTTATGGGAATCATTCTTCCCTAGTATCTGCCCATTGCTTGCCCTGGGCTTATAATGGTTAATTTTTTATGAAATATAATCTGAAGAGAATGCACAATGTAGAAGAGTATTTCATTTGATACTATTGACTGTACTTCTGTGGCGAACCTTGGAGACTTAAGACATACATGGATTATGGATTTCTAATTCAAATTTCCTTATTACCTCTACAGTTTCTAGAATATGGAATAAGATACCTAGTAAGATACTTTACATACCTAGTAAGAAGGGAAATTGATTGTGCCAATTAAATAAATCAAGAATGCACACTATTTGCCTAGCTTTTCAGAGACTGTGAGAAACATATTGCATATTGGGTTATACCTGTATGAGAACTAGTTATGGGTTAAAACTACCCAATGCACACTTGAGCATCTAATGATGAAAAGGGAGAGACCTGCCAGTGGAATTTCTTGTCAGTGTGTAAGAAAGATTATATGATGTCTGCCTCTGTACTTGGCACATCTATCACTTAACTCTCCAAATACTGTTGGCTTGTCATTTATGTTGTTTTTTAATTTACTCTTTTGGGCAAATCATGACTATTTTATAAATATTTGGAAGAACAGGTTTCATTAAGTCAGACATCTCAGAAGTTCTACCAGTTATAAAACATAACATATATCAGTTATAAGACCAGACATTTCACAGATGTTCTTTTGAAAGGTTGTTTTATTTCAGTTACATTTCATAGTAGGTAGACCTGGTTGAGTTGCCTGTAGTTAAGTTGCCTGACACTTTTTATTATATATTCTTTTTTCAGTTGCCTGTCAATTTTCCAAATTTAACTCTTTGGACTGAAAATTTTCAGGCTGTCTGCCTCAGGCTGCTATATATATATATGTGTGTGTGTGTGTGTGTGTGTGTGTGTGTGTGTGTGTAAGTTTAAGCTATAATAGTTCTTCCATTTGTGACAATGAATTTAGAGGAAAACACATTATTTTATCCTTGTTAAAAGTTTTCGTGAGAAGTGCTTGTGCCTGTACACTTTGCAGCAAAGGTATAATTTAGATGCGGGGAGTATTGCCCTTATGTCAGTGAGGTGCCTTTTGCTGACGTTGTAAAAATTAGCCCACGCTTGGTCAAAATAGTAGTCTTTGAAGCCACTGTATCTTGCATTTATTGTTTACTGGATAAAATGGATAGAGAGCAGTGCACTAGGGAATTTTCTGTCCCACTGGAAGCAAGGAATATGGGCTAGAACCACTAGGCCTCCATTTGGCTACAGCAGCATCCATTTAATTGAGCTACATGCATCCTATAGCTGTTTGCTTCCTCCTGGTCCCTCATACCTTTCTTCCTTAGCTGCCCTGGGGACCAGCTTAAAAAGGAGGGATGGATAATGCATAACCTATAGCTTGGAGAGTACTATGGTGGGAAATCAGCTCAAACCCCCAGTGGTATAACAGCACAGATCTGCAGCTGGGGCAGTCACATGGTGCCTGGAGAAGTGCTGGCTCCTACTGTGGTGATTGCTGCAACATATGCAGCTTCAGCAACAGCTGCTTTTGTGCCCCCTACAAAGGCAGTGCCTCGGAGCCGCTGCACTAGTTGCCCCCACCTTAGTCACACTACCTTACACAAACCTCCTTTGGCAGAGGGAGGCCTAACATCCAGATCTGGCATTTCCTGGGCAAGCGCCGCAACTATGCATCTATTGGGACTTAAATGCAGGCTGGGGTTCCTTCTCCTCCTCCTCTTGAGTTTTTCGAGACTTATACTCTGGTATGTGGCTACATAGCCATATAACTGTCCAGCCATGTGGACAGTCATGCATCCACACTGCACAGATAATAGACTTGCAAACTGCAGGTGCTACTTTCATGGCTGGAAAGTTGCCATTTGGCCACATACAGGGGAATAACATTTAGCCCATCATGTATAACACCCTGGTGCTGCATCAAGTTATTCTTTTAGCTGAAATACTCTGGTGTGAGCCTTTATAATGATCCAGGATGGGGACACTTTATGAGGACACTTCTATTTTCTCTTAGTTTTTGAATTAAGAAAATACATCCAAAGACGACAGTGAAAGAAAGCTAAAGTGGGAAAATTAAGACCTTTAATGTTAGAAAATACAAGAATTAATGTCTCCATAAATCGCATCACCTCTCCATATTTTCCAAGTTCTGCAGCAAATTAGCTGGGGTCCAACAAATTGCATCCTCATTCACTGTAGAACCCTGATGTGTTTCTGAACAAGACATGGATTCTGATTATGGAAAAGCACAAAAAGAAATTCTTACATCTGAGCATTTGTCTTTGAAATCCTAAAATGTTCTTTAATCTACTTTTTCAGTGTAAGAGATCACAAATCTTGTGTAAAGAAAAAGCACAGTATAGAAAGAGATCAACCAGGTCTCAGAGGTTCTTGCTCAGGGATTAAAATATGATGGTTGCTTCTAATTTTTCTTTACTTTCCTGTAAGTCTTTCTTTCAGTTATGGTTTACACAAGGCATTAAAGGCGCACTGCTAAGGTTTTGCTGAAAGGTAATTACTTAATTATATGTTTATAAGATTACAAATGAAAAAAGTATGTGGATGTTATCAGTCTAGTCACAGTAAGGTGCTTGGAATTCAATAAGACCCAGAGATGTGGGGCTAGCTTTTTCTGCAGGTGTAACTCAGCTGAAACTTCTGGCTAAGAGTGTTTCCAATTTTCCTGCGCTTGCTTGCTGTTAAAAATGGAATTTGACATTGCTATGTCTCTGACCTACATAGATGTCAGTGCTCTTTCTCTCTCCAGAACATGTTTCTTTTTCATTTTTTAACTTTTGCTGAGACATCCATAGCTGTGGCATAGGAGTTTGGTGACTGCATTCCTTTTGGAAGTAGAGTTGCAGAGAAGTCCATCAAGATAGTCGTTACTGGAAAGGACAGAGACAGTTCAGTCAGCTACCACAAACTATTATGCCTTCCTGGATTTCTGCTTGTTAAATATCAACACATTTGCTTTGCATCTTCAGTCACATGATATCAGGGGGATAAAACCCCCACATTTTCATCTTAGCTGTGTTCAACTTGGACCAGGTAAAGAAAACATCACTCATTACAGGATCATAGGATCATAGGAAAATAGGGCTGGAAGGGACCTTGTGACAACATCTAATCCAGCCTACTGCTCAAGACAGGATCATCCCTAAAAATCATCCCAGCCAAATTTCCAGGGATGGTGATTCCACAACTTCTCTAGGTAGCTTGACCACCCTCATCGTCAGAAAGTTCTTTCTAATCTCCCACCTACATTTCCTCTGCTGCAGTTTGAGTCCATTGCTCCTAGTCCTGTCTTCTACAGTCACAAAGAATAGTTTATCTACATCTTCTCTATGGGGGGGAGGGCAGGATTTGACTATTATCAACTTTGGGGCTGGGGACAGACATTAAAAAAGCCTGATCTTGAATTGATTCAATCTTTTCAGGTTAGTGTAACCTGCAGAGATTGAACCAATTTTCAAGTGAATAGACATTCACATTTGATTCAGGAAATGAAAGCACATACCTGCAATGGCTCAGGCAAGAAGCTGGAGGGGGGTGGGGCCCTAGAGCATGCCCTCCCTTCCCTTCCACAGTGCTGAGCTGAAGGGGGCGGGGGGGCATGGGCAGGTCCCAGCAGGACACTATGATTAAGGAGAGGTTTAAAGCCCCACCCTGGCCTACACAGTCTCCAGATGGGGTGTGACTGAAGGGGGAGGAAGAAGCAGACCTTACCTAGCTTTTCCCTCACTTGCTGCTCAAGAGGCGGGGAGTGTTGCCAGACTTTGGCCCTTACTAGCACTCTAGGCAAAGGGAGGGTAGGGGGAGGGATGACTGCTTGTGTAGAGTGCATGAATCTGTTGATGATACTGAGCTTTCCAATCTCCCTCTCCCTGCTTCTTTATTCTGTGTGTAGCAAACTGACAGCACTCACGGGTCCCATGCATTGCAAACCAGGTCATTTCTCACACCTCTCTCTGTCCCCTAATGAACATTGACCGATTGTGGCCTTTGAAGCAAGCCTACAGCCAGCAGGGAGCTTGTGAGAACACAAAGCTCATCAGGCCATCAAGAAAACAAAAGCCTCTCTCATTAGTTCCAGCTCTTTTTAAATAGCTTTTTCCAAGGCATTTGTAAGGAAGAACGGAGAGACATTACCAGCTGTTGATTAGTTCCAAAAAGTCCTAAGTGGACACTGTTCTGTCCATCTTTTTTCCAGTGAAATTGGAGACACACATACAGACACCTCTCAGCATTAGCTAGTATGGGGGTGGGTGGCATGGCCACATACCGTGCCACTAGGGTCCTTGCTATGGGAGAAGAGGGAAGGTGGGGTAGGGGGGAGCCAGGCAGATGCTGCTGTGCCTGGAGTCTCCATCACCTTCTCAGCCAGCTGGAGCTTCAGCTAGGGAGGAGAGGGACAGGGCTAGCTCTGCTCTCTGGAGCAGACAGCCCAGCCCAGCCCAGCCCAGCCCAGCCCAGCCTAGCCCAGGGCTGAAAAGCATGATGGGGGACTCTGATTTAACTTGAACCAGGAAGGGGTCTGAGACAGAAGTTCAATTAACTGGTTTGACCCAAATCAGTTAAGTCTGATACTACATTCAACCAGGTTTATCGTAAACCAGTTTCGGCCATTTTTGAAGCTGCTTTATGTGCACTGAACTTATGTTCTGTTACAGTTTTAAACCAGTTTTTGATCACTTAAACCGGTTTATGTGTAACTTCTGTCCCTAGCCCTGATGCTGCAGAGCTGTAAAAAGAGCAACTCCCCAGGCCACCCTGGACCCTGGGTATGGGAGAGGTCACTGCAGTGAAAGACAGCTGGTATCACTCTCACCAGCTCTTTTTCAGAATTTCCTTTTGGGGCAGGTTAAGCAAGTTTGAATTCCACCAGGAGCTCTGTAGGGACCTGTCAGGGCAAGATTAAGGATATGCAGATTTAGTGGACTTTGACCACACACTCTTTCAGGGCAATGCCCTTTACTTTTGCCATAGAATGAAATGCCTTGAGGAGCTGAAAGCCTAAACAAACAAATGCCACTCTGACCAAAATGTACAGGGTGACTAACAATGGATTCATCACAAACTGATTCAGGATTGCTCTTCAGAGGATTAGGTGAAGAAACCCTTCTTTGTGGAAGGTGATAGATTGTAATGCAAGAACAGAGTTCTTGGGAAAGTTGTGTCCTGGCACCGGTATTAGAGAGGGATTTTGAGGCTGGAGGAATAGGACTAAAGTAAGAGGAAGAGGAGTACTCAAAAGGCAATTAGAGGTGGTGGGGTAAGGAGGGGAGCGAGGAGTTGAGATGCAGTCAGGAGCAGGGTTGTGCAGAGCTATTTGCATTTTAAATTAGTATACTCTTATGTTCGCTGGACTCACCCCTTCTTCTTAATAGTTGCCCAGATTTGTGTGTGGGCTCTTTCAGCATTTGTCAGTCACCCTACTTCATTAATGACCCTTAAGGGGCTAACATTAACACCTGTTTGTGCTTATTTCCTTTCAGTCCTTGCTCTCCCAGATGGTACAATTACAATATAGCCAGTGTGTTGTGTGTTTGTCAGTAATACATTCTCTGCCAGTTAAATGTCATTCACATTTCTTAGGTTTGGCTAACACTGCATAGTCCTGAGGAATATATGTTATTAATCAAAAGCAGCAACTGCAATCAAATCCAAAATCCTCAAGGTTACCAGTAAATAAGTAAAACCACTAAAAAACATGAGTATTTGCCCTTCACCTTATAGTTTATTTTGTTGTGCCTAGTGGGTAGAAGATGGGAGAAATAGCAATTCAAACAAGGCCTAACCAGTAGCTTGAGAATGACCCTGATAAATCCAGTACAATAGGAGGGAATGTCTTTGTGTGATTTTAGAAGGGATTATTTAGTAATCTTGTTCTTAGGACACAAGGCCACAATTAATGAAACATAGGTAGTTATTAACTGAAATACAGTCAGTTTCAGGCAGAAGTACTGAGAAAGACTTAAGACTATTATAATATTTATTATTGTTGTAGGCTATTCTCATTTCCACTGTGGGCATAGCTGTCTATTCCAAATGTACAAATAGACGAAATACCCCAAATGTCTGGTTTTATTCAGCCTTTTTTCAAATTAATTTATTTTGTCCTTATTGGAGCCACTTTGAGAAATAACCCTGAAACTCAGGACCTCTCTAAATTCACAATCATTTGGCTAGAGAGAAAGGTGTGGGCCGTCGGTCGGATCCTAATCCTGGTATAAAAGAAAGCTTGATTTCTAATCCAAACACTGAATAATTCCCTCTGTGGCCTTTCGGTGTTGAAAAAGTTATTTAGTTAGTGTTTGTAGAGTACTCTGTGTGGGGCATGGAGAGGATCGCTGGGCGGGGGGCAGAGGGGTTGTGTCCTTCTGTGCCTGCTTAAATCATAGAAGCACAGGGTTAGAAGGAACCATGAGGGTCATCTATTTTCCATGCTGTCATGGTGGAGAGGATCTTTCAAACAAGTTATCTGATTCCAGGTGGTTGGCTGGTCCAGTGTACATGCACAGTGCTTCAACATCATTCCCCATAAACAGAGGGGGAATAGAGTCAAGGACTGCCCCTTGGGCAAGGACCATAACATGGCAACTCATGTCTATATTCCATTTGCCAGATGGAGGCTATGATTAAGCTTTGGTGGTTGCGGCATTTGGCTGGGCTTCATGACAACATGAATGCATTTAAAGCGAAGGACCTATGCCTCAACCTTGTCAGTGTGGTTTCAGAATCCGTCTGGGGTCTTATGGAATTTATAAACCACAAACACCCTCTTTCATCATCCTGCATGCTAAGACTTATGAATACACTTGCAATAGCTTGTTGTCTACCAAAAACCATCTACTAACACAGGTGTTAGGCTGTTTAAAGTGTATGCACATATTTTAAGTTCTTTGGAGTGTGTAGATTTAGGTTTGTACCTGTGAAGTGTGGGTGCATGTAGGCATGTGACCATGCAGTTCTGTGTGCATATGCTTGGTGGAGGTCCTTTAAGACAAGCACATCTTAAATAAGAGATGGTCAAGTGAGCTTTGTTTATGTCACCTCCCACCCTGCATCCGTCCATGGAGATAGGTGCAGCTGTTACAGCCCCCAGCTACAGCATTATGGCTTTATAACTTAAGCTGTAGCAACTCACATGCTTAGCTCTGGAAGTCCCTTATTTAATTTTCATTGTGTCAGTCAAAAAACTCTCATTACATTCATACCTGCTACAAAGAGGCATAATAGGCAAAGGTAATTTTTAATTATTAGGCATGTGAACTACTTTGGCTTGGTATTTAAACCAGACACATGACTTATCCCAAGGGAACACAAATACATGTCTTTGCTTTCTTCTGCCAGACTTATTGTTATTTTGTCTCTCCTTCATATTTTGCTACCTTTTTCTCTTTCTACCTGTGAGACAAACAATGCTGCGTCCTTGTGATGAGAGGTCCAGCCCAGATCTTGAGCACAAAAATCCCCAAAGGACGTGGATCAGATTTTTGAAAATCAGGCTATTTTTTCTGGAAGATTAAATATTACAATAGCAACTAAAGCATTTCTGAAATACCATCAGTCTTAGATGTTATGGTAGAGTTGGAGTGTTGTTGTAGCCATGGTGGTCCATAATATGTGGAAGATGTGCACTTTGTATCAGAAATCTTGTCTTACATCTCTCCCAACTATATAATTCATCCAATAAAGATATAATAAAAAAACCACGTGTTTTACAAATCCTAGAGACATAAGATAGGTTCAATATTTAAATTCTCTAGCAATGACTGGCTACCAAATATCATTTCTAGTTTGATTTTCTTTTTCTTTTTTGAAACTGGCAGTCCTAAAAACTTACCTGAGATCTGGAAAGAATATTATACTTTAGCTACTTTTAATACAGTTGCCAGCCATAATGATTCTGTTATTGAGTAGTGACAAAGCAAAATGGGATCCTTTAATGTGACAGGAGTATAAATGTGTACGCTGGTATTACATCCTCTGATACAGTACAGCTACCCATAGAGTTCATGTCAAAAGACATAATTTTTTTACCCTGCTGTTAGTATTATTAGCATGAGCATGTGCTACTGCCATCTAGTGGCAGAATATTTAACACTGTGGCCTGCCTTGGGATCAAGCTGTGTTAAGAGAAAGGTTGCCAACTTCTTTTGTAAAGCGTAGGAGGAAGAGAAGACTAGCTATGACTTTAGCACAAAGATTTTACATTAGCAAGCTTGGAACTATACTTTGCCGTATATCAAGCCCCATTTACACAAATCTAAATTCTTTTGCTTTTAATTGCTACTGCCTCTCTGTTTGCTTTCCCACTCTGTGCAACACACACATTGTGCATCATCGACAAATTGGACTGCTTTGAATACACTGTTATTTCTAGCTTTAATGATGACTTTGTAGTTTGATGGATATGGCTAATATGTTCAGCATGGTTCTATGCCACAGATCCTCATCAAAACAGATTTTCTTTGAAAAACAATATGAAGAGCTTCCTTGGCTTGGCTCTGTTACCAAATTGCTAGTCTCAAATATATCAAGACAAATTAAGCATGAATCTGGAGCTGAAGAAGAAGAAATTCCCAATACATTCTAATGTCTGGAGAAGCCTTGGATCCACATGATTTGGGTTGAGGGTGAACAAAGTATGCCCTGCTATTTTCTACAGAGGAAACTTATTGTCTCTCAGACTCAGACTGTAGCGAACATGTGCCTGACTTTATGGACTTGTCTAAGAGAAGATTTCATGATCTGCTGTGATCATTGTAGTACCCCTAATTGCACTACTCCAGGAGCAGCCCCAAATGCAGATGGTGACTCTGGGCACGTGTACCTTATCAAGGGGCTGTACCAGGGAATTATTCAGTCTAGCCACAAACTCTCTACCGTGGGTCCACTTACTGGTGTGTGCCCAGCACCACACTAAGGCTGGCAATATAACATCTATTCTAGGTTATAGCACACTTGAACAGGAATTTATGCTTTATTGTAGCACTCCCTAGCGCAATTCTTAGATGGTGTGTATATGTCTAATGGCTCAATCTGACCTCTATTCTCTCCACTTCTGCTAGAAGGACTCTATGCCAGATCTAACATACTTTTGTCAAGGCATTAACTAGTGCTAGCTGCTGTATCTGGAGAGTGGGATCAATTTTCCACCCACTCTTCCACCCGCTCCCTTTTCTCTCTGAGGATGTTTAACTGCATTTTAGATTTTACCCGGAATTACAGCTTACAGCAAGTTTGAAGTAGATTTTGCTTGTGTCAGTGAGTTTGTTAAAACAAAGCTGCCAGATTCCTTGAAAGGATCCATTTCAGTACATATATATATAAATAAAATATAAAACATAAACATAAAGTGTATGCCTGAGACATATGCCTGAGACAGAAGGAAATGCCTCTGTAGCGGAGTCTTTGTTGGGTGTGCATGACATGCTGATAACAAACGTAATTAAGGCCCATAAAAACCTCCAGAGGAAACCTGAGAATAAATGATGGAGGCAATAAACTTCAGCTTAATATTAGGGGTCTGTTTTTCCCAAATGGTGATTGACAGTCTTTTAGGTGGAGATGACTAAGTTCATTGTACCTTTTCTTCCCTGCAGTCTTCAAGATGGCAAACTACTGTCACTCACCTTCTTATTAATGGGGATGAGAAATACTGGGCTTTCTCTGTTTCCATATGTGTCTACTTTCTCCAGCATTATAACAACAGTTATGGATGGGGTTGACCACTGAGGCTCTTTGTGGCATTCACTTGATCTTTTCACACCTCTTCATAGCCTCTCACAACATAGAAAATACAGAGCAATACACTGATATAACAGAACTGTACTTCAGAGTCCAACACCCACAATCTTCCTATATGTATGCATGTGTACATGTGCACGCACATGCACACACACACACTTCTCTTCTGTCAGATGTATATGTTTATAATATTAGGCTGATTTGCAAAGAACAGAAAAATAATTTGTCAAAAACTAGGTTTATAAAGGAAAGTTAGAATCACTACCTGAGCTCTGGAGAAACTAATGTTTCTCTTAAGACACCAGTCACCAGCTTCTAAATGCCAACATCTCATCAAGTTTTCAAAAAAGAGAGAGAAACAGATCTGTTTTACAGAGGCACCTCCTCTATTACAAAACAAAGTAAAAGAATGAGCCTTTTTTGAATATATGTGTGTTCCAGGGAAAAATAATCAGTTACAAGAAGCAGTCTGTGTGTGTGTGAAACAACTTAATAAAGTTTTCTAGTCTATTTTGCTTTGGAGAACCACTGGAGGGCAAACATCTCCCTTGTGGTTTTAACTGTTCCTATGAGTGATGTTTCTGTTATTTTGTCAATATATGTTTTGCACTTGATGTTGAATTCCAGTGCTTTCACCCTTCTCTGAACACTGATCTTGATGATATGGGCAACTCTTCAGCACTACAGTTTTGGATTTAATAAGTGGTATTTGCCCTTGCCCTGCCAATTCCTACCCTGTTTTCTATTGAGGACCTAAAATACATAGCTACTTGTGGTTTATGAGCGGTGTTTCTACACCAGTATATGACATTCCTAGAAATAACTTTGTACAGGTTGAATGGGAAGCCTCATTCTATTACAGGGGCAGATCCTCAGGGGCCGGTGTAAATTGGTACAACCCCATGTCAAGCAATGACAGTTTACACAGGCTTGGGGGGCTTTTTTTTGGCTTTGATGGATCTGGAACAATTTTGTTTCTGCCTTCAGTTTTCTCTGTCTCCTTTTTAGAGTACCTGTTCCTCAGTCTGTCAGTTTTAACATTTCTGTTTTATTCCCTTATGTGTTGCTTCTTGTTTTTTTGCAAGGTTTTTATAACTTTTAAATAGTTAGTCAAGCCTTGTTTATTTTGCAGGCAATCCATACTATTCAAAGTATTATTTTGGAATAATATCTGATTTACACACACAACAGTTTTAAACCTGCTTATTTTCCTTTTAAGTATGGGCATTTATTATAGAGCATACTTTCTGGACTTCTTAGCCATCAGTGGACTTACCTACAACCCTTTACTTGACCCATGGGAGTGATCAATTATCATCCTCGACTGTGAGGCCACTGCCACTGACGGCTTGCTCCATGTGCTCATAATTTCTTTCAGGTCAGCCTCCACGACTGCCTTCATTTTAGTTTGACATTTAATACTACAGTTTGCAGGTTGTGTCAGAATGATTTACATTTACATTACATTTACATTATGATCACATGGTCTATGTGTATTTATCACCTCTCTTTTATTAAAGGCTAGAGACATTAGTGTTATGATGTTCCAGAGGGCGAGGGTATGATCCAATCATTTCTTCTGAGCACCAGTTCATTTCTCCTTTTTATCAAAATCAGAATGATAGATGTAGGCATTACTGGAAAAGGCCTCTGTTTTACAGCAGGTCTGGTTCACTGGTCAGTATGGTTCCTTCTAGCCGTATTATCTACAAATAGCAGCATTTTGCACTGCCTTTACATGAGAATAAACAGCTTCAGAGTCTGAAATGGGAAATCGACTCTGAATCGAATCGGCTGTTGAAGCTTTGCACAGCCCTAATGAATATGATCTCTTTCTTAGCGCATTACCTACTCACTTATAAATACATATTTCAAAATATTATGAGGAAGTAGATCTTTGAGATGTGTAGAAGAATAGCCATTGCCTTCAACAGAAGCAAAGTTTAGCTGATACTGACCATATTTTAAAAGCCTCCCTATAAAATTGTTTCTGTGAAGGCTTATATAGTTGGACTATGGTAGTTAACAAATATGCTGCCAAACTATGTAACTGTAACTGTAACTCCAACCTGTAACTATGTCCCACAATTCTCTGTGTTCAACCTTCCAGAAACAGAACCAAGTAAGTGCACTACTTGGTGCACCCAGTGGATGTGTAGCTTCCGATTCCTTTGTATTCTCCTTACACCACCTAGGACTAAAGTGAGGCCTTCCTGCCAAATTAAAAGTCAAATGTAATCCTTCCCAAGCTGTCAAATGGGAAACTCCCAACTAAGACCAGTACTAGACCATTATATCTCAGCAGATGAACTATTTCATCTGCTGTTGAATAATCTCTCTTTTCTGAGATCTGCAATCATTAATGAAACATAACTTTTCTGCTTCTACTGTACCTAAAGTGCAGGTTGTGCAATTACTGACTGGAATTAGCTGGAAGGCTGGAATTAGCAGCACTGATTATCATGATTTGTTTACATACTCCCCTTATCTCTTCACATATTATTTTCTTTCCTTATCTTGGATGTGCTTGGCGTACTTTAGGTATTTGACCTGTCTACTGGTTTGTCATGTTCTCGTTAGCTGATAACTGCAGCACTAAATTTTAACATTTTTATTACTATATGTAGCTGTTCCAGTTCACCTTTTCTTAGGCAGAGTCCTATTATATCCTGCACAGATTTATATTCTCACCTGAAAAGTTCACCAGAAAAGATTACAAGAATTAGACTCTTCCTGTGAAGAATATAGCCCTAATTCCATATTCTCAGTTCCTCTGCACGTATAATTGCCATTTACATCTAAGACAACTATTCATACACTTGAAAGACAATCTGAAGTTCCCACCTATCTTGCTGCAAAGCAGGATTGTTCCCTGCAGTGTATTTTCTAGTGACTTCTCCACATCTAGTAAAAGTCTCAAGAACTTCTGTCATTTTATTTCAAACTAAAATTGAATCTAATGCCTTTCACTTGTGGATTTTTTACTCCAGTCAGTACTCATTTGCCCTTCATTAGTTTCATCTCTTTACACCCTTGAAGTTTTCCATACAAAACATTCCTTGGCATCCTTAGTGCTTAGAGTCTTCAAAATATTTATAGATTGTTGTCCTAGTCATCTCTTAGTCAAGTGATTCCTATTTAGTGCTTTTAATCTTTCCCTTTACATCAGCCCTTTTATCCTTGATCTTTTGTTTTGGTCATTTATGGTCTCCTACAAATTAGTAAGTAATTTCATGGAATGTTTCCACATGATGGAGAAAAGATGAGTCAGATCCTAATCTGGTATGCGATTGGTCTGATTAAATGTATAGAACTACATCAGGTTACAGTAGTTGCAGATATGTACCACATTTAATATTCCCCTAAATCAAGCACCAGATCCTGCATGCATCAGGTCCCCCAGCTTCTGTTGAGTTCAGTGGGACTCTTATATGTGTGAAGAGATAAGGAGCAGACTATTGAGATGGACATTTTATAGATTGGAAGTTTATTAGGCTTGTGGGGACCACTGCAATAATCTGGTATGACTTCCTGCCTCTGCTATCAAATTAAATACTCAGAAGATATGTAGATACTTAAAGACTGTGATCAAGTTACCCTGTAACCATCTTAAACGGACTGAGCTCCTCGAACCTTTCCATCTCACTTGTATTTTCCAATCCCTTAATCCTTCTCATAGGATATTTTAGTGACTTCTTTCCATTTTTTCAACATCCTTCTTGCATAGCACACTAGACCTGCACACAGTGTTTCAAGCAGTGGTCATATTAGTGCCAAATACAAAGGGAAGGTAACTTCCCTATTCCTGCTTTCTGTTCACCTCTTTTTAAATCCAAGACAAGCATTTGTCCCTTACCCCCACACTGATAACACCTTTTTATTGTTCATCCACCATGATCCCTCAGCTATTTTCAGAGTCACTGTCTCCCAGGGCAGAGTCCCTTATGCAGTAAGTGCAGCCTATACATTTTTTGGTCCTAGATATATCATTTTATATTGGACATACTGCAATATGTAGCACTGCTTGCATCCAGCTCATGAAGTGATCCAGCTCACTCTGCATCAGTGATCTGGCCTTTAGGGCACAGACAAAAATGCAGCTCCTGAGTCTAATTCATGGTGCTTTGCAGAAAGCGTCACAAGTTAGAGCGATCCTCCTAAGAAGCCAACAGATGTTAGTTGTGGGGTTGGGAAAGTGGACGATTGGCTCCAATTGGGGGCCGATCCAGGGGGAGAGGCTGCGTCTCTGCAGTGTGTCTCCCCTAGCTCCGTCCCCCATCTCGCAGCTCCAGTGCTGTGTCTAGATGGGAGGGGGGAGATGGCAGGGGAGGGAGCTTGTTCTGGGGGGGAGGGGGATTGGAGCCTCTTCAGCTCAAGAGGGGCTCCAATCCCCCCCGCCCCAAGCCAGCTGGGCAACCCCCAGAATGAGCTCCCTCTGCTCCCTTTCCTCCTCCCATTTTGAAAACAGCAAAGAGGGCAGAGCTGGCCTGCCCCAGCTGAGCTCTGCTCCTGGCATGCTCAGAAAGAAATTAGTGAAGGCCCTCTGTTTTGGAGTGCCTTCATGCAATGAGGGTTCAGATTGTTGCAGGATTGGGCCCTTTTAAAGTGGTCTGCAGCCATGCACTTGTGCTTGATCATGGCTGCAGACCACTTTCTGGAGACAGATTGGGCAAAAACTGCCATGTCTGTCTGTGCCCTTCATTAGCAACCACTCCCGCAGTTTTATGATGAACTATCTCCAGACATTATTGATAATGATTTTAGCTTTCCTTTCAGGTCATTGCTCCATAAGTTTAACACTGAATTTTGCATGTTTGTTTTGCACAGCAGACACAGGAGATTTTTTTCTGAATATAATCATTTTATGTTTATTTTTTGATCTTCTTAATAGGGTACCCTGATTTCCTGTCAATGTCATAGGGATTGTTCTCTGGGAAAGATTCTTACAAGATGTAATGAACTAGAATAAGCTTTTTTGACTCTGGTGCCATATTTTGGATCTTTATCTTTTTACTTTTGAAGTTTTCTGCTCTTTCCCTAGGTATCAGAGACCTCCAACCTGCCCACTAACTAGGATCAGCTCCTATTCTTTTCTCTTGCAGTTCATTATTTCCTCCAAGTTACAATGTTCTCTTCAGCATGAGTATCAATAAGGAGACAGAACCAGCAGGGAGCTCCAGTTCTGTGGTAGGGATTAGACTTTGGGGGATATTGCATGCTGATTTCCGATATGATTAACCAGGTGAAATGCACAGAGCTTTGTGGATTGAAGAAATCTGTTTTGAAAGGAGGTCTGTTCTTGTTACTAATAAGAGTTAAGAAGGCAGGATTTTTCCCCCCAGCAAATGCAGAGGATTTAAGTTTTAAACAATTAATCACAAAAGAAAAATATATTTATGTACTATGAAAGCTTTCACTTGAGCTCACAGAGGCAGAGAAAATCAAAATCAAGGCTTTCATTGATTTTATTCATAACTCATGCTGGGCACCAGCAGCATATGCAGGGATCCTGCAAGGCCTTGGGCTGAACACAGCTGGGTATTCAAGGCCGTTGTGTTGCAGTGCAATTGTGTATGGACAACCAAGCTAAATATGTGGTCCTCTGCAGAGCAAACAGCAAACCTCAACATCCCTGTGCATCCAGTTTCCTATGCAGAAGTCTACAGGACAGAGAGATGCCAGGATACAAGTAGGAAATGAGTGAGACTGAAAACAGATGATCTAAATATATTATGCAGTTGGCAAGGTGGTGCATCTGTGCACTTTCGTAGGCATTACTCCTATTCCTGAGAAGTATCAATTCAGGTTTTATTCAGGCTTACTTGTTATAAATAAAGGATGAAGCTGGCCTACTCATGACTGCTTTTCCACACAACATGTTGCCCCTGCTCTGAGCAAAATGAAACCCTCAGTTGGGCGTGTGAGAACATGCTGTCATCTTAGCCCTCTACCAGGCCCCAGCAAAATGAAATGACAACTTAATCCAACAAAGGAGCAACCTGACCCTATATTACTTGGCTTTGGAGGTTTCCGGGTACAAAAAGGAAGGAGAGCTAAAATTTCAAGTGAACTCCCCAACATATGCACAATCAAGGCAACACATATTTAGGCTGCCACTACTTCACAAAGGAAATAACTATATTTGGATGTTAAGGCAAATTGGCACAGGCAGAGTAATTTAGAATGAAGGCTTCTGCTGCCATTATCCTTAACTCTTTATTTAGTATCTGCAGGTCTGGATCCCTTTATGCATAGCACAGCAGGGTATGGAAATCTGCTATGCATCAGTGCAAATGCAGGCTGTTCATGGAAGTCTATATGTATGTGTTCAAGAAGGAAGACTCAAGGGTGCTGTCATAACACAGTCTGTACGAGGTTTTTATTTGATTTGATTATAGTCAAAGGAGATTAAAGATGGTGGGGAAATCTGTATTATTGTGATGAGAGACTGTGGCTGAAACAGTGATCCTTTATCCACTGAGAGGGTATGTTATAAATAGGGACCTACCGAGATCATGATTTTGCAAATTTTGTGCAATCCAGAATTGCCCGTGAAATCGGGCAACGTCCACAAAATCCATGGAAAAAAACCCCCAACATACTGAAAAGAAAATGCTGACTCTCCAGAGGGAGCCAGCAGCCCTCAGAGCACTGTGGCAGCCTGTTGGGGTAGGAAAGGAGAGAGGGACGATCTGGCCACTTGAAGGGCTGCTGCCCTGCCTCTCACTGATGATTGGCTGTGAGGGCTGCCTGGCATGCGGCCCTGCCCCTCTACACCAATCAGCGGAGAGAGTGGGGCTGGATGACAGGTGGCCCGTACAGCCAATCAGCAGGGAGGGGTGGGGCTATATGGCAGGTACCCTCACAGCCAATCAGCAGTGAGGGGTGGGGCAATCGGGGCAACTGTGGCAACTGCAGCTGTAGGAGCATTTCAGAATTGCACTGCTGCACATATATTATAGATGCTATAAATCTCTCTCTGATCCAATATTAGGGGGATCAGTAGCATTAGTGCTTCATTAACCAAGAATCAGCTGATCCTGCTTGAAGACCAGCTTTGTGGATTCTGTACAGAAGCAGTTTATTGTGAATGACAAACAACTGCTTTTCTAGGGGATATACTCTAGCTATTTTGGGTCACACTTTATTAAAATCTTCTTTTTATACAACAGTAGATATCAATGACTCGTAGGCATTTCAAGAAATGGTTATTTTTTCATTATAGGGGATTCAGCAGGGCAATAAGTTGCTCTTAGTCATAGCTTATGACTAAGTGTAACATTTATTGATATACTTATAACCATCTGTAACACATTATTCATTTTTGTAACGGCTATTTGTAAACATTTATTTATAAAAAACACATAAACACATATACAGTGCACCATCTACTTTTGTTTTCTAGACACTGTATGATTTTCACTGATGTTTGAGGATTGTAAATGGCCAGCTACAGTTTCAGTAGAAGATAGAAATGTGTTAAGTCAATCAGAGAGCAGTCCATGTAATAGCAGTAAATATTATTATTCAATGTTAGTAAAGAAAAAGGACACCCTAAGGTCATAGTTCTATCTTCTGAGGCCCAAATTCAGTAGAAGATAGAAATGTGTTTAGTCAATTAAAGAGCAGGCCATGCAATAGCAGTTAATATTATTATTCAACATTAGTAAAGAAAAAGGACACCCCAAGGTCATACAGTTTTATCTTCTGAAGTCCAACTGTGGGATGTAATTTGTGGCAGAGGCAAAAAAGGAAGGACATAAATATCTTATTCTCACAGAAGGGTTAAGATGACGTTGGATTCCCCCTACACATTGTAAATAGTTCTTTCTATAATTTCAGTTGCATGAATCTTCCTTTCCAATATTAGTTATTTTGAATAACAAAGTAAGGGGAAATCAAAGCTATAGGAAATGTTAGAAAATTTGAGAATAAAAAGACTTGAAAAGAATGGCTCAGAGGTACACCCACTTTCTCAAACAGCACAGGTATCAGTTAGCTATCATCTGTTGTAAAAAATAGTTCCATAGGAAAATCACTGTCTCCATGGATAGCACTCAGATACTTCTGTAGTGAAGGTTATGCAAGTATTTATAGAGGGTGAAATCCTGGCCTTGTTGAATCAAGGGAATTTTGCCTTTTCATTTAAATAGGACCATGTTTTTATTAAAAATATCTGAGCATAATTCTTAGCTAGACTTCTATAGGTACACAATATGTCTGAAATTTATGAACTATGAGGCTGTGAGCAGATGTAATTTTAAATATTTTTTAAAAGAGTGGATCTACTTTTTGGGAATTCAGCTATTACCTCTGTCTGCTCCTATATCAGAATAAGTGAGCTAAACTGCTAAATGAAATGGGTTTAACTTCACAGTAGTTTAGTTTCATTTATACCATGATAGGAGTTGACAGATGCAGTAGCATAAGTAAAGGTGGGAGATTTCCAGGTACTCAGTAAAGGAATGGAGGCAGTGAGGGCTGAGGCTTTGTGCAGAGTAGAGTGGAGTGGGGCAGGGGAGACAGCAGGGGTTATCACCAACAACCAGGTTAACCCATTCCTGGCCCTCAGATATCACTTAATTGGGAGTTTTGGACAGTTACTCACCATACAAAACTAAACCATGGTTGTGGGGCATATGGGGCCATGTGGGGTCATGGTAGGGGTAACCTGACTGTTGGTGGTGATGCATTCCCTCTGTGTCCTGCATCCTATCCCTATCCTGCTCTGCTCCATGTGGCTGGAGCCTTGATCCCTCCTGCCTCCATTCTGATACCCCGAGTGCAAACCCTATCAGGTACACTTCTGTTCTCTAGGGCACAAACATTAGGGCCAGGTACAGACATTACACTTTTACCAGTATAAGTGATCAGAAATTGGTGTATGCCTGTAACAGAATAGAAATTTGGCACATAAAACCAGTCTCTATCCGTAACAGAACAGAAGGTTGCACACATAGATTGGTTTAGAAATGGCAGAACCCAGTCTAAGATTTGCCCCCCCTCCACCAAATGACAAATGTTTGTTCTTTTTGTACTAGTTATGCCTCTGTACAAACATAATAGTTGAACTGGAACAGCTAATAGAGGCATAATTTAATAGTGGCTTAAGGTTTATGTCTGTCCATTTCCTGATATAGGCTGAGTCAGTAGGCCTCCAAGTACTTTGCAAAGAAATCATTAACCTTTTTTTTCTTTTTTTTTAAAAAAAGGAGATGGAAAATGAGGCAGAGAGAAATGAAATCACTTTCCCAAAGTTACACAGTAGAACATGCCAGAACCCATTCTACCAGACCATATTGCTATGTAACCACATTTTAATATAATAGTTTTTAAGTCCAGAGTATGGAATTCTTTGCATTTTTTGGGGCCCCTAGCTGGGAATAGGGATGGAGAGTTCCTTCTATATATCACAACAATGGTGCCTCAAAGAACAAACATATACATTTAGGGTTCTCTGCTTCCTGATCTGCACAGTAGACATAGGTGCAATATTGCTGATTTCAGTGCAACTGTGTGCAAAGAGAATAAAAAAAGAGTTTAGATCAACTGTGTAGAGCAGAGAGAAACATTTTGCTATAGGTCAGTATTCTTCATACATTTATTCACACTACTAATTAGCAATGGCTTTGCTAACATGATTAATCCCGTGTATATGGCCACACTGCAGTAGACTAAAATCCTGGAAAAGCTTTCTACAATGCCGCCACTGGATGAAACACCAACAGCCACATGAATAAAAATGCAGCAACCACAACTAGAGATGACCCAGGAGGGAGTTAGGATGAATACTAAAACTGTTGAACATCTCCATGCAGGCACAGAGCTTGACTGACCAACATGGAAAAGCTTGAACTTCCTCCAAACAGAGGTCAGCAAGACTAAAGTTAGCATGATACTGTGGGGTTACTCCACAGTTGCAAAAACACCATGTGTGAATGTGGAGGAACCTTTCAGAACACCTGCTGGTTTGCCCACATATATTAGAACCAAGCACTAACAAAGACCTTGCTAAGGCTACAGATCGAGTAATGGTATGTGCTCGTTTTTGGACCCAAATTTGGACATGGCAACAGGACATGAGAAGAAGAAGAAGAAGAAGAAAGAAGGAGCGTTATGTAACCAAAGGAGGCCTATGCATTTCCTTCATTTACAGTTCTAAAACTCAGGTACTTGCAAGAGTCAGTAATTACTCAAAAAAGCAGGTTAGCAGCAGCCCAAGATTTTGCTCTCCAGAGGCAAAATGCTTTGGATATGGTCCAGTTTAATTTTATTCCTTGAGTCTGGTTATTTAATTGCATTGTTAAAATACCCTGATTTGTTCAGCCACATGAAGAACTGGATAATTTCATTATAAAATGTTATCTGCTTAAGATGTCTGCAAAAAGCTTGGACCAAAATATTTTCTTTTCTTTTGCTCTTCTGTACGTTTAAGATCACAAAACCATTTTATTTTAAATTTGTAAAGAACATTTCTTACCCAGGTGAGACCCCCATCTTCCAAAAAAGGAGACAAGAGAACATGTTTATGGCATGTAATACCTTTGAAAATGCTCATACAGTCTGAGGTAGTGTAAGCTGCTGGACTCTAATTATATGATATTCTATATTGGAATTTTTACAAAGGAAATTGATGAGAAAGAAGAGAAGACTTCTCCAAGGGAGCCTTTTTTCCCCTCTGCAATAATAGATGTGTAGATGACCAAGTGGAAAATGAAAAATATTCATGAGTTTTTATTATATTGTACATTTTGTTTCAATTTAGGAGGGCTCAACAAGTATAAAAGCCAATGATTTATGTACCTGTTAAGAAGATATATGGTTTTATTTCTATTTCAGCTGTACACTTCAGGAAAACCTTCACTTTTGTATGGTATATGGAAATATTTTTCATTGATGGAATCATTTAGATAATCTGTAATTGATTGGAAAATTCAAGAAATACAAAGCAGGCTGTGTGCTGTTATAGCCATTGTCAGCAAGGTCAATCTTTTCATTATTCTATATTTTTCAGAAAGGTGACTGGACACTTTGGGCTTTTGCTTCTTTTTAAAATTAAGGTGGTAGATGGAAAACAAGAGAGCAATGCAAATCATTGACTTTTCAGTGTTCTGTTTGAAATGAAAAGCTAAACTGAGTTCAAACACCCCACCCTCTCAACCCCCCCCCCATAAAAATAATTTAATGTAAATTAAATTTCCAAATGTTAAACTGAAACATTCAATTTCAACAACTTTAAAATAAAATGGACTTTTCACATTTATTCCAGGCAAAATAATTTGATGCATTCAACATGAAGTTGTGAATAATTTCAATGACCCAGATATGTGTTATTCAGTGAATGAAACAGTAGGCTGAAAAATTTTGCTCAGCCCTGGCAAGGAGAAAAACAGTAAGAGACACCTCACCATTGCAATTTATGTCTTTCTTCTGTATTGTAAAACCTTTATTATCTAGCCACTGAGGCTTCTTTCAGTGAACTGACAGCTGAACTGAGGTTTTGTGACAGATAATGAGTAGATAAGACTGAGATCCTGAAACTCATTCCAACTTGCCACCTGAATATGACTGGGATTGAAGAGTCCTGAAACGAAAGTGCCACTTACCAGATAGGCTGTATTTTTTTCTGTGGAAGATGTGATCCTTCACCAAATGTATTCTGATGCTGTTAGAAGGTTAAAATGTGAATATATATGCAATATTTTGTAAACTCATTTGAGGTTTTATTTTATTCCCATTGAAGTTAATGGCTTTAATGCATCATATGTAGTCTTTCCTTATCTTTTTCTCCTCCAATCTTCTCAGATAAGGGAGCCCTAATAAATATAACCCCTAACATATCAACTAAGTGCAAGGAGAAGTTAAGTCATATATAGATTTATACGAATGACTGGAGAGCTGATACTATGCAAAGAAGTGCATGGCACACAATGATAACGGCAGTAGTTATCAGATTAAAGCACAATAATTGTAATTGCACAGCCAAATGGGTAAAGCTGGGAGCAAATAATGGTTCCAAAACACTGATCATGAACAAAACTTCTAGAGGCACCTCCATTGAAATTGAAGAAGTAGCCAGCAAGGTGCCAGTTCTATTGTTGTCTTTAAGAAAGGTAGGTTACATTCAATACATTGCAGATAAAAGAGTATAAGCAAAGTTGCAAAGCAATATAAAGGGGCTAAAGGGGGCAGAAAAAAACCACTATGGCCATAATGTGTGCTAGAATGACTATGTGCTATTGTTAAAGATATTCATTATTGCTGAAAACTCAGAGCCATATTTTCTCTGATAGAGATCAATGGTCTGTTCATGAAAAGTCAGGTGCACTTCTGCAAGAAAACTGGGCATTTACACAAACAAGGGTCTAATTAGATGCATAAGACCCTGATCCAAAGCCAGCCAAAACAATAGAGTTTTTCCATTAATTTTACCATAGTTTGGATTAGGCACCAAATACTAATATGACCTAATCCCTGATTTATAGGCATCTGCAGTCGTCTGCATAAAGACAACGATACGACTGTGTATGAAGCAACAGAACCTGGACCTCAATCTCTGGCTACTGTGGGTGTAAGGAAATCACTTGATTTGTCTGGGTAACTGAAGATTTGCCCAAGAGGGTCGGAGTTGGATTCTAGGGGTATTTATAGATGTGCTCCAGGAGGTGGAAGGGGTGCTTTAATTAGTGAGCTGCGCTACTTAAAAGTGCCCAAGCATCATGTGTATCAGTGTCCCCATGCTGAAAAATAGTGGTGGGGCACTTTGAACGAAAACTCATTAAATGAGCTTTAGTTTAAAGCGCTCTGCTGCCATTTTTCCACGCTCCAACAGACTTGATTTCCACACTCCAGCAGACTCAATTAATTGAGTGCTGGATTTACAGCACATCGGAGCAGCCTTGCTACACGTCTGTAGAAGCCCTAGAACACTGTGCTTGTGAGTACATTGATACCAGTGCAAAGCCAGGGTGAAATGCTTTAAAACCAGGATGGTAGTGTTTTGCACTCACTTTGCACTGAGTAGAAGTCAGTGATGAATCTGGCCCTTACTCTTTCATGATCAGCAAATTTTGATACGGTTTCATAAAAATGTTGAATCTTTAAGACAAAGTGAAGGGTGCATCTTGTAAACATCAACCTATACAGTCATTTCAATATGATGCAGGTGATGCCAGAGAAAGAGAATTAGAGTGCGCCCTCTGTATGTGGGAGAGAAATGTTACCTGTTTACATTTGGGATGTGCACATTTGCGGGTGGTTTTGATTTTGGTACTTTACCCTGAGGGTGTAACACAGTGTGATTCTATTGCCCTCAATGGGGCCATCGCATTTGTCATTAGCTGATGATCGAACCCTTGACATGTAACAGGAAATGCAACAGATAACTTGGCCAATCTCTAATCCAAAAATAAATGGGCAAGGGGTTCTCCAAAACTTTTTTGGTCAGGCTTTTGTTTCATACATTCAAAATCAAGGTGATTTGGGCAAGGGCTATTGGTTTTGGCCCTTTTAAAATTCATGACGCAAAAGACTGAGATCTTTTTGTGGATGCTAATACACAGTGGTTATTTGGTTGCACCATGCAGGCCATCAATAAGTGAAACACTCCAACACACTGGTGCCTTCAACACTTGGAAGATAAAAAAAATGTGTATCATACTATATACATAGAACACAAGGAACCATTTAGGGACCCACAGCCAGAGATGACTGTAGCAGGGTTTTGGGCCTGGGGCAAATCAGCCTGTGTGGGGCCCAGACACAATGGGGGGTGACAAGGGTGGCAAGCGGCCAGAAACAAAGCCAGCCCGGCTCCACGGGGCCCCCCAAAGCACGGAGCCTGGGGCAGTTGCCCCGATTTGTGCCCCCCAGGGACGGCCCTGCCCCTAGCAAGATCTGACATTGGTAAATGATGTAGTAACTGTGCCTAGAAGAGCATGTGTGTTTTTTTTACTATTCACATGTGACCAATATTGTTCTTTATGCTGCTGTTTCACTGTCATTTTGTGGAGTAAGAACTCGAGAGAGAAAATGTAGCCTTTTTTACCTATATGAAACAGAAGAAAGCAAGCATCACAAGGTAAATACGTTAGGTAAATCACAAGGTAAGTGAATCCCCTTTTCCTTTACTTGCTACAGGCATTTCTGAATCCTAGGACTGAAAGTGCTGTAAATAAAAACCTTCATAATAAGAGCTCTGAAGTGCTATTGAGATAGAAATGGGTCCTTCATTTAGTCTCGCACATGCATGCATAGCTCCGGACATGCCTGTAGCGAGCAGAGGATCACACTACAACAAGAGACGGGCAATTATTTTGGGCGGAGGGCCGCTTACTGAGTTTTGAGAAGCCATCGAGCGCCACATGACAGGCAGCTGGGGGCAGATAAATATAAATGTTCTAAATTTTTTAGGGGCCCTGTGGGCCAGATAGAATGGCCTGGCAGGCTGCATCTGGCCTGCGGGCCGCATTTTGCCCACCCCTGCATTACAAGTACACCAGGAATTATACTGCTCACTACTGAGCAGAGCAATAATGTTGGGAGAGCACATTATCCCCTAAGAGTAGGACCGCAAAAGAATTGTCAGACAGAACCAGAGATAAAGTGTTGCATTCACTTTCAGCAGAGTGAACAAAGGAGAGCAGGGTCCCAGGTTGATCAGTGTATGAACAGGAGTTTAGAACAGTAGTTTTGTGATATACTTGCCACTTTTCATGGAAGCTCCTCAGCCCTACTTTTACAGGTCTACAGCTAAAGGATTTTGAGGTCAAGGAGTGAGGGAAAAGGCCAAAGACCTGAGGCTTTCACCCACACAAGTCCTCCAGGAAAATCTGACATCATGACAACACTGGAGTCAGGGTGAGATGGCATGGTGGCACAGACATCTGAGCTAGCTTTAAACTAGCTAGCTTGCATACTTACAGTAGTGTAGTAGATGTATCAGCCTGGGGTGTAGCATGGGCTATATCATCTACCTGAGATACTAGTTATGCAGGTAGCCCATGCTGAACTCTATTCTGATACTGCTATTAGTCCCTGCTTATTTGCCTGCAGGGCAGACATCCCTGAGCATGAGTGTGGGCAACTGTTTTCTTCCTGCCTTTCAGCCTAGACCCCCATGCTTTTCTTATAAGGAACCAGGAGCTAAAGAGCCCTACTTGATGCAAAGACCCAGCTGGAGTCTAGCAGCAAGTCTCTTCATAACCTTGCCATTTGCAAAGTAGGTCAAGAGAGGAACCCTGCTATGGAGCATTAGCACTAGGTAATATTCTCCCTCACAGCACCTCTTTTTGAAAAGAAGCAGCTAATGGCAGCATGGTTCCTTCAGGAGTCATACAGTTATGTTATCCTGAGCTTTGGATTTTCTGTAATATCATTCATAAGAGTCGTGTTTTCTTCCTTTAATGGGACCTCAGCTCACTTTGGTCCAATCAGACTGGTATAGTAAAAAATATCTGGGCAATTTTTTTTTAAATAAAAAAGATCTTGCTGACCAAATGGGTTTTCCTATGTTCTCCTAGTTCTAGTAATATTGCAATGTGGAAAGCAGTCATCCGTGAACTTTTAATAATATGTGGAGCTAGCGTCAGATATATGGGATTGTAACAGAGTCTGGTACAATTCTCTCTGCCAAACAAAACACGAAAGATTTCTTTCCTTTGTACCAGTATTTGATAGGGAACATATTTTAGTTATCTTCTCTTCTCTTCTCTTCTCTTCTCTTCTGCCAGACAAATAACGAGGGCATCACAACCTAGGTAACCATCAACAAATTGTTCTGCTTGACAGGCTATGGGCTACAAACATTTATACAGTTCCCTGGGCATGTTCAGAAAGGTCTTTGCTCTTTCATTCCAGCACTTTTATAGGAGTTCCAAGCAGGGGCCTACATTTTTGTGTGGTAAGCTCACAAAGTTGGATTCCCCCTGGACTCACAAACCTTGCCCACATTCATATTTTACATGAGCTGGTGCATGCAGCTGATTCTCCCAGTGTTTATTTTTCTTTATTTGAAATAATTTGTATTTTCCTCTGGGGGAATCTTGCCTATAATGACTCCTCACTGAACGGCGACAGAAAGAGAGATACAATCGTAGGGCTAAAGAGTGGGAATTCCAGGTAGGGGATAAAGTGTTGGTATTGCTACCTACTTCCAATAATAAGTTGCTCACACAGTGGCAGGGCCCATTTGAGATTATTAGAAAGACAGAGCCAGTGGACTACGAGGTTCATCGTCCAGGGGATGTCTGAGAACACCAGATCTATCATGTTAATTTATTACGGGCATGGAAAGACCTGGAGGGGTGGATGACCACACCTGAGAGGGTGGTAGAGGAATTTGGCCCTGAAATCTCCAATCAAAAGGAGGAAGGGACGCAGGGCAGTATGGTCCAATGGGGAGAGAAGCTAACATGCAAACAGCAGAAGAATTTGAGGTTGCTAGTCCATAAGTTTAGGGATGTGTTTAATGAGAGGCCAGGGAGAGACAGAGGCATAAGACCTGAGATACATACTTTCAAGGGAGCTGTTGTACACACGGTCTCTCACCATATGCATCATGCCATACATAACAAATTTCAAAAAAATGTTAGAACAAGGGATTCTAGTGCCTTCATGTAGTCCATGGAGGAGCCCCATGGTGCTAGTTTCTAAAGCAGATGGATCCCTTAGGGTGTAGATTTTGGATGCGTCAATGTCATAGCCAAATTTGATGCTTTTCCAATGCCTCATATTGAGGAGTTAACTGAACGCATTGGCGAATCTAAATACATTTCCACCACTGACCTATCTAAAGGTTATTGGCAAATTCCAATGGCCAGGGAAGATCAGGCTAAAATGGCCTTTGGGATTCCATGGGGGCTGTATGAATTCACACGCATGCCTTTTGGGCTGCATGGTGTGGCAGTCACATTTCAAAGGTTCATGGGCCACATACTTACTTCACACGTCATCCGTGGCTGTGTATATAGATGATATAGTAATTTATTCTAACTCATGGGCACAACACTTCCAAGCCATAGAAGCTATACTTAAAGAGTTGAAGAGTATAGGGATGACAGCTAACCCAAAAAATGTGAGCTGGCTGAGGCAAAGATATCAAGACACCTTTAAAAGCAGAGACATGAACAATTCATTCCTTAGCAGATAAAATCAATATAAGCTTTTTCTGCAGCTTCAGTTAAATTACAGGGCTTGGCAAGGGTGTTTGCTTCTGCCAGTTTGAAACGTAATAACTATTTCTAAAGACTCTGATCCGCTGTGTTAAACCCTTGCTGTGTGAAACTAGTCAGACCTTTTTCCAGAATCAGTCTTTTTCAGTCTGAATATCACCTACCATTTTCTAGCAAAGAATTTACCTTGAGGGAGGCTCTTATTTGTTATAGGGGTGTATGCAAAATTGGCATCCCAGTATTTGAACAGACCTATGTCCTTAATAAGTAACTTTTCCATATCTACTCTGGAATGATGGCTTTGTAAAAAAAAAAAAATCATGTCTTTTAGCCCCCTTGGCAAGTATGGAAGTATCTGATAGTGTGCCACTTAGACACAAATGGAAAGAGACAGGGGAAAAAGGGAATGTGGGTTTTCTATGTGCTATGGTATTTGAGCTAAAGCTAAATTTGAGTAAAAGCCTTGTATGAAAGTTTACAAACATGCAATTATGGCTCTTACAGTTATCTAAATCCATTTTCTTGCCTTATAATTTTATGGTCAAAAACATTACAGTTGTTTTTAGACTTTCATTATAACCGTAGTAGCCACAGAGGGAACCAAATGGTGTTTGTTTATTTATTTGTGAAACAAATTATGACTCTGAAAACTTTACCATGTAATTTGCATTGGGTGTGCAGTTTACAAGAATGTGCAAGCTAGTCTAAGCAGTCTCTCCCCCTCCATGCTTTGGAATTAAAAGATAAATCAGCAGAAGTGGCTATGATTCTAGTGCAACAGTTACTGCTCATTATATCACCCAAAGTCAGAAACAATTTATCATAACAGAGCCTTCTATATGAATCTGCACTCGGTGCCTCTAATGAATAAAACATGGCTGTCAGAATTAAAAGGGATAAAATTACTGTAACACATTCTGAGTACCATTGAGTGCAATTCAATAAAATTATAGTTCTCTCCCTATTTATCACTTGTGGTCCATTCTGTTTAACAAATGCAGTAGTCAGTTTCTGGTTACACTTGACCATACAGGGAAATGGAGCAGAAAACCTTTGAAATGCACTGCTTGACATTTTCTTTTGGTTTCTGTGTGTTTGTGTGCTGGTTTATATTATATATATTCCCCCCGCCCCCGTCCCACAGAAACATGCCATAGTTTAGCTGCAGTTGCCAGTGGACATTATAATTTCTACTTATATTTGCCCCAGCCTAGCTGAGAAACCTTCCCTTTGCCCTCCAAACAGATGACGGTTTGTAAATCTGCCCAGGAGTCCTGCAAGCCAGATATAGCCCAGGTACAACTATTGAATGAAAACTACCCAGTTTCCCCCTAATTCACTTTCAGACATGATTGTTCAATGTAAGCAATATGTAACTGCCCTAAATCGATTATGAAAGTGTTTCCTTTCATGTTTGTCAATGTGACTTTTCAAGATCTTTACAGACCTCTTCCTCCTTTTCTCTTTTTCCCTTCACCAATATTATATCCTCTATCACAGTGGTTGTCAACCAGGGGTATGCGTACCCCTAGGGGTACTAAAAAAGGTCATAGGGGGTACACAGAACTGATGTGGCTGATAAATGCCACGTGCAGTAGCACAGCTTGGCAGCATAGAGAGCAGCCCGGTCCAACAGGTAAGTCTGTTGTGAGGGAAGGGGCATGAGGGAGGCAGATTGAGGCTCCAGAGGTGAGGGAGGGGGGAGGGAGGAGGGAGTGGGGCAGGGCAGAGACTGCCCAGCCAGGGCAAGGCATGTGATGGAGCCGTGGGTGGGAGAGGCTCCTGCCACTATGTACACCCCTAGGAGGACATGGCGGGGGGGGGGGGGCATGTGCCCCTGGATCTGCACATGGAGCGAGGGTGGGCTGCCACTGTGGGCTGGGGCCAGAGCAGCACTGGGCTCTTCCTGGCAGGGGGGTTGGGCAGGGGCTGTGCTTGGGGTGGGCAGTGGCGGTGCTGGGAAGGAGGGGTGGGTGGTGACAGCAAATTCTGGAGTGGCTGCAGCCCTTCCTGCAGCCCCCCTCCCGGGCACCACCACTGCCTGCCCTGTGTGGAGCCTAGCCCAGCCCCAGCCGGGAAGAGTCCAGTGCAGCTCCAGTCCCAGCTCACAGCCCACCCAACCCTACCCCATGTGCAGACCCAGGGGCACGCACCACTCATGCCCTCCCGGGGTGTTTGCAGCAGTGGGAGCCACCCCTCCTTCTTATACCCCTCTGGAGGAACTGCTTGTGGCTCCATCCCATGTTCTGCCCCGGCTGTGCAGTAGCTGCCCCTGCCCCAGCCCCACCCCCTCCCTCACTGTGATAGCTTCAATCTGCCCTCCCTCCCCGCTTAAAAACAAGAAAAAAATATAAAGGGGTACATGAGCTGAAACTTTGAGACAGAAGAGGTACACTTGTTAAAAAAGTTTGGAAACCCCTGCTCTATCATACCAAATTCATCATTCAATTTTCTGTATACTGTCCACTGACTAATCAGTATTAATTCCAAGGACAGTTAGAAAGAACTGACATAATTTCATCTGGAGGAGATAAATCTAAAGGGTCATCTGATAACAGTCTTCAAATATCTGAAGAGTGGATATAAAGAGAATCTTGATCAATTTTTTTTTTGTTTCCACAGGAGACAGGATAAGTAATAATGATCTTAAAATGTAATGGGAAATTTAGCTTGCATATTAGGGAGAACTCTCACTGTGAAAGTGTTAAGCACTGGTGGTTAAACAAATTACTTGAAGTGCTTATGGAATCTCCACCACTGGAAGTTTTTAGGTGCACTTGGCTGGGATGGTTTAGATGGGGACGATCCTGCCTAGAGCAGGGGATTGGACTAGATGACTTCCTAAGGGTCCCTTCCAGCCCCATTTTTCTATGATTCTAATCAGCATACAAAGCCTTTTTACTAATTCAGTTGTGTGAGTACAGTTATAGAACAGGTGTGACAGAGCTTCACAAATGGTTTCAGTTGCATCCCCACAGAGGCATAGCAGAGAAGCTCTGTGCCCTCAGTAGTGGCAATACACGGGGCAGCAGCATTTTCTGGGCTGCTGGTGGCAATGGTACTGGTGGCTGGCAGTTGTAACAGCTGTTATTTTTAGGCCCCTTCCCCTCCAAAGTGGGTGCCCAGAGCTGCTGCCCCTGTCATCACACTTAGTTATACTACTGCATCTCCATGAAGGGGCTGGGTGGTGGTAAGTTGTTTAATACCAGCAAACATGGTAGTAAGGTAGGATACAACATTCCAGCTGTGATTAACATGGTCAAATGTAATTGCAAACCTATGACTGTGGAGTATAAGTAACTGTCCAGTAAACAAGAACTCATCTGTAATGGCAGGTGTTGCCAGGCTGGCATATCGTAGGCTTTTGGTATAAAGAACTCCCATAAGCATTATGCCTCAAAGTATTCTGTCTTTGTTGTGCTGCTTCATTTTATAGCTTCCATGCAGAAGAGCCTTCAGAACCCTTTTTGTCAGGCTTCCTGCTACAAATTAAAAAAAATAGTGCACATGTACTTGCACATATGCTGAACGCTCTTCATTTTTTTTGAGGTTCACCAGGTGTGCAGGTGCTCAGGACCTTGCAAAAACAGGCTCCAAGGTCTCAATTTAGCAAAGCATTTAAACAAGGGTGCCAAACTCACCCCACACTCACCCTACCTTCCTGGACCTAGCAGCAGAGGTTCAGGTGAGTAGCAGTGGCTAGGTGGGTTAATGCAGCTGTCACTCCCCCCCCCCCCCCCCCCCACTGTCAACTTGTATACCTAATGAGGCTCTATACCAAGGATTTTCATAATTGGTCTTGCCCTTGCTTTCCTTACTTCCAAATTCCCTGCCCTGCTAGAGACCTCCTGGCCAGACCATACAGCTCTGTTGGCTCAGTTTGGCCTGAGGTGTGTTTGGCATTTCTACATAAACCCTTCCAGGTTTAGTAAAACACCTAAATCCTCAAAGTCATATTAGGGCAGGGGTGGACAATTATTTGGACTGGAGGGCCACTTAAGGAATTTTAGATTGCTCTTGAGGGCCAGGATTGGGTGGTGATGACTGGCCTTGGCCCCCTTCACAGCTGTTTATACCAACCAGTATGGTGGGTGGAGGGTGGGGGTAGGGAGATGCCAATTGATCCTATCCAGCCCCAAGCCTGTCTGCCCTGCACCCACTGTTGGGGGTGCCAGATGGAGCAGGTGGGTGGGTGGCCATGGAGAATGGCACAGGACACCCATGGGCATGGCATGCTTGGCTGGGCAGATGGGACTGGGCTGCAAGCAGACGGGGTGGCATCCAGAAGCAAGATGGGCAGGAAGGACTAGGGCTAGGGCCAGGTCTGGAGCCATGGGACTAGGGCATGGGGCACAGCCATGATCTGCTAACCATATGTCCCTGCAATGGGCATCACTTCTACACTGTCACATGGTCCCAGCTCCAGCCCCAGCCCCATCTGCCTATGTTGCTCCCAGATGCTACTCCCTGCCTGCCCACCTGTCCAGTCCACTGCCTCCAGTGGTGAGGGTAGGACAGACAAGCTGGGGACAAGATGTATGTGCCATGGCATGGGTTGGGCTGGATGGGGTTGAGGGACCTGCTGTGGGCTGGATGGAATCACTTGGCCAGTCAAATCCAGCCCATGGGCCGTATTTTGCCCATCTCTGTGTTAAGGCATATTTATAGTGCAAGGCAGTGCCCTGCAAAGATACCCCATGATAGCTCTGTGTGTACTAGCTCCAGAACCAGAAGCAGCATAATTGTGTATAAGCAAAGCTTTTTAGCATGCTCACAGCACTGCACTAACATGGCTATGTTGCCTTCAGTTTTGAAGGTAGCGCACATGGCATCAGCAAAGGCTTCTCTGTATCCTGTGAAATACTGCTGAAGTACTAGGAAAGATTGTCCTTTGTCTGGGGCAGGGAATCTCTTGCTGAGTGCAATAAGGTATTATAATGAGTCATTTGCTGAGATACTTCAAATACTTTCACAAAGAAGCACAAAAGTGTGAAACTTAACCACCTCCCCCCATGCCCTCAAACAAAACATTAAACTGGGATATGCTTTGGCAACAGCACACTTCCATGTACAAAAACTAAAAGCTGGTTTTTCTGTACACATGACTGACAAGATTTGTAGGGAAGAGTTAACATGCAAGATGATTTTACTTTCAAGGACAGTTCATTTTGTCTTGCACATTGAACCACAGAAGGGTTACTATAATCTAAAAAGAGCAGACACTTAAGCAATTAATACACACAGCAATCCAATCTGCTAAAGAAAACCCACCAAGCCTGAAAAAATGTGTTACTTAAAGAAGGTAATTTCTTCTCTGTAACTAACTCACTGGTTTGGCTTCCCATAGGGGATACTGTGTTACTTTTCTAATGAGCAGCAGCAACCTGTTAAGTGGAGTTCTGCAATGGAACTGACCTGGCCAGTTTTGTTAATTTGTTTTTTGAGGGGAGGGAGGCATCTTAAAACATTAGACCCAGAGGGAGGGAACACATGTTTAAAAGGTCCTGATGCATGAGTAGATACCTGCTTATGCAAAACACTCTTTGTTATGCACAGATGGCATTTATGTACCCAGCTCTTGTCTGCAATCAGCTGACTTGTGCAGGCAAAGAGATTTTATGTACACAAACAGGATGACTGCTCATGTCACATTCATGGGAAGCAATTTTTGGGGGGTTTCCTTTGAAAACATTGTCTTCTGCAAGTTAATGTGGGTCCTGGTCTGCTCTGAAGGTCTATCTTCCACTGTGCCAAACATTAATGTAATGCTGGATGTCCTTATTCAGGACTTAGCCACCTCCTCCAGTGGAAAATCCTGAAAGAGGGAGTGAAAGCAGAGATGTCCTTCCTGTAGTTTTCTGTGTAACTGTTCCACCAGAGGTAGCATCAGAAGGCTGCCCTCTGCTCACTCTTTAGAACAAGCTCTAGGCTGGGTCCATTCCCTGTAGATTTGGGCTAGGGACAGACATTCAAAAAGCCTGAGTCTGAATTGATTCACTCTTTGTAGGTCAGTCTAACCTGGCTAGGCTAAACCTGTTTGTAACCACAGAGACATCCCCTCTGGACTGAAAAAATATAGGCACATGCCTGCAGTGGCTCAGGGTAGAAGCCAGGGAGAGCTAGAGCAGCCCTCTCTTCCCTTCTACAGTGCTGAGCTGAAGGGGGTGGGAGGCGCATGACCAGGCCTCCTCAGGAGGCTCTGATTAGGGCGTTTCCCCCACCCCACTCTGAGCAGCCTAGCAGGGAGTTGCTAACACAATTTTTATCAGCTGATTACGAAAACAACAGCCTCTCTCCATTAGTTCAAGCTCTTCTTAAACAGCTTTTCCAAGGAAGGAATGGAGGGACATTACCAGCTCCATTTGAGTAGCTCCAAAAAGCCTTAAGCTGACACTGCCCTGTCTGCCTTTGTCCCGTCTGCCACAGCAAGGACCATAGCCAGCATGTGGTCTGCTAGCTAATGCTGTGTGTCTATGTAAGGCAGAGGGGAGAGGGGGACAAAAGGAAGCTTGAGCTTGAACAGGGAGTGGTGAGGAGGGGGAGCAGAAGGAAGCCAGGCAGATCCTGGTGTGTCTGCAGTCTCTGCTGGAGCTGCAGCCAGCAGTGGGGAGGGGCCAGCCCTGCTGGGCAGAAGCAGAGAGCAGAGCTCCGCCCAGCAAAGCATCTGGGATTCTGGTGGACTTTGATTTATCTTAACCCAGGAAGGGGTCTTGTACAGATAAACCAGTTTGACCCAAATCAATTAAGTCTGATACTACATTCAGCCAGGTTTATCTCAAGCCAGTTACAGTAATTTTCAAACTGGTTTATGTGCACTGAACTTCTGTTCTGTTACAGGTTTAAACCAGTTTCTGATCACTTAAACCAGTTTATGTGTAATGTCTGTCCCTAGCCTTTGAGGTAGCCAGGAGAGCTGCAGAGTGGCACAGAGTGGCACATCCTGCTTGCCTGAGGATGGCACTGCTAGGGTCCTGCTGCCAGCAGCTGCATCAGACTCCTCTTCCTTTCTCTATAAAGGGAGGGACTAGCAAAATATCTTACTGCCACAGGCTACCTTTGTTTCTGCTTTTATCCCCAGAGCTAGCAGTGTAAGGATGTTACATGACCTCTCCTCCTGATCTTCTGGCCCACCTTTTCCCTTTGCATGGATTCCTGAAATCCCTCTGGAAATCCTGCACTGAAGACAGGGTATATTGCTGTAAAGTCCCCCAGAGGAGACTTGTTTAAGGTTTGCAGGACTGAGCCTACAAGGTGTATAAAACAGTATTAAATATGCATGAAATCAGAGGATATGAGTAGGTGGGAGAAAGAGTACACACAGTGGGATCCCACTTACATTGTTACAATGGTCCCACTCCTGAGCTGTTGTAAACTGACACTGCACCATTGACTTCAATGAAACTACAATGAAGAAAAGCATCCCACCCAGTTTTCAAGCCTGTTCCCCACACCTCTGGAGACTGCAGCTGAAGTATCTTCTCCATCAACTTAATGATGTGAGAGCACAGTGTACCACTAAAATGCCCTGGAACGCACTGATGAGAGACTCTCTCGTGTTATAGGAAGAGGACTAAAAAACCATGTGCAAAGTCAGTTTCTCTCAAGTACCAAATAGGGCTTTGTTGTGCTTTGCCTCCTGTCCATGTTTAGGTTACACTTGCTTTCAGTGAAAGTGCTGAAATGGCTCCAGATTTTGTTTTCAATTCTGCTTTTGCTGAAGAAAGATGCCGGGGCAGGTCAGGAGAGTTTTATCATGTCCTTCAACAGTGTTTGCAATGAGGCAGGGAGGAACATGCTGGGAATTCAAAGAACATGGTTTTTTATCTGCCCTTGTTGACACTTGCTTGGAGGTACTACAGGAAAATAAACCACTATATAAACAGAAAGCTTTTTAATCGTAATATTGTACCTCTGTGCTATTCCTACCCACTTGTACTCAAGAAACTGGGAGACTATTGTAATTTCAGGCAGAAAACGAACAGGACCAAATGCAGAGGAAAGCATTCCTATTATTTTCCCCTTTTCTGCAAAAACAAACAGTTGTCAGAATAAACTATTGCTGATAAAATTAAAAGATGCTGTGCTAATAGTAACCTCTGCAGGGAAGTGAGAAATCTGCATTAATACAGGAAGCAAACCTTTAGTGTTCTCTCTCTATTCCTGTCTGTCATTTCCCACTTCTCTGCTCCTCAGTCTGGCTACCTTCAGTGCACCGGTTCTTTCTAGGGCTGTACAAAGCTTTGGTCCCTGATTCAATTCGGTGGAGATTCAGTCTGATTTGGTGGCTGAATCTCTGAATCTGAATCGAATCAGAGGACCATTTAATCTCTCCAAGTTGAATTGGAGCCCCCTGAATTTGTTTGGAGAGATTTGAAAAGATTCAGGAATTTGGACATAGAGACAGTTTTAAGTGTTTTTTCTACATACCTCTAGGTAGCAGGGGCTCGTGAATGCTGCAATGCTGGGGCACATGGAGTGTCCCACAGAAGCGTGGGGGGGGGGCTCCCCAGCGCATTCAGCAGCAGACCCAGAAGTGGTCCAGAAGCACTTCCAGTCCACTTCTGCATCCACCAGGGAGCATGCTGGGGGCCCCCCTGTGCTGCCCCTGTCTCAGTGCCTGGTGCCTCCTGGGTCTGGGGTGGGGGGCACGTGGGGTCCCCCTGTGGCCAACCACCAAGCTGGGGTAGGGATGCAGGGGGCCCCCTGCGCGCTCCCTGGCAGAGCCGGAAGTGAACTGGAAGCACTTCTGGCCCACTTCTGGGTTCGCTGCCAAGCACGTGGAGGGGCCCCCACACTCCTGTGGGATAGTCCATCCACCCCGCCATTGCAGCGCTCATGAGTCATGCCTGCTACCTCAAGGTATGTAGAAAAAACTTTTAAAGCTGTCTCTATGTCCAAATCACTGATTCTCCAAATCTTCAATCGAAGCATCAAATCAGATTTGGAGTCAGCTGAATCGGATCAGGGACAGTGATCTAACTCAACAAATCGAATCACTATCCCTGATTTGGGCTGAATTTGAATCCGAATCGAATAGGGCCTGCTTCGTACACCCCTAGTTCTTTTTAGACTCAAGGTATCCCCTTGGAAAATGCTAGCTCTTAGCTTTCACAAGTTTTTGGAGTACAGAAAATAATAGAGCAATTCTTTTAGTGCAAAGAACTCAAAAACACCACAATAGGCCAGAATGTTTCATAACACTATAAATGCCTATTTGGAAGCTCTGGGTTTATTTTGTGAATCATGTTTGCACATCTGAGGGTGCATCTACATGTGCGATTTAAAGGGCAGAAACCTGTTTTACTGCACATTAAAGTGTCACATCAAAAACCGTGCTAATACGCTAATGTACAGTAAAAATAGGCTACTGCACATTAAGTGTCACTAAAAAAGTGTGCACTTTTGCTACTGCACATTAGGGCAGCCTAATGTGCATTTTTTTTAGTACCTCACATTAGAGGCACTAAATTTAATGCGCACTAGCAAAAGCACATTAATGATCATGTAGTTTAAGGACACTCTCCTCTGCAGATTTCACCATCTGGGGCAACCCTCCTTAGTGACTCTAACTTTTTTTAAGTCTCAGCTGAAAACAGGGGGAATCAGGGGAAGAGTGAAACACATGTTCCATTGATTCTGGGCAAGAAGAGTGTTCCCTATGGGACCACTTCAGCCAGAAAAGTTCAGAGCAGAGTTTGTAAATCATGCCAGAGCTAGTTTCAGTTCTTGATTAATCTAGGACTAGGGCAGCACATAGCTGGATTTAAGCTATCCCATTGTTTACTACTCTACTCCAAGTGCAAATGAATCCCAGCCAAGAATCCAGCCCCATAATGGGAGGCAGGGTAAATAGAACAATAATTTGCAACACACTTTCCCCAGTGCATCTTTCTTTGTAACTGGCTCGTCCTCTGCTCATTCTCCCTGCTCCAGGCTTTCCTTTATAGAACTTTTCCTCCAGGGGCTGTGTCTATCTTATCTAGTGCAGGCTGGACTCATCTGACTCATCTCTGCAGGCTGGAATGGTACAAATAAGCATTTCAGCAGATAAGGTGTCAGTAGTCAAAAATAAAATACAGCAGCTCTTCTCTTAAGTAACATCAGTTCCCAAGTGCAGCTCGCTCTGGTACTCCACCCATAAAATATTCCCTGGCTCACCATGAAATACTAAGTCAAATTCAAGGTCCTTTGTCTTAATTTTAAGAGTCCTTAATAAAACTGGCCCAAGCTATCAGAGAGTTTGACGTGTGACCTCCCCAGACAGCTGCTTTCTTCAGGAATGATGGAACTACTAACTTCAAGGCTAAAGTCTCTATAGTAAGCATGAGAGACAAGGCTTTCTTACAATATGTCCTTACAGAGCAAATTATATCACAGCACTTATGGACAGACATTACACACAAACTGGTATAAGTGAATGGAAACCAGTTTAAACCTGTAACAGAACAGAAATTCAGTGCACATAAACAGGTTTCAAAATGGCTGAAACCGGTTTAAGACAGACCTGGATGAATGCAGTATCAAACTTAACTGATTTATGTTAAACCAATCTATTGCACTTCTGTCCCAGATCCTCTCCCAACTTAAGTTAACTCACAGGGCAACCTCCACTGAGGCATGGGATCCGGGGCCAGCCCTGGGTTGGAGGAACTGTTCCCCTACACCCATAGCAGTGGGGCTCAGCCAGTGCTGGACCATGCTGATGGGTGGGAGGTCGGGGGACTCCCTTTCTGGCAGAGCTCGGGGGACCCTGCCCAGGATGGGAGAACCCCTGCTGAGGTGTGGGGATGTGCACTGAACTTCTGCTGTGTTACAGATTGGAACTGGTTTCTGATCACTTATACCAGTTTATGCACATTTTTTGTCCCTAGCCATAAAGTTTAAAACTCACTACTTCCAATAGTTTGCTCATAGAAACAATTCAAAACAGTGCAGATGAAGGGAGAATGAAGAAGTCATAAAGGAGGTGGGGGCAAATAAGAGAAGAAAGCAAAAGGTATACTAGAAGAGGCAGGAAAAGAGAAAAGGAAAGAAGGAACTGCTCTACATAAAGTCTCTAACCTGGGCACACATTTTTTAATATCGTGACTTTGGTCCATAAGCCTGTCATGATTTGGCTTATTGTCTTTTAGAAGGAACACAGATATTATGATGATAAAAGCTATTATGAGAATCAAAAATAGCTAGGGGTGAAATTTTAACCTCATTAGTCTCAATAGCAAAATTTCCACAGGTATTAATGGGTCAACAATTTTACCATAGCTAATAAAATACTAACTTGTTGCTCTTTGAATAAATATTTCTCAGCAAATTGAGCTATCACACATTAGAGTTGGAAAGATGGCTACACTATGGTTATGGCTTAAGCAAATGATTATGGTTTAAGCAAATGAGTGTGTAACCAAAGAGTTAAATCCTTGTTTTGCAGGGCCAGGTCTAAAAAAAATGTTAAATGAATGTGAGGCTTTTATTAATAATGTGTATTTAAGTCTGGATCCAAGAGTAGGGGAAAAGAGCAATAAAGGAAAACATTTTGAATGCAACCAAAACCCTGCCTAAAGGTTTTGCATTATAGGATCTTCAGGGAAAACAGAAAAGTGAAATATTATAACAGGGAAAGGCTTACGGCAATTCAGGAACAAATACAAAACCTGTTATATAAAACACCCCTAGGCACATTGGGCAACTTAATTTCCATGAAAAAGAAAAGCAACCTTTTTCTTCCTGCCTCCTAGGTTTACAGGGCAGGGACTGTCTCTTTTTTTGTTTGTTTGTACAGCACCCCACACAATAGAAACCTCAGCTCATTAGGGGTCTCTATGTGCTGCTACAGTCGAAATAAATATTCACAGTAATTAAAAGCAAACAAGCAAACCTTAGGAACTTATCTTGCAGCCCTTATTCATGTGCATCTGAATGAAGGGGTCCTGTTGCCGTCTCCAGATTGTTATGGCATCTGATCAGACTCCTAGAAAATCAGGCAGGAGCTTTGATCTCACAGTTTGACATCTAGTTTTGGGTAAGGGATTGCAGCCAATCTTTTCTGACAGAGCTTGTAACTCCCTGCTTGATTAGATTTTTGCCATATGCAAAATGCTCTCTCTCAAATTGATTTGGAAACTGAGATCAGTGCAGAATTGGTTTTATTTTGTGTCCCCATAACCCAACGTATCTTTGCAGGAACTCCTGATGCAAATGCTTTTGTATCTGTATTGGCTACCTACCAATTACTGAGCAGAATTTGCCTTATAAATCTGGGTGGCTGGGACCTGCTTGATTGTATCTCTCCTTATGTGGAAAGCACCACAGGGAAGAAGAGAAGCAATACTCAAGTTGGAGACTTACCTGTTTATGAGAGCAGGGGCAGCTGACAGAACTGTCTCTGTAGAGTCTCTCAGCATAGGAGTGTGTTCCTGCCCTGGCTTTGCAAAAATCTAGTTTATTGATGTTCAGGGCATACTGAAAGGCCCATTTGTTTTTCTGACCTGTGAAGGAATGGAAAGGCTCTATTAGCAGATCTTAACTATGTTTTTTTGCTGCTGGGTTATTATTGGTTTCGGTGGAAGGGAGGCTACAGGAGTGCTCTATTCCCTGGCTGTTTGTTTAAGATTTGTCAGGGAGTGCCTAAGAAAAGGGTACTCCTTTTTAGTGGATGTGAGGGTAAGTCTATATAAATAAACAGAAGTAAATTTGTTGAAAGTATCCACTCTGCTACATAGCAGTGCAGTCCAGTCTTCTGTAAACAGATCCAGTTTCTTCTTAAGATCATCATCTTAAGAGCCCAGGCACTTGCCCACCTTATTTCTCAACTTCAGTCCCACTACAGTGCATACACTATCTTACAGCCTTTCCCTAGAAACTGGTGACCTCCAGGTGAATTGCATGACATTTCTCTCTCCTACCCGTAGAAAATAGGAAATAAATTCAGCATGCAAGGTCCTCCTCTAGCACAGAGGCATAGCAATCCAAGATCCTGTTGAGGGCCCCATTTTTAAAGGTAAATTGGAGTCAGTTATTCTTCCAACACTTCTCCCAGATGCTGAGGGAAGGCTACTTACCAACAGACTTCCTACTCCTTTTTTCAGCTCACATTCTCTTTTGTTTTTCAAATTAATTTTTGGCAGTAACAACACCTGGAATCCTGCCATTTACCATTTTAAAACCTTCTCCTGAGAAGTGGGGGGAGGAGAGAAAAAGGTAAAGGGAGTATAAAAACCTAGTGGAGATGATCTCCAGCATACGTAATGAACAGCTTTGCTTAAAAATACCCTAAAGGTTTACTTTGTGTTGAATTCATTTTTATGTCAGGGCCTGTGGGAAAAAGGAAAGGAGAACTTGCAGTAAGAATTACTGAACATCTCAAGGTAAAGGCAAAGCAACTAGACAGAACTAAATGCGTCAATAATGTATAAGGTTTTCTTAATTGTGGCTGCCACTGTAACGTGACTATTTCTTGAATTTTTCAGGCAGAAAATATTGTTTGTATTTTTTTAAAAGAAAAAAAAATCCAGAAACATGGATCTAATAAAGAAGAAAAATCCTTTTTATTTTGAGCTTGGTAGTACCACAAGTCCTGAAGAAAGTGCAGAGTATGATGACCTGCTCTAGAAAGTGGTATGGGACCTGGTGGTGAAAGTCACCTTCCAGTCTGCTTTTTCCTTTTGCTGCTAATTCTTGCCAGGCTTGTATCTCATACACATTAGTTTCAGCACTGGCTTTTCTGGATTGGTCCAGTACACTTGATGAATAGGGCACTTGTACATGTGACAGTTGTCACGATGTACATGTGACAAAAATGTCATTTGTGTGGCTTAATGGCATCACATATGACACGTGCATCAGTTTTGGGGAGGGGGGTTAGATGAGTTTGCATTGTTGCAGACTAAACTACATCTGGATGTAGTTTAGTTTGCAACGCTGCAAATTGCAATGATGCAGCTGTCAGCTCACCCCCCACCCCGCCCCGGCTGGGGGAGAGGTGGGCAGACTGTAAAAAAAAAGAATCAGGCCTCTCACCGCTTCTCCCTTCAGTAGGTGCCTGCTGAAGGCAGAAGCAGCAAGGGGCCCAATCCTTTAATTTTTTTTGGAGGGGCTCGGGTCCTTCCCTCTGCAGCAGCAGAAGCTGCCAGGGTCATCTGGGTGGGCTAGCAGTATGCCGGGTGCTGCCCCAGCTCAGAGGCAACACCCAGCCTGCTCCAACTGTTCCCTAAGCCTGCCTGCTGGAAGCTCACTTGGTACTGCTCCATGGGCAGGCTTCAGGAATAGTTAGATTGGGCTGGGTGCTACCTCCAAGTAGGGGAAGCACCCAGTCCGCTAGCAGCCTGCCCGGGTGGCCCTGGGGGCATTGGGGAAGGATCAGGGCCCCCCTGCAGTTCAGGGGCCTCTCAGCCCGCCATCAGCTCACTCCCCGTCCTTAGGCAGGCTCCGGCTCCGACAAAAAAAAAAAAAAAAAATAGGATTGGGCCTTGTGCCATAACATGACGGAAAATTGAAATGGTAGGTTTCAATTAAAAACCCACCGTTTCAACTTAGGGGGCATAGAATAAAACCCCGAGGACTAAACCGCCATCATGTGTACAAGTGCCCATAGTGCTCTGCCTGCTTCCCCGTGCTGCCTATTCACTTGCTGCTCACTTGTGCAAGACTTGAGTAGCAGTCCTGTGGATGCTGCTTCATACCAAATGCTTGTTTCATCACTGTGATACAGGCAGGTTACAGGGGGCAAAGGATGTGTTATTTCCCAGTGAAGGCATGCAGAACACATGAGTCTCTCTTCTTCCAGGACAGTGATGCACATGTAAAAAATATTTCTATTTCACTGTCTCCTGCCTTTGCAGTATGTTGCTTTATCATCTGAAGACTATATGGCCCTGATGGCAAATCTGCATTTGTCTCTATTGGTACAACATCAAGTACCAGGTTTTTGTAATATAAATGAGGTAATAATTGTGTTTGCACTCAGTTGCTGAACTTGCTTGAGTCAGAGAGGGACTCCCCACACTGTGCCTCCTCAGTTATATACTGTTATGCTGCTCTTTATGCAGACATGGGGGAGGGTCTTGCTAGCTGCCTCATTTCTCTCTCTACAACTCATGACGTTTCCTCTCCTAAAACAAATCCCTCACTATTAATAATGATGGACATGGGTTTCCTCTTTATTATTTCCTGTCCTAATTGGTTCATTGAGCATTTCCCCAGTTGATTCCAGCTGAACTCTGCTGGGCTGGCCAGCTTCCACATGTTTGTAGAGGAAATGCACAGTTTACCTCCCTCTAAGACTGAGTAACAGATATGTGCCCTATTGCCCACCTTTCAGGGAGCAGGAAAAAACACAAGACTAAAAATGATTCTTGTGTCAATGATATGGATGCTTTTTGTTGCAAATATTCACATCTACATCCTGATATCCTGAAACAGGATGTCTTAAGAGGGACACTGACAACTAGGTATAGAGATATTCCTTGTGAAAGTATACCCAAGCAAAAGAAAAGGAGGGGATGATGACAAAATCTAAATTGGATAAATTATTTTCATTAACAATTTTAGCTGATCAGTGTGTTCCTTTCTTGTTCTGTCTTTCTTTTGATGTAAATAATCCTCTAAGGTGGTGAGAAACACAAGCAACAACCCCAGTACTTGGCCTGAAAAAGACAAGATGAAACGGAGGAGAAACAGAGGTGGAATCCTTGTTGCGTTTGCAAAGGCAAGCAAACAGCATCATTTAAATGTACAACAGAAACTGTATGAACTAAGAGAGCTTTATAATAGGCTGAAGAATGAAAACTATATTCTTTGTACTGTAGGTAAAGTATTATTTTTAGAGAATACTTTTCTTTTTTTTTTCTTGAAGTGCTGATAAAAAGAAACAGATGCCTTTTGAGGCTTGGCCCCCTATATTTAAGCCTAGAAAAGAGACGGTCTCTACATCCCTGCAAGCTTTCCCAACAGATCTATTAACAAGCCAATGCAGACATGGAGGGCCCACTTCCAGGTGGCAGAGCGTGTCAGGGTCTATTCAGCTTTTCCACTGAATCTGTCAAGAAATGGGCCAAGAATTTGCAATAGCCATGGGGGGTTTTGTGAGATAGACACCTGTCCTCTGGTTATCCACTGAAGCACCGATTCATTATATGTGGTGCACATTGCCTGGCTGTCACAAGATACCAGCTTTCAATCACTGCCAGACTTGGCTGGAATTAATGGAGCTGAGCCAATGACCTGGAAGGGGAAAAGAGGTCCCTCTCTCATTACTAATCCCCTGAGCCACCAGTCCTCTATGAGTTTACAGCATTCATAAAATGTCCATGTCCTCAGCACTCACATAATGTTCCATTTTCTGTGGATTACAGTCAATGGTGAAATAAATAGCCTTATGTCTTAACAGTTCGTTTTTGTACACGGGCAGTCTACACCATATCTTTGAGGCATTTTTTAGATTCTCAGCATTGCTGTGTGCTTTTTCTCTCCCAAGCATCTCATATAACTACCCCCATCCCCACCCTTCACCATGCAATGTTAATCATCTCTTTACTGTATGTCAAAGGGCAGTTTTGCAATTGCCTTAGTAACTCCTTAAAAGCAGCTGAGAGTTTCAGCAGTTTTTCCAAGGAATGTTTGAATTTTGTTCTATTGGAACAAAATGTTCTAATAGAACAAAATGTTATGGCAAGACAGGACAAGCAGTCAAACACCCACCGCTTAATGATCTTTGAACACCTCTGGGTTGAGAGAGATCCCAAATTTTCATTTTGTAACATCCACCTATTACATTTCAGTAGAGAAGAGAACACTTCTGATTATGGTTGCCCAATATATATATTTAAATTATATTTAATACAGCAGCTAAACTCTGCAATCAATTGTCTAGTTGGCACAAGCGTGTATTAAGGTACAAGAAGGCATAAGGTTACTAAAATAGAATACATAAATATTTATTACATCCTGGATAATCATTATGTCCTCATGAAGATTCTTTACACCTGATGGTCAGAACCAAAGCTAATTTAAATCAGCTTAACTTCAAAGAAGTCAAAAGAGCTATGGCAATTTACTTCTGCAGAAGACTGAGCCCTATGTTCTTAACAACTAATCTTGAACATAGATGTACTTTATGAAAGCTCTACAATCAGGGATTTAAAAACAGATTGCTATTGTATGTCATTTTAATATGTTTATTAGAAAGAGAGATTGCAGGATTAGAAAAACATGAAATGAATGTATCTTTCAATTAATTTTAACATAATATCCTGATGACCAAAACTTGATGAATGCCAGACAGCTTTTAAGTTATTCCTAATTTGATAAATTTAATATGAAAAGGAAAAGAGCAGGATTGTTGGATGAATAACATCATTACATCTCAGTGTTTCTTCTTGTTATGTTCTTAAAAATCTGCCTTGCATTATGCTAGATGATAGGCTGAGTTGTACCAAAAGCTTGAGTGAAGAGGCAAGAAAGGAAAAGCTTTGGTTTAGTATAAAAAAAAAAAGTACTCCCAAGAGCTTTGAGACAGCTGACTAGGAACACAGACATTCCCACAGTGGGTCAGACTGAAGTCTAGTAACCCATCTTTGACAGTAGCCAGTTCCAGGTGCCTCAGAAGACAATGCAAGAACCCCAGAGCAGGCATATGAGAGCGGCTTGCTTTGCAAACAGGAATCATTCTGGTCTGTACTGCTTAGAGTAGGGCTGTCCAACTGGTGGCCCATGAACCTAGGTTTGCCAACTGTGTTTGAATCTACTCCGGAAGGTTTCCAGAACACCAACGTGCCCATGACACACAATGTAAATGTGCCCACGTGCTTGTGTATCTCAATTACAGATTACGGTGCACGGACTATGTCAGGAAGGAACATGCATATTACTATTAGTACTGGACTACTGTATAAATCGGATTCAACATTTAAAATGTATTTTCATGAATGCCCTATCATTTATCTGCCGGGTGACTCTCAGCAGTCTCTTGGAGATTTATATCTAATTCCTGGAGACTCCAGGGCAGTCCTGGAGGGTTGGCAACCCTGCAGAAACCACATGACGCTCACAAGGGATTAAACTGCAGCTTGTGGGCTGCTACTACTCCCACCATTGCTCTGGCTGCAGGAGCAGTCAGGGCCTCTGAGCTCCATCACCATCCAGCTTCCCCTTTCCTACCTCAGAAGGCAGGGCAATACAGAGCAGTGCAGCTCACATTGCTGGAAGAGCACATGGCCTGTAATGCCCGAGATGCTACATACAGCAGAGGACCCCACAGGCAGAGACCTTAGGGTGAGATAGGACACCTGCAGTACAGTGAGGAGGAAGGAGGCCTTGAGCATGCAGTGCAGCAGTGCAGGGATGCTTGAGCATGTGGGGTGGGCAGCAAGTGGTATGTGGCT